>NW_022589724.1:13438037-13843152 GCF_004348235.1 Phoca vitulina | reverse complement strand
CCCCCCCCCCCCCGCACCTGGCCTCACAACGTTGTCATAACAACACCTCGCACCGCGCTGGCTGCTAGCATCTCAAAAGCATCTACCGGTTCCTGCACTAAAGGTCACCAGGCAACAGGCTCTTCTGGTTCATCCTCAACCACCCTGTGACATGAGTGTAATTCGTCTCTGCTTTTCACAGAAGGACACTAAGGCTCAGAGGAGCTGAGTGGCTCACCCAAGGCCACACAGTAAGTGAGAGACCGAGCCCAGGCTCAAGCTGGCTAGTGGGCTTCGAGGACGTGATGCAATCTTTTCACTGCGGGGCCAGCTTCTGCACCCACACAGATAGCTCATTGCTCACAGGCTGAGAGCAGCCTCACACATTCCTACGGCCCCGCACTGGCACAGGACACAGGGCCTGGCACACGGCAGGAAATCAATAAACACTTATTCGTCTATTTATAAATATTTGCGGCATGGTAGGGATGCACTCCAGCCCTGGAGCCAGAATCTAATTCTGGGGCAGACATTTATAAACTGTGTGGCCTGGGGTAAGTGAGATAACCCCTGAGTGCCTCGGTCTCCTCATCTGGAGGGAGCTTCAACAGTATCTCCTTCATGAGGCTGTCATGAGATTGGTGAAATCAGCTAAATTGCTTAGAATTGGGGCGCCTGGGGGCTCAGTCGGTTAAGCATCAAACTCTTGGTTTTGGCTCAGGTCATGATCTCATGAGATCGAGCCCCGCTTGGGGCTCGGTGCTGGGCGTGGAGCCTGCTTAAGATTCTCTCTTTCCCTCTCCCTCTGCCCCTGCCCCCCAGTCGTGCACTCACTTTCTCTCTCCCTCTCAAAAAATAAAAAAACAACAAAAAATAAATTGCATAGCATAATGCCAACACAGGGTAGAGGTGTGCTATCGTTGCTGGCTGATGGATTTCTAGTCTGGCTAGGCCTGGACCGAGCCTAAATTGTTCTACTACAGGAGACAGTCCTCCAGCGAATGTCTCAGACCTTCTGGATCCAAACGCACGATGTCCCGGGGGAGGCCACACCTGCTCTACTTCGGTGGGGACCCCCAGTCCAAAGGAGCTGGAAGAACACAGCATCTGGAGTCAGAGTCACGGGCTCAAGTGCAGGCGCGGCCTTCTCGGTCCCTCTGTGCCTCAGCTGTATTCTCTGTCAAATGGGTAGAAGGCTCCCTGGAAGGCTTAGAGAGGCGCTGGGGTGGGACTGCGTTGCCCGTCCCCTGCAGCTCCTGGACGCACCTCCCCGCTCCGTACCGCCCCATTTATTACCCACTCCCACCCACCCTCGGCCTTCTTACCTTCCTGTGTCCCGTGAAAAAGAGGGAAAGGTGGTGCATGGAGCCACCGTTGCGGCCCAGTTCCTTCTTGAGGGTGCGGGGCGAAGGCATGGCCCAGGCGGGCGTGGTGCCCTCCCCGTCCGAGCAGTGCAAGGTGGTGTCGGAGGCAAAGCAGGGCCCGCGGGCTTCCTGCAGCAGGCTGCCCTCACTGTGTGTCCGCCGCCGCAGGGAGTTCTGCACCCGCAGGGAGAGGCCGCCCTCAGCCTGGCCCGCCTCGATCATGCTGCTGCGCTTGGCCTCCCGGCGCTCTCCATAGTTGTCATCACTCGTGTCCTCCTCCTCTTCTTCCTCTCCCTCCTCGCCCTCCTCAGCCTCTTCCTCGTCCTCCTCATCGGCCAGGCTGCCCCCCTCTGCCCCGGCCTTCTGGCTGTAAGCACTGTCCAGCCGGACCTCGGGGATCACAAAGCTTGGCCTGGAGGCCACAGGCGGGTCCCTGGTGGCTGCTGGGGGGTCCCCAGAGCTTGCAGTCTCCTTAGCTGGCTGGGGGACCTGGCCAGAGGGCAGGTCTTGACAGGGCGCAAGCTCCTGAGCAGGGGTGTCCTGGATGACAGGGAGGTCTTGGCTGGGAGGGGGCTCTTGCCTAGGAGGAAGGTCCTGGCAGGGAGGGAGGGCCGGGGCTGCAGGGGGTTCCTGGCATGGTGGGGAGTCCTTGCTTGGCTGGGGCTCTGGGCCTGGAGGAGGTTCCTTGCAGGAAGGTGAGTCTTTGCTGGACGGTGACTCTTGGCCAGGAGAAGCTTCCTGGCCAGGAGAGGGGTCCTTGTTGGGTGACAAGTCTTGTCCTGAAGGAGGCTCCTGGCTTGGAGAGGGGTCCTTGCTGGGTGGGGGGTCCTCAGCACCCAGCCCCTTCCCTTCCTCCAAGGGCATCTCTCGCTTCTCATCCGCCTCTGGCTCAAACATCTGGGAAAAAGAAGCAAACAAGAAAGGTTCAGAACAGAAAGCTCTGAGATGCCAGGCACCGTACACGAGCCAACCTCACCGAGACTGAAATAAATCAGGCAATGGCCGGAACCGCACACCTGACAGCCCGCAGTCTGAAAGCTAAAGTGAGAATTGGAAACAGAAAGCCCCTTTGGCTTCACTGCACATGGGTTCCCATCCTTGTCTTCTTGCTTGAATCTTCTGTTTGCTCCATCAAAAGCGTGGCTGGTCATTTAGGGGAGGAAGGAGGGGTAACCGCCATTATCTGGATCCTATTGCCTGCCGGGGCCGCGCCAGATTAAACACTCCTCTTGTGCGATCTTCCCGACAGCCCTCTGAGGGAAGTGTCATGGTGTCTCCGAGTAAAGGAGGGGCCACGCAGGCTCCTCCTTCATGGACCAGAACCAAGCCAAGTCCCAAGCCAGAGCAATCACAAAGTGATAGAACCTTGGACCTGGCCAAAGGGTATCTTCTACCTGAACCAAAGTTTTAAAAAAATCCCATTCAAACAAGAACTTGCTCTGAATATTTAAGTATCTCTTTGAAACTAGCAAACTGGAATGAAACCAGAACTTCAAAATATTGCCCACCCTTGGACGACACAGATGTCACGGGCACATGGGGACCTCCCTGAGGGATCATCCACCCAGTGGTTTTTAAACTGTGTTTGGAGGAACCTCAGGAGCTCCACACAGAAAAAGAAAGCTTTTCCTGCCTGACACACAACCCTCAAACCCTCGGCATTTTTGCTGGATTCCTACAGATTTCATTTGCAAAGGGAAAAAAATAGTGCCCTTGATGAAGTCTGAAAGCCAGCTTGCTCGCAGGGAGACTGGGGCTCAGAGAAGGGTCAGGAGTATCCACGGGACTGCAACCGCACGGCGGGGGGAAGCAGGTCTCAAGCCTGGGCCAGGCCCCTCATCACACCCAAGGACCCGGAATGCTGGCGCGAGAACTATCTGGGGTCTGGGTTTCACCCATCAAGAGGCCATGGCCACCTAGAACTCATGAAGGGGAAAGTGGCCACACGTCCCTGGGGACCGTACAGATATACGGGAATGTGCGCGTCCACGCACGCGCGTGCACACACGCGGACACTGGCCGAGATCCGGAGACGTAAGTACTCCCAGAACATAGGTTAAGAGCTCTCGTAGAGACCATTAACGTCCATTTGATGGATGACCATGCTGAGCACAAAGAGCAGTGACTTTTCCACTACCGCACAGCTGCCCAGGACTGAGAGGCTGTGCCCAAAGCTGAGAAGTCTTTTTAGGCCTGGGGAGTCCGTGACGGTGACGCCCCAGCCTGTGGCCCAGCCGTGGCTCAAGGCAGCCACAGAGTGCTGCCCACACGTGGCAGGGGTCCCACTGGCATCTGGGGGCACCAGAGCGGATATGAAAGCACGGTGTGGGTAAGGGCCACAGGCTGGGAGCATGAAAGTGAAAGGGGAGCCCCCCCCCCAACCCTGATGGAGAGGATGACTGAGCAAGGCAGCGGAGCGGGCCTTAGAGGACTCTAGGATGATCTGGCCAGGGTTCGGTTCTCAGGCACAGCCGAAGACAGGTGTCCACCCACAGGGACTCCCTGCCCTATAAATCGTACCTGCAGGTGGGAGATGACTCTACCCAGAGACCCCTCACACCTCAGCCTCAGGCCCTGACACATCCTTGATCCCAAATCCCCAGTGCACAGAGCGGGAGGCTGAGGCCCAGAGAGGGTCAGGAGGGCATATCACACAGCAGGGCCAGGGAAAGCCAGTCGCTAAACCCCCTGGGTCTCAAGGTCCCCACCCATTGAATGAAATAACCCACACGCACAAGTGACAAGCCAGGAGAATAAACATAGAAAGTATAAAGCTCTTTTCTTTTTTAAGTAGGCTCTATGCCCAAGGGGGGGCTTGAACTCACGATCCCAAGATCAAGAAGCGCACGTTCTCCCGACTGAGCCAGCCAGGCGCCCCGAAAGTATAAAACTCTTGAACGGGATGCTGGTGGTGGTGGCAGTTGTGGTGACTGGAACAATGGGTCTAGAGGGAAGAGCTGAAGTCACAAACCCCAAACCGTGGCCCATCTTTCCCACGGACCCCTGGAAGCAAGCTCTGGCCAAATACCCAGAATCAAAGCTGGTGATTGTGACGGCGGGCCTCTCCAGAAATCTCATCTAGAAACCAAGGTCTGTGCTCTAGCCCCATCAGACTGCTCCCAGGGAGAGAGAGAGCTCCCCTGCTGATGGACAGACAGCAAGGCTGAGGCCCAGCCTGGACAGTGACCTACAGACATGCCCCAAAGCACCAGCACCAATCGGGGCTCGGCTGGGGTGAGAGCAGGGCCTCTGGCTCCTTCTTCCCAGGCCTGCTTCTGATCTCATTCCAGAGCAGCCCAGTCCTCCGCCCCTCCCCCCACCCACCAGGGAGCATGCTCCTCGAGGAAAACAAACAGCCAGCTCCCTGGTGCCCCACATTCAATCACCCGCCCCCTTGGCCAGACCCCCCGACCTGGAAGGACAGATGGAAGGAAGCAGCAACCGGTGCCCTCGGGGCCTGGCACGGAGTGGCCCTGAGCGGGGAGCAGGCCACATTTCCCCTTTCCTGGGGGGTGGGGGTGGGGCCGGGCCTGTCCCAGCACTGACTGAGCCTGAGCCCGCCTACCCCCCCTCGGGAAAAGTGCAGCCACAGACCCAAAACCAGAAATGCAAGTCAGCCTGCCTCTGCCAATCCTGCCCCAAACTGAGGCCAAACCAAACAAAGCCAGGAGGGGAAGTGCCACCGTCCCCGGAGGGCCCCCGCCCCGGGGCCGCCGAGAAACCACCCAGGACCCAAGGGCTCTGAGAGGGCCCAGGGATCAGTGTTCAGATGTCAGCAGTGTTGCTTTCCAGCTGTGCGACTCTGGCCAGCCTCCCAACCTCTCGGTCCCCGTCCCCTCACCTGGAACAGGGCCATCCTATCACACCGGACTCACGGGGACCATTCTCAGTGCTCCCCACAGGGCCTGGCCCAGGCGACGCATTTGGTAACATGGTGGCTATCATTAGTCCAGTCTTATTTCACAGATGGGGAAACTGAGGTCCCGGAAGCTAAGGGAGTTACCTAAGAAACTGCAGGCTGATTTAGTATCAGCCCTCAAGTCTCCTGGCCAAGGGTACCTCCTGGCTTCATTGGGCCCTTCCACACAATATGGTGGACCCAGGAGTCTAGAGGGAAGGTGGGGGCGGGGGGAGGCTGAGCACTGCCGGAGGCCCCTCACCTGGGCCCCATACACACAGGGCAGGTACTGGCAAAGGAGGACCAGCTGGAGTTCTTTGGTTCTTCCCTGTGCTCCAGGATCGGGCTCGTGTGAGTGCCCACACGGGTTTGGTCAGGCCAGTGTTCCTGGGCGAGCTGGGGTTGGGAGTGCCTTGGGGGGAGGGGGCTTCTGGAGCAAATACAGGAAACCTCAGAAATCTGGGGGGAGGGGTGGCCAGTGAAGGAATTAGGACAGGAAAAGAGATAAAGACGAGAGTATGTCACAAGGGATGCCAGGCGGGGGACTGTCCTATGAGGAACAGAGTGATCCACGCAGAGCCGTGCTATGTCAAAACTGCTCTGGGCAGTGTGAGCAGGGGGTGGCGGTGGGGGGAGGACTGCAGGGACACGCATGCGTCCTAACATGCAGCGGTGCGCTCGGGCACTGAGGGAGCCCCTGAAAGGACAGAAGGGGACAAGTCACACACAATAACTGCCCTCCGTTGAGCAGAAAGAAAACAGAGGCTGGACAATTGGTCGTAGGGCCTGCGGCGAATGTTCTGACAGAGGTACAGGGAACTAACAGGCTACACCCAGTTAGACTGCTTTGCAACAGGTTGGGGTGATAAGAATCCAGCCACAGGGCCCCAGAGAGGTCCGCCTGCTGGCCCAGGGCCTTGGGTCCAGAGTGTTCTGAGCAGCGGTCCCCTTCCTGTGGGGAGTCTGCACTTCTCTGGCTTGGCTGGCCCAGCGTTAATTCTGTCCATGTCTTGCCGGCTAGAAGCACACAGGAAATGAGCCAGGCCCTCTACATGAAGCTGCTGTTTAGGAGCTAATCAAATTCTGTCCCCAGTCCAATCCAGGGCTCAGAAGAGGCCGGGAAGGGTGGCAGGTGGGACTCCCAGAGCATCTCCTGGGCCCTGCCCTGCTGCTGGGGTAGGGGGTGGCAGTGAGCTGCTGGAAGTGACTTGCCCAATGTCACACAGCTACTAAATGTGGAGCAGGTCTGCTGACCCCAGAGTCAACCTGCAGCTCTCACCCTGAGATGACTCATCATATCCACCACAGATGCTGGGCTCTGCATCTGTCCTCCAAAACCACTTCCTGCCCTGGAGGGGGGGCGGGGGGTGTGAACTGGGGTTTGCCTTTGTCTCTGGGTGGCCCTTACACAGCTAGGATTTTACAGATAGAGCATGGACAGAAAGCCAGAAGACCTGCGTTGGAATCCTGACTCCATCATCTGCTAGCTGTGTGACAGGCTGTCAGTTCTGGGTTCCTCTGCTGTGAAATGGGACACGAAGTGAGGACACTTCCTGCCACCACCACCCCTCTTCCAGAGGGCTAAGGGGACCAAGTCTGAGAAAGGACAGGAGAGTGCTCTGCGAACTGGAACGTGGTTGGAGAAAGGGAGAGGCTATTAGAATTCCTGCCCAGCGCCTGATCTCCAGGCTTGACTTGCGAGATGGGGTTGCTCCTTCAAGTTTGGCACGCTCTGGGTTCCTGAGCAGCTCCCTGGCTTCCAGGTCCCCGGCATGAGGCTGGCTTCCAGGAACCTCAGCTGCCTGGCCAACACTTCGCTCCCCCAGCCCAGCCTTCGTCCAGCTCCTCCGCATGATTTCTTGACACCCAGAGGCTGGAGCCACCACCCTGCCTCTGCCTGCCAGCTCAGAGCCTCCAGGCTGTTCTCCTCCTCCCCTGTCCCCAGCATGACAGGTCTGACACAGAACACGGGGCAGGGGGACAGCACCTTACAGTGGAGAGAGCTCTGGAGACTGACCCCTTCCTCACTCACTGGCTGGGTGACCTCAGGCAGAGCCTCTTTGAGCCCCAGTTCCATCAGCCATAACACGGGATTCCTGACAGCTCCTCAGCTCGGTGGGAGGAGTGCTGAGCTGACGTGCACCCGGAGCCGGGCACCTTGTGGCAGACGGAGGACCTGGACGGCAGCCACGACCACAGTGGGACGGCCCAACTCCTACATCTCCCTCCCTGGATCCCACCCCCGCCACCAGTCTGATGACCCCTCCTCCACCAGGTGGGCCTCTTGGTCCGTCCATGGGAACCTGTCCCAGACCCCTGCCCGTCTCAGTCCTGCACACTCCCTGGTGCACCCATCCCCTCCCCGGGCTACAGTCACCATCCGCGCCACCTGGCCACTGCCCAGCCCACACTGCCAGCCCCGACCTGTCTCCTGAGTCTTGATCCCAGAGGCAAGGGTTCACCAAGCACTCGTGAAACAGCGCTGCTCCCAAACACTGTCCTAGGCTCTGTGGGTACGACAGGAAATGAGAAAGACACGATCCTTGTCCTAGCGGGGCTTTGAGGCCAGAGAGGAAGGACTGACACGAGCCACGACATCGCCCACAGAAACACGTAATGGATACAAAGTGTGGCCGGTGATGGACAGGAAAACCGTAAGGTGCGGTGGGAGAGAATGCATGTCAGGTGGGAAAGGCCACTCTGCAACGACACTGAGCCCCAGATCTGTGTGGGCAGGGAGGCCAGCACCCTGGTGCATTGGAGGACACCTGTGTGGCTAGAGCCCAGGCAGAAAGACACAGACTGCCCTCTGCACATCCCGCCAGTGCTCCCAGCTCAACGTGCCGCAGGCTGAATGCGAGTCCACTCCATCCAGGATGCCATCATCAGCTGCCCAAACCAGGGACCCGGGTATCATCCTCTCTCACTGCCCCTTCACTACCACCCTCCCCACCAACTCCGGCCAGTCACCAAAACCTCCTGATTGCCCCTTGGAAAATCTTCAGAATCATCCCCCTGGGGTAGGGGACGCAAGTGTGGGGACAGGGAGTATATGGGAACTCTGTATACCTTCCTCTCAATCCCTGAAACTGCTCCAAAAGCCAAGTTGATTAACTTAGAAAAAAAATCACCTCTCCACTCCCTCCATCTCCACTACCACCACCTCCCTCCAGACACGGTCATCTCCCACCGGAATTGATGAGGACCTCGCAGCGGCAGCCCAGACCCCTTTGGTCGCCATGCCAGAGGAGCCTTTTAGGCACATCTGACCCTGTCACGCCTCTGCCTAAAGCCCTGACAAGGCTCCCTAATGCCTTCCAGATGAAGTCCAAATTCTGTAGCCCTGAGCGGGTCTGGGCTCTGTCTCCCTTTGGCTTTACCTTCCACCACTCTCTATCTCAAGTGTTTGATGAGGGATGAATGAATCAATGAATGAATGAGCGGGCAATCCAGTGAACTTCACAGGACCATCTAGGACCTAAAGTGAGGCCCCTGAAACAGCAGCGGTAGCAGCTCCTGGAAGCCCACACGAGATATAGACTCTTAGTCTTCCACCCACAGGTCCTGGATCAGAATCTGCATTTTACCAAGATTCCAAGAGATTAATTTGCACATTAAAAATAGCACTGATCCAGACTATTGGTTCTCAAAAGAGAGGTACACTTCAGAATCACCGGTGGAGCATTTTAAAAATATCTATATCTAGGCCCAATTCCAGACCTTACTGGATAAGATTCCCTAAGAGTAGGGCTGGCATCTTGACTTTTTTCCAACTCCCCAGATAATCCTGAGGAGCAGCCCCAGTTAACCGATAGGATGAGTGAGGCCCAGAGAAGGGAGGTGATGTACCCAAGGTCATACAACAGAATCAGGACACGCATGCAGACCAGAACCCAGTGCAGGACCAATTCCAACACACAGCACTCCCTCTACCATGGGAAGCCCATGCAGAAGAGGCATGACTTCAGCAGCCCCTTGTCCCCAGACAAGGAGCAGGCAAGCTCACTGGAGGCAGCTACCCGTTCATGCGTCCTATTCACAGAGGCCCAGCTGCAGGAGAGAAAGGAAAGAGGAATTTGAATGCAGACCGAAAATTCTCCATTCCTAAAAGATCCCACGACTCCTCCTGGGTCTGTCGGGGACTCAGGAGGGCAACGCACCACAACAGGGAGCATACCAGACCCACTGACTGGAAGCAATCCTGAGACACAGAGAAGTAGCTTTCCCAGGTCAGAAACCGTCAGGACAAAGCCAACACACAGGGAAGAAGAATCCTTAAGGAACGAGAAGTGAAGAGACCCGTCTTTGAGGCTTCCCTACTCTTGGCACCACCACCTGGGTAAGCCAGAAGGACGTGTCCTCAGGCCTGGCCTTTGGAGCTTACTGGATGCCCAGCTTCTCACCGGGCAGGGAAAGCGGCTCCCAAAGTGAGAGTTTCCAGGACCAAGCTCCCCCATCACCATCTGGCTAAGCCCCTCTTCTCGGGACCCAGATGCCACTGCTTCAATGTGTGTGTGGGGGGGGGGCCTGGATTGGGAGCCCCCCAAACCCAAGACCCCTTCCATACCTCAGTTCTCTTCTCTTCTGAAAGCATGAAAGTGGAGAGCAGGGCTGTCCCAGCTGCTTCCTGTCCCCATAGGGACCAGAGCCTCCGTCAGAAGGAGAACACCAGGCCCCAGGGGCCTCTCCTGCCCCACCTCTGGGCTCTCTGCTCAGAACCAGCCCCTGCGGGCTCCGCCACCATTCCCCTTCCCCCCTGGCACCCCCTTTCTCTGCCTGATCCACGCACTGTCTTACTTCCCTATTGTCTCTACCTCTCAAGTCCATCTCCTGCCCATCCCCCAGAGCCCAGTTAAACGCTCCCTGGGATGCCCTGGCGAGAGGGCTCTCTGCTCTCCTGCCAATGTCCGGCCTGCCCTGCTCTCATGGCTCTGGGCAGGCCCTGCTTTGGCTCATCAGGATTGCGTCCCTGGCCCACTTACTTCCCCCGCCAACCCCCAGAGTTACTCAGCAAATACCGACAGAGCCCCAGCCACGTGCCAGGGCCTGTGCAGGGCAAACAGTGGCAAGACACCTTCCCTTCCCTGAAGGTGCTGGCCTATGGGGCAGAGAACCAGGTGAGAGGCCCATGTCACTCTCCTACCCACCCACTACACTCCCCCTTCCCTAGGGGGCTACACAGGCAGCAGGAAAGAAGGGGATGGCTCTTGGAGGAGGTCATGGGGACAGGGATGGGAGAGGACCCAGGCCAAAGCCAGAGACAGCATGGAACCTTCAAGGAAGTGCAGGTGGTTCCACGAGCAGAAGCATGGGCATGTTCAGGAATTTGGACTTCACCCCGAGAACGGTGTTTGTGTGATGCTGCAGAGATATAGGGAAGGTGGAGCCAGAGATGATGGAAACAGAGAACAGTGATAATGATGGGGGGAGAGAGGAAGAGAGAAACCATGACTTGAGTGTCTCCCAGATACCAGGCACCATGACAGTTGCTTTCCATACACTCGCTCACCCCCTGCAGCCCCGTATGGTTGGTACCACTGGCCCCAATTGGCAAATAAGGAAGCTGGGACTGGGACTCAGGGAGGTTCAGTGACGTGCAGGATCACCAAGCAAGTAAGTAGAGGAGTCACATGGTCAGCCTGGCTGCAAAGCCCTGTTCTTTCTACTACCCCACAGCCTCCTTTCCGGCCCCTTCACTGCCTTTCCTCACCCCCCTCCCTCCCTTCCTTCAAAAGACCTCACCCAGCACCCACCTGGGCCAGGCGCCGTGAGGCACGGTGAGCCATTCCAGACATAGGGGCCCTGCTCATACCCCAAACTGGTGGAGAGTGAGGGGCAGGTCTGACTCACCTGGAGGGGGTGGGGTGGTACCGCATTCCATACAGCTGGTGACCTTCCCAACCTGTCTCCCTCCAGGGCCCACTTCATGTGCGGAGAAGCCGGAAGCGTGTGATGTCTCTGTGATGTCCGATGCCAGGTTGATCAAACAGAAAAGCTCTGCCAAGCTAGGAGGACCCCAGGGAAGGGCACAAATAGCACGGTGGTCATGAGACCAGGATTTGGAATCAGGAGGGCCTGGGGTTGAATCTCACTTCCTAACCCTGTGGCTGACTCAATGTGACACCCCCCACAGGGCAGGAGGCAGGGCCTGGTGCACAGTGGTGCTCAGCCCGCTGGGGTGCCCCTCCTCTTCAACACTTGGCTCCCGCTCTCTCTCCCAGCAGGTACCAGGGACCAACCCCAAATCTAAGGCTCAGAGAACAGAGAGCGCCTTCAAAGCCAGGGGTGGTGGAGGGAAGCCAAATGCTGGTGAAGAACTGAGGTCTGGAGACACAGACTCAGGTTCAAATCCTGCCTCTGCCACTTTCTTGCCTGGTGCCCTTACCTCTGGGCAGGCTGCTTACCCTGTTCTAGGTTCAATTATCTCATCTGTAAATGGTGATATAAGTAGTTAGTACCTATATCACAGCATTGCTGGGAGAGAATCCACATAAAGGGGCCGGCACATAGTGGGTGCTCGATAAACATTTCCAGTTCCTGTAATCATACTTATTACTACCAACAGTGTTAACATCATCAGTCCCCTTCCCTGCATCCCACTCTGGGAGATGCTACTTGGCACATTCTGACAACAGCCTTAAGATGGGGGTACTATTATCTGTACATTTCAGGGGAGGAAACTGAGGCCCATACCAAAGGCCCCGGAGGCTGGAGAGGCAGCTGAGCTTGTGCTCAGTTTCCCCTAGGCTGGGTCAGTCTGGCTCCCTGTGTGGCCTGGGCCAAATTACTTCCCTCTCTAGGTCACATCTTCTGGAGGGGGTCTGCCCAGCTCTGAATCTCAGCCAGCCTGGAAGAACCAAGGCCCACAGTATGGCCAGGTCTCCTTGTGGGTACATCGAGGGCAGGAGAAGCAGAAAGCACCCCCTCTCCAGGGACCCCAACCTTTGTCTGTGTGCCCCAGTTCCTAAAATATTCTTCTTTCGGGGCCTGCAGTGCTGGAGACACTGGGTGGGGAGCTGAGGGGGGAGGCTCTTCCATTCCAGGACACTAGAATGGATATCTGGCCATTGGGCTCAGCCACCACCCTGTGGCCAAAGGTCACCTCCAAGTCCCCAGGCACATTGCTACATCCACCACTGCCCCCCTGAAGCAGACACGCTCTCTGCTAGGGGGTGATGTTGAGGCTGGGGTCATGTGGGTTTGCAGTCTGCTCTAAAACCATCCTCTTGCCTCCTCCTGTCATGGAACTTTGTCTCATCTCCCTCACAAGAACCTGATTATATTCCTCTCCCATTGAAAACCCTTCTCTCCCTCTGGGATAGTCCCAGCTCCTTACCCTGTGTGTTCTGCCCCTGCCAACTGATCTCCCCACCACGCCGTTTCTCTTCCCTTCCCTCCAGCAGGTCTAAATCATTTGTAGTTCCCCAAACACACTCTACTCTCAGGCACCTCGAAACCTCTGCTCACTGTACTTCCTACTTAGAACACCCTCCCCTCTCTTGTCCACGGGGCAAACTCCTACTCATCCTTCCAAATTCAAATCACCCCCATGTGTATTGCCCATTGATTTCTGACAAAGACGATGATCACCAACAGTGAGAAAGGATGGGTTTTTTTCTTAAACTAATTGGATAACCACCCTGAGAAAATGAGTCTTGACTTCTACATCTACCATACATAAGAATCTATTTCAAGTGGATTTTAGACCAAAATATGAAACATAAAACAACAGAACTTCTGGAAGATAACACAGAACATATCCACAACTTTGTAACAGGCAAAAAAACAGGATTCAGTAAGCACTCTCCTTAACGAAAAAGACTGACAGGTTGGGCTCCATTAAGACCTTGTATTCTTCAGAGACCCTCCTCAAAAGAGTGAAAAGGCAAGACACAGGGTGGGAGGAGATATTTGCAATGTGTATATTCCACAGTGAAAACGTATCCAGAATATTTCTTAAGCTCCCACAAACCAGTAAGAAAAAGACAGACAACCGAAGGGAAAGCTGGGAGGGAAGAAGCTGGAAGAGACGCTTCACTAAGAGGTGGCCAATCAACGTAGGTAAAGGTCCTGAACCTTATTAGTCACCAAGGAAATGCAAATTAAACCCACATTTAGTTATCGCAGTATCTAATACCAATAACGTTGGTGAGGATGTGGGGTAACAGAAGCTCTTATACACAGCTCGCAGAGAGTGCCCTGGTGTCGCACTTGGGAAAATTATATGATAGGATCTACTAAAGCTAATTATATACCACTTTATGACTCAGCAATTGTAAACCTTACGTATTTACCCAACAGAAAAGTATATACGGTGCAGCAAAGACTCCATGAGACTATTCATAGCAGTGCTCTTCACGATAACCTCCAGCTGGCAACAACCCAAAGGTTCAACAGTAGAATGGGTAAATTGCAGGATATTCACACAGCGAAATAGGACAGTAGTGAGAATGAACAAAATAACACTTCATACAGGAATGTTGACAAATCTCATCATCAAACTGTGGACCCAGAGAAGTCAGCGTGAAGGAGTACATGCTCAGTGATTCCAGGTATACCAAGTTCAAAATCAGGAGACACTGATTAATGAGAGGAGTCAGGACAGGGGTTACTTCTAAGGCGCTGATGACTCAAAGGGAGTGTGGGGTATTTCCGGGGTACTCTAATGTTCTATTTCTTGACCTGGAGAGTTTGTTCACTTTGGGAAAACTCATCAGCTGTACAGTTCTAATCTTTCTCTAAGTCTGTTGCATTTCAATTGAGAAGTTTACTTAAAAGGCAAACAAAAGCCCTCATCCCAGGGTCCACCCCCCCTTCCCTCCTTCCACCACGAGCCCCCGTCCTTGGTGCACATCTCTGAAGCCATGCCAACGCCGCCCCCCAAAGGCCGCTGCACCAGCTCCCCTTTCCGGAACGCCAACTCTGTGTCAGACCCCATGCCAAGGGCCTCGCTTCGCCCACATCACCTCGTTCACTAATAGCCGCCGTGAGGTAAGGTGCTAGCGGCACCCAGCGGCTGCCCACGGAGCCCTGCATGCACACAACCTCTCATCTAACCCGATGAGGCCGGGCCATTGCCTGAAGAGGCGGAGGCAAGGGGGCGGTCAGTGTCTTGTCCAAGGGTGCGCAGCTGTAAAGCTCCAGTCCAGAGCCCACACCCCTACACAACACACCCTAGGCAGCCTCCCCTGGGATTAGAAAGAACAGCGCCTGGACACACACAGGGGATCTCTATGGCCGGGCAGGAATCACGTCTACACTACAGAAGGGTGGGCGGACCAGGGTAGAGACTTGCTCCTTCGATGGACAAGCACCTATGCACCCAGACTCTGCCTCACCTCCTGCAGGAAGCTTTGCTGAGGCTCCCAGGCTGGGTTAGAAGCTTCCCCAGGGTTCCCACTCCCTGAGTCTCCCCATCAGAGCTGTGCTGTTACCATCCATCGCATGCCCGTCTTTAGCCCCGGGTTAAAGATCGGGCCCTTTATGCCTATACCTCCACTACCTGGCCAGTGCGTGGTACACAGCCAGTATTTTACACCTGTGGAAGGAAGGGAGGGAAGGGGGCAGGCAGAGAGGGCAAGTTCAGAGATGCTCTTAAGAGCAGCTAGGAACTCCATGAATCAAGGTCGGAGCAGTGAAGGTTTCCGTGTCCAGGATGAGTATCGCTTGCAACCCCTGACCTAAGGAGCTGCACGGCCACACGCCCTTCCATTCCATGGCCCTCCCCCTGGCTGCCCCTAGCCTTTGTCCCAAGGTTGTGGACAGCCATTTGCTCTGTCCAGCTTTCTCTCCCCCCCCACCCGCCCCCTGCCACCCTGCCCCAAGTGCCTGAGTTCTAGTAGCCTGAGGCTAACCCCACCAAGAGGTAACTGAGGACAGCACAGAGAGCCCTGGCTACATGGGGAAAAGCATGCCCAGTTCAAAATAACTTATTACACCCCCGGCCTTTCTAAGTTGGGAGCCGCTGACAGTTCGGCGGCAGCCTGATCTACGGTGCCAGGTGCAAGCAGGCTGGCCCATGGCAGGCAGGGAGAGGGGACAAGCCCTGGGCCATCTGGAACAGAGCACACCTGGCAGCTATCCACACATCTGGAGCAGTGACGGAGGCCCATTGCCAGAGAAAGAAGGAATCCTGGGACACCCCCCCCTCCCGCCCTCTCCTCTGTGCCTGGAGGCTCTGATCTCCCCAGCGGGTCATAGCCCCAGCACCCCTCTCCCCAGTCCTGCCCCACCCCCACCCCAATCCCAGATGCCTGGATGCAGCTGGCTGTGTGGGGGAAGGTGGCAGCTCCCTGGGGCTGAGCCTGGCCTGCTGTGAGTGGCACCAGCCTCTCTGGGCTTAGCGGGCTGAGCCATAAGCAGCCTTGTTTATCCCTGGGAGGAATGACGGTTTTCCCTGAGCAATGACATCTTGGAAACGGCCTGGTTCCACAAACAACAACAAAGCTCCCAGCCCTGCCCTGGGCTCCAGCTTACAGGAGAAGGCCTCTGACCAAAAATGCCTGAGTAACAGGTTAGGGGCTGCTTCCCTGCTGAGCCAGACCCTCGCCCTGACCTATGACTCACAGAACCCAGGAAGAGAGTCTACAGAGAATCAAAGAACGGATCCCTACAAGGGACCTGGTCCAGTTCCTGGTTGCTCCAAAGGGGAAACTGAGCCGGGGGGGGGGGGGGGGGGGGGAAGGATATTTGCCTGAGATCATCCAGTGAGTAGGAGCTAGAATGTGCCTCAGTCTCTGGCCTGTTGGCCCAGCAAGGGCTTTCTGTACTGCACACAGTTTTTCAGAGGAGAGCCAGGCTCTAGGTGGTAAGCCAGGGGGTTCTAGAAAGGAACATGTCACTGGGAAGTCCAAAAAAGAGGGAACATCAAGATGAAAGCCAGGTTTATTCTGAGTCATCCAGTTGGTGTGATCCAGTTAGAGAGAGATTTGGCCTGGGAAACCGGAGACCTGGGTTCTCGTCCCCACTTGGCTACTGAACCTCAGGCAAGTCCTTCCTCTCCTGCCTTAGTCCCCTATCTGTCCAGAAGGCAAATGGACTCAGCCATCTCCAGGGCCTTGGGTAAGTAAATGGGAAGAAGCTGTAAGGGCCTCCAGGAACCCAGCTGGGCACAGGTACTCCCTCCTCAACTGTGCCTTTTCTGGGGAAGCCAGGCAGCCCACTGGCTGAGAACCACCCCCCCCCCCAAAATCCCAGATCCACCTCCATGGTTGGCAGTATCCCAAGGGGGCCCAAGCTGGGCTCTAAGCCACTGCAGTCTGTGCAAAGGACCATGCACATTGCATTCAAAGCAGCCGGGGCTGCCCCTTCCATCCTCGATGGCCCAGGTCATGGTGTGAACACCACCCAGCCCAACATGACCCAAGTAGGCTCCCCCGTGACCTCAGACAGGCTGAAGCTAAAATTCTCCTTGCTTCACCTGTCAAATCCCACCCCCCAACCCCTTGGCCCTATGGAAGCAAAATAGCACTCTCTGACATGTAGAGCTAGGAGATGGGCAGAAAAGAGCTGACTTGGACATCAGGGCTTGTCCTCAAGGAAAGCCCATCCTAGCCCTTTCCCACCATGCCCTGCGTCCCAGGCTAGGGCTTTGGGACCCAGAGATGAATAAGGCCCAGATCCCACGTAAATAAGGCATGAAGTAACCACCCTGGGTGCCACCACCAATGGACAGACAGGTTCCCACAGGAGTATTTGGCTCTAGCTGTAGAAGTTCGGGGTCTCCAGGATGAAGACCTGGAGAGAAGAAATGGGCTTTCCAGGCAGTAGAAACGTGTGCAAAGGCAAGTACGCTGGGGGGTGGGGTGGTCTCACTGATACCAAGTCCTAGAATCAGCAGCCCCATCAAGCGTTTCTGGTTCAAGGCCCTGGAGACTTCCCAACAGGGGGTCCCTCGCCTCGGCTGCCTCCATCTTCACCATCCCCCTGGCTGCTTCAGATGCCAGGCTGGGCCTGAAGCAAGCCCTGTTGTGGAACTTGGCTCCCTGAAGGGCCCGCCCTGGGCTAAGGCATGCCTCATGCTAGGGCTGGGGAAGAAGGGAGGTGCCCCTTGGCTGGGGACGGAGGACTCAAGGGGCCCCGGTGGAAACTCTGACTATGGCCTCAGTGCGCTGGCTGGGATCCGCAGGTACCGGTGGGCAGGCCCTGCAGCTCCTTCCTTCTAAGAGATATACCCACTCCAGCCACCTCGAGGGAGGAGCCATATAGTAGCCCCCAGCCATAGGCCTGAGGGCAGCAGGATGTGGAAGGTTTTCAGTGAGGGGCCTGGGGGCTCTGTACCCCACCAGGCATCTCAAGCCAGGAGTACCAGATTCAGAGCTGAGGCAGGGTAATGGCACCCATGTGTGCTGTCCTCACTGCGCCAGGAAGCAGAAGTCCTCCATCCTGGTCCTGGCCAGAGGCCTGCTGTGTGGACACAGCCCCTTCTCAATCTGGACCATGGCTCTTCCACAACGCTGAGGTCCCAGGGCACAAAGGTTCTTCCCAGACACCTCAGGACAAGAATAGAGACGTGGGGCTTCCAAGTTGATAAAAGGATTGCCCTCTGTCCCCTCACCGTGGTTAGCTCTGTGGGGTGAGCACGTCCCTAACAATTACCCCCCTGCCTACAGTTCTCAACTGGAGCCAGGGGAGCAGGTGCAGGACCTTTCTCAAGGGGCTCAAGAGCCAGAGCATCCCCGCTTGTGCTTTCTGCGGACATTTCAGCAGAAGTCTCTCGAATCAGAGGCAACCCCCTCCCCCGCTAAGACCCGCCTCCCCACCCCCCACCCCACCCCCACCCCAGACCACCTCCTTCCCTGACACGAACTAGGCAAGAGGGGCCATCCCTGGTGGCTGGAGTACAGTCAGCATCCCTGACATGGTCACCAACACGGCTAGCTGGACGCTCCCTCCCCATGCAGTGTCCCAACTTGTGGTCACCAAACATTCCTTTCTCCCAGAAAGAAAAACCAGCTGACCAGCCTAGAAGTGGGGAGCAGCACATAGTGGTTTACATGCCCCCGGCCCTGTGGGTCCCCACCCTGAGAAAGACAGACAAACAGACACACACACACACACACACACACACACACACACACACACAGAGCTATCTCAGAGCATAACACACACGATTTAGTTGCAACATGCCTATCAATGGCTGCCCTGGGGAAGAAACAATAGAGACAGGGGCCTGGGGTGGCCTGGACAAGTGCCCCCACCCCTGCCTACTGCACACCCACCCTGTCACCAAGGCACCTACCCAGCACACTCCAGCAGGGACCCAGGAGACTCCTGGCTGCTGCTCTTGCCAGCCAGCCCACCAGCCCGGTCCCGGTCTTGGTCTCGGTCTCGGCCGGGCTCCTCCTGCGGGCGGGCGGGTGGGCGGGCGGGTGGCCGTGGCTGTGGCAGCTCCTGGCCGCCTGGCCGCCCGTGTCAAGCGGCCGCCTGCCCCAGACAGAGCTTCTTTGTGTCAGCAGAGCTATTTATGGACTTACCCAAGTTCCCCAGGGCAGCGATACCTGCTGGGAAAAGCAGAACCAAATGACCAGGTTCCACCTCCCACATCTAGGTAGCGTTTTCAAAACCCTTGCATCACTCGCCCCTCCTCCTCTTCCTCCTCCTCCTCCTCCTTGCCCTCCTCCTCTTCCTCCTCCTCTTCCTCCTTTCCAAACACACACCCTGTCCAGCCGGCAGCCGCTGCTCTGCCTTTCTTTCTTCCATCAAAGAAAACTCTGATTTCCCAAGTCACTTTCATCCAGGGAGGAGGAGGAGAGCAGGAGGTCTCAGGAAGCGTCCTCGTCCTCTGCCGGCAGCCAGTCCTTCAGCCTGCAAGGAGCCCCGGTTCTCTCGCCGCTCGGTTACATGCTCACACTCACACGCAGGCACGCACTGGCCCTGGCTCCCCTGTGCCCGTCCCCGGGGCCTGGGCAGGCCCCCCAAGTGCCGCTCTGGAGGAAGAGGCAGCCATCGCTGAGGGTGGCGGCCCCTGGCACTGGGATCCCCGAGCCGGGTGCACCCCACAGCCATGCTGAGGGCTCCCCCCGCAGGGGCAGTGCAAAGCCACTGGCTGCCGTTCCCGGCAGGATGGAGCCCGTCACGCGGGCTTCCCGGCACGCCCCCACCCCCACGCTGCTCACATCCCTGTGGGCGGCTGCAATTTAACCCAGGGTCCTGCAGCCAACGTGTGGAGGACTCTGAGAATGTCACCGCCTCGGGATGGGGGAGCTGGGATGGGGCAGCGGCCGGCTATGCTCAGCGCACAACAGCACCATCCAGTGTAGCCGGAGCTTAGCACTCGTGCGTGTCAAACTCCAGGGGATCCGATGGACAGAGAGCGCGGGGCCTCCTCCCCCACAGTGCGATGGCTGGGAGGAGCACAGTACAACAGCTCAAGAGTTAGGGCCACAAGTGAAAGAGACATCCCTAACAGAGGGATGGGGGGGCTCAGAGGAAAGAGCCCTGCACTGGGAGGCAGGAGCCCCCAGTTCCAGTTCCAGCTCCAGCACTGGTTGGCTGGGTATCCCTGATCAAGTCCCCGCCCACCTCTGAGCCTTGGTTTCCTCATCTGTAAAATGGGGCTGACAACCCTTGACCTGCCCAACTGTGGGATTCAGAGAATTCAATGATCCCATGCCAGGCATTACTCCCAGAATTTGGCTTTCGTTAATTCGCTTAATCCTCGCCAGCACGTTGTGAGGCAGGGGCTATTACCATCCTACTCACAGATGGGGAATCTCAGGTACAGAATGGGCTTGGAAGTTGCCCAAAGTCACACAGCTAGCTTCAGGACTGAAGACCAGTGGGGCCAACTCCAGGGTCCCTGCTCCTCACCCCTGCGTGCCCCGCCCCCAGGAAACTGCTTTGCCACCGCCAAGCTGTCTGATGTTGGGGCTGTTGCAGTTGGTTGTCTGATATCGACAACGCACCCTGGGTTGTGCCTGGGGCCCAGGCTAGGGGTGCCCATCCGACAGCAGCTCCAACCCAAAACTGCTTACTACCGGGGTGGTGGGCACCCTGGGATGTCACATAGGAAAAACTGTGGGCAGAAGGAGCCCCCGTGCCCCTTTCCCACCTCACCCCACCCTGGGCTGAAGGGCTGTCCTCTGCTTCTTACTCTTCCTGTGTTAGTCTCACTGTCTCTGAAGGCCTCTCGCTGCCCGTCTCCCTGCCCCTGTCTCTGACTCCATTCCTGTCTCATCTCACATGTACAAGCATACGCTCGCGTGCAGGTAGAAGAAAACATCCTATATCAGGGTCAACTTGGAACAGCCCTCATCTGAGCTGTCACTTACAAACTCCGACCAATACTTTGTCTTGTTGCTGGGGGCAGCGCCAAGGCAGTCCTGGCAGGGCCCAAGAGCCTTCCAGACTGGAAGACTGTCATCCTGCAGGCTCCTGGGAAGCAGGGTCCGCCTTATCCTGGGAAACTAAGAAGGTGAGTCTCAAGAGAGTCCAGTTCTAATGGGGCTGACCAATTTCCAGTAGGGCTGACTGGTTCCCAGGATGGCATTTCTGGTGCGTGGGATAAGATTGCTTAGGGTGGAGAGCCTGAGTTGACATGAGAGGAGCCCCCAAGTTTCAGCTGGGTCTTCACCTCTCCATCAACAAATAGTTCTGGAGCACCAACTACATGCCAGGTTCCGTGCTGGGCCCTCGAGATGCGGTAGAGAATGGACAGACCTGGGCCCTGCACTCACAAAGTTCCTGAGGGAGACAGACATCAGCCACACAGCCAGACTACTGAGTTCGTAATTGGACACTGCGCCACGATGGGAAGAACAGCTCTGCCAGTCCAGGGGCGGGGTCCAGAACAGATCCAGAATGCATTCATCAGTGCTCTGGACCACAAGGATAATGAGCAAAGGGCCCAGCAGCTCAGCGCCCTGAGGCCCAGGAGCCTGCCAGACCAGGTCAGGAGAGCACTTGGATCAACTTGGAACCCACACAGCCACTGCCCTCTGCCTCTCCATAGCTCCAGACACAAATCAGCAAAGCAGATGGGCCTCCCAGTGTAGAGCCTGGGGCAGGACGGGGAGTCACGGACACTGGGGCTATCTAAGCCAGAAGGGCCCTTGGAGATCTTTCACTGCTGTTTCCCATTTACAGACAGTGAAACTGAGGCCCGGAGGAAACAGAGCAACTGAGTGGTAGGGCCGGGACCAAGGATTGCTCCTCCCAGCCTAGTGCTCCTTCCACTGCACCCCAGTGCTCTTCACACCTACATAAATGATGGTGCTGTTCAGCACAGGGCGAACTGGGGTCCAGAGAACAATGAGATCTAGGTGGCTCTCCGGCCACAGGGATGGGCACCTGAGCATTCAAGGCCTAGGCCCCATTTATGGGTCCACATAATTCACTTAACAAACATTTATTTGACACTTCCTATGTGTCAGCACTGGTCAAAGCACTTCCCGGTTATTGTCTCATTAAACCTTCACAGCCCTATCAGATATGATGCCTAATGTCACCACTTTACAAATGAGTAAACAGAGGCAGAGAGATGATGAAACATGCTCAAGGCCACATGCTAGTAAGCGCAGAGCTATGGGTCAAACCCAGTCCACTCTCCACTGTGCCCTGCACTGTTGCACAGGGCAGCCCGTGCAACAGACGAGCCCCCACCCCACCCCCGGCTAGCCTGAGTAGCTGGCTGGCTATATGGCCCAATCACGCAAGCAAACTTCCCACTGTTCAGACAAGCCGGCAGCGGCTCCCAGGGCTGGGACCAGCGAGGGTCAGCAGGAAGCCAGTGTGTATGTACCTCCCGTTTCTGGGAGGCAGCACCCCCAGCCAAAGCCCAAGGCTCCAGAGAGGCCCCTAGGGAGATTCGGCAGCCTCAGGAGGCAGCCCAGGCAACTGGACAGGCCCTTCCCCTGCAGCGGCACCACGGCAACGTGTCCACCATTCTCCCTTACTGCCTCCACTGCATGAAGCCTGCTGTGCCCGGGCTTGGGCTCCCAAGACCCCATCATGAGCCGTGCACACACGGAAACCCACCCACCCTCCTTCCTCCTGCAGACTCTACCTGAGGGACGCTGCGTGCTGGCAACGCCCTCCTCAAGGAAAGGAGGGTCCTTGCCAAAGTTTACTTAGTAAGTTTCCCCATCCTGCCTTCTGATCCAAAGTCCACTGGGATTTTGTTCCGGGTTGGGGAGGAGAGTGATGCTGCTAGGGCAGAAACTGGGCACAAGCCAGGGAGAGGTGTGGTCCCAGGAATTCCAGGGCATGTAACAGACTAAGACCACTGCAGTCCCCACCAGCAGCGGCTCGGGCTTTAATTCTCCCTGGAACATTCTCCCTGGAACATTCTCCCTGGAGAATGAAAGAGCCAAGTCTGTGCTTGAGTGGCAGGGCAGCGAAAGCCTGGGCCAGGGTATGTTGGCCTGACCTTCTCCAGAGCCCTGCTCCTGCCCCAATCTGCTACAGAAGAGTATGATGAGCCTGGGCTGCCTTAGGAGACTGTGGAATTATCTGTACACACCCACCCCAGCCCAAGCTTTAAATCTGCTAACCCACTTAGGAATTTCTGGGCCTTTACTCATTGGGTCTCACATCCCTGATTTAGAGGTCTATGGACTCCGTTCAGAAAGGCCCTCCCCACAGAAGAGTAAGCCAAGACACATTTGTTATTTCAATAAACACTGAATCTCTACATGCGCTGGAGCCCATGCTCAGAACTATGGTCACAGGCAGACAGGGAAGTAGCCTGCTCCCAAGATCTGACCTGGAGAGTGAGCATAGCTGACCATGACGCGGACGCTGCAGGCAGGGACTGTCCTGCCGTGTTCTGGCCTCCGTGACCCTAATGCCAGGGTAGGGGACCTGCTCTCCCACTGCTTGCTAAGGGCACGTACCTGGCTCTTCCTGGTATTACTAGCCTTGTTCTTGGGGCATGAGCTACAGGCGGTGAGGTGGGACCGGACACAGCAGATATCCTCAAGTTCAAATCCATGGGAGGCTCTGGCCTATAGCCTGCAGGACCCAGGTGAGTCCCTTCCTCCTGACTGGCCTCAGTCTTCTATCCCTAAAGCGAGGCCAGAGAGGGGTATCCAGTGGACCCAGCCCTGCTCCCGGCCCCCTTTCAGTGGCCAGTCCCAGGCCCCTCCAGGCTCTCTCACTAAAGGAATGAGTTCAGTCAGTGGAATTTAGAAAGAACACAGGCTTTGGAGTCCAAAAAAAATCAGAGTGTGAGTTACCTTGGGAAGCCATTTTAATGTCTCTGAGTCTCAGTTGCCTCATCTGTAAGATGGGGCTATTACCATGTCCCTCACTGGGCCCTGCGGAGGACCAGATGAGGTGGTGCATGTGGAGTACCCAGCACACGGTAAGTGTGTAACAAGTAAGTAGCAGCATCATTGTTGTTGGGTTGGCATTGTTGGGGCTATCCTCTGAAAAGGACCGAATTCACCTGGGGAGGGCTGATGTGAAGAGTCAAATGTGAAAGTATCTGCTGACGTTCTAACAGACGAGCAGGGCCTAACACGGTGCCCGCCATGTCCTCCCAGCGGATAGCCGTTCACATTTATTGAGCGACAGGTCCATCTTGCAGAGGGGGAAACTAAGGTACAGACAGGTCATGTGGCAGAAACAATGGCCCCAAGGCCTATGCTCTTCCCCCAGCTCCTGTTCCCTCAGCGCTTCTCCTCTTGCCACCTTCCCCTACTCTCAACAACTTCAGGCGGCAAGGCCGATTCACAATCTGCTCCCGGGAGCTAGATCTCCTAACCACAATGAGGAGAGGCCCGTGTGCGGCGAAAGCCAGGAGACCAAATGTCCACCTGGAGAGCTGTCCCTGTGAACTGTCCCTGGCTGGCTCCTGCCTCCAACCTGGGCACCCGCTGCTGCGCCTCGGTGGCATCAGCCTGACCTGAGGTAGCTGCTGATGTACAGGGTGGCCAAGGGCCAAGACCGTCTCCCTTCCTGGCTGCAGTCCAACCAGCCACATGCCGGCCTAGGATTTCAGGCTTCAGGGAGCAATCCCCAACCCGCTGTGCTTGTGCCAGCTCCAGGGTCAGGCTGGGCCCTGACTTCCCGAGTTCCCGGCCAGCATTCAGCACAGTGCCACCAGTTCAGATACCTGGAGGCCAGCCCTGTGACCTTGACTGCCAGGTATAGCACCTCCTGAGTCTACGTGCTGCTTGACCTGCTGGGTTTGGGCCCAGGCCACCACAGCAGAGGGTCAGCAGAGGAAAGACCGGACTGAAATGCTGATTTTGCTGCTGTCTCCTGTGAGATCTAGGGCAAGGCCAATCTCCTCTCTGGGCCTCAGCTTCCCTGTTTCTAAAATGGGCACCGGGGTTTGATGAGGTCAGGGTTACTCAGCACGGTCTGCAGAATGGTACTGATCCACACACTTCTTGTTACTGGTTTGCAATGCTATGAGCAGCAAAATCAAGTGTTTGGAAACTTTTGTAGCCATTTGACATTGCCATGATACCCAAGCCCAAGACCAGCAGACTGGTCTTACTGAATGTGAATTGGGTACAAGGTTGGTTCCGGAGTGAGCAAACCAGCATGGGAAATCACATGTAGTGAGAGTTTTATAAAAGCAGAAGGCCCTTCACCACAGGTGGTTTAAGAAGTCCTGCTCTAAAGGTTCTTGTTTCCATGAGAACCCACTAACTAGTCCTCCATCACCCAAACTGTTCCCTCTTTACTGTTCCTGCCTTAGAGAATGGGCAGCACCATTCACCTGTTTGCCTGAACCAGTATAAGCTGAAAGAGCTTACCTGGTTGGTACCAGGAGACACTACCAATGGAGAACAAACAGCTTAGAAATGATCTGGTGACGTTTCTAAATTCCAAGACCAGAAAGAGAAATCCTGCTTGTTTCCATAAAGAAACTTTAGAGAATCAGCTGAGTACAGCGCTTCCTACAACATTAATGTTGGGATGACAAAGCATCACTCTCAAGTTTCTGGAGAAGGACTGTTAGCCTAGAATTTTCTACTTCGGAAAAGGTGACTCAAACGTGAGGGCAAATATTTTCAGACTTAGAAAGACTAAGAAACTATGCCACCCACAGACCCTTTCTGGAAAAAGTACTCAAGAGAGCTCTCCAGAAAAAAAAATGAATCCAAGTCAAGGAGTCAAGAATGAGATGGTGTGGTGTCTGAGAGACGGGCAAGCAATGAAGCCAGAAACATGTATATACCTAACCACTGGTAACATAATCGAGGAATTAAATGCAATTTAAATAAATGACTCTTAAAACATAACAGGACGAATGTCTAAAAATGATAATAATCACAAACTAAAATTCCAGATGATTTCAACCATCCCTGGGAGGCACGGAGGAAAGCAAAGAGAAGTATGGGCTAGCTGACTCATTCGCTATGAGCAGTAGGAGGTGAGGACAAACTATTCTAGATCTGGTGTCATGCCTGATATGGAAATATGTTTATGGGGGCGACTGGGTGGCTCAGTCATTAAGCGTCTGCCTTCGGCTCAGGTCATGATCCCGGGGTCCTGGGATGGAGCCCCGCATCGGGCTCCCTGCTCCGCGGGAAGCCTGCTTCTCCCTCTCCCACTCCCCCTGCTTGTGTTCCTGTTCTTGCTGTGTCTCTTTCTGTCAGATAAATAAATAAAATCTTTAAAAAAAAAAAAAAAAGAAATACGTTTATGGAAAAGGTAAGGGTAAAACTCTGGCAGACTAGAATGAAGGTGTAGAATTTCAGAGGAAATTTTGCGGAATACTGGGAGGGCAGCCTTGGGATGTGTGCATTGATTACCACTTACCATAAAGCTATAATAAACCTGCTGTAGGAATAGACAGTTAATGGGGGGGGTAAAATTTGAAAAATAAACCAAACAGTTTGAGGGGGGTGAATATTATATAATCCTGTGGTGAATACCACAACCCCAAAGGCCAAAAAAAAAAAAACTTAAAAATTTATAGATATATTAGTCATCAGAAAAATGCAATTCAAAACCACAGTGAGCTACAACTTCAAACCCACTAGGATGGCTATCATTTTTAAAATGGGAAAATAACAAGTGTTATCCGAGAGGATGCAGAGAAAGTAGAACCCTAATACACTGACGGTGGGGATGTGAAACCACGCAGCCCCTCTTGAAAACAGTCTAGCGAGTCCTCCAAAAGTTACACATAGAGTTGCCATTTGACCCGGGGATTCTACAGCGAGGTATATATTCAAGAGAAGTGAATACATATGTCCACACAAAAACCTGCACACAAGCATTTATGGCAGCATTATTCATAGTAGCTAAAAGGTAGGAACAACTCAAATGTTCATCGATGGATGACCGGATAAATAAAATGTGGTATATCCATGGATCCATCCGTTCATGAAATATTATTCAGCCATAGAGAGAAATGAAGTACTGTTATGTGCTACCATATGGATGAACCCTGAAAACATGATGCAAAGTGAAAGAAGCTGGCCACCAAACACCATATATTATAGGATTCCATTGATACAAACTGTCCAGAATAGGCAAATCTATAGAGACAAGAAAGTGTCTCAGTGGTTGCCTTGGGTTGGAGGAGATGGGGGATGACAGCTATAGGGTATGGTTTCTTTTGGAGAGTCTAATATTGATGGTGGTGATTGTTGCACAAGTCTCTGTGAAATACACCAAAAAACCCACACTGAATGAATGAATTCTATGACATATGAATAATATCTCAAAAAACTACTACCGAAACAATTTATAGACATGACAGACTACCTATCGATCTGAAACATCTATAGTTTCAAAGAATAATAAATAAAACACAAACATCCTTATTATACAGAGAGCTCTTGTCAACTATAGTTAAACTATAAGCAGCCCAATTTAAAAAATGTGCAAAATGACTCACAAAAGAGGCAACATAAGTGACTAAAGGCATATAAATAAATATTCAACATCTCTCGTAATCAAAGAAATTAACCCCCGTCCAAGTGTAACAATGTGGTGTTGGTGAGGGTGTGGGAAATGGGCATTCTCTCACCCAGACTCTCAGTTTGCTTGGGACTAAGGGGTTTCTCAGCAAGCAGGACTTTCTGTGCTAAAAAGGGAAAGTCCTGGGGTACCTGGGTAGCTCAGTTGGTTAAGTGTCCGACTCTTGGTTTCAGCTCAGGTCATGATCTCAGGGTCTTGAGATCAAGCCCCACATCAGGCTCCGCACTCAGCACAGAGTCTGCTTGAGATTCTCTCTCTCTCTCTCCCTCTCCCACTGCCCCTTCCTCTGCTTGTGTTCTCTCTCTCTCTCTAAAATAAATAAAATCTTTAAAGTACTGATCATAAATCAGTACAGCCATTCCAGGGAGTCATTTAGCAATAGATACCAAGAACCTTTTTTACAAAAATATACCTTCTGGCTTGGAAAGTCTACTACCTGGAACTTATTCTAACAAAATATTCATTCATTCAACAAATATTTGTGGAAGGTCAAACATGTACATTGGATGATGCTGGGGATACCAAGATATGCCTCTAAGGATTTTTTTTTTTTTTAAAAGATTTTATTTATTTATTTGACAGAGAGAGACACAGAGAGAGAGGGAACACAAGCAGGGGGAGTGGGAGAGGGAGAAGCAGGTTTCCCGCCGAGCAGGGAGCCCGATGCGGGGCTCGATCCCAGGACCCCGGGATCATGACCCGAGCGGAACAAAGGCAGACACTTAACGACTGAGCCACCCAGGCGCCCCTATTGGAGATTATTTAGATAAAACTACTTCACCTACACAATGAAATAATCCCCAAGTGCTAAAAATGATGCTGTAGAATATTTATTGACATGGAAACATGGATACACTACACATTGCTGAATGGAAAAAAACAAGTTAGAAAGTTGTGTGCACCAGTAGCCCCCATTTGCAAGTATATATATGTGTATATAAACAAATGCCTGACAGGATACACCCCCAAAATGTTAAAAGTGGTTATCTCTGGGTGTTGGGATTAAAAGCGAACTTCATTTCCTTCTTCTGGTTCAACTGTATTAAATGTTTTCTTCATATTAAACACCAATCACTTTTTGTAACAACACGACAAAAGTCAACTGCCTTTAAAAAACAAACCAACAACTGTCATATCTCCACTGGTAGAAGCCCCATGGAGGGGGGTTGCAGAAAGTCAAGCCTGTGCCCATGCTTGATCTGGTGGTGACAGCTCCCGTGACTGAGTACCTACTACACGCCAGGGACTTCGCACAATCCAACCCCTCGGATGTTCCCAAGAATCCAGTGAGATAGGGGTCCTCATCTCATTTGACAGATGCTAGGTGACCCACCACTAACTGCACAGCTACCAAGAAGCAGAGCTGGGGTTTGAACCTTAGCTAGGTCTCCTTGTTCCTAAGGGAGGGTGGAGAAAGGTCCTGAGCTAGTAGGCCCTCTGTCCTGTAGGCCCTTGTCCGCCGTCCCTGCAGACAGGCCAGGAGGCAACAGAAGAACAAGTTAGCAAGGGTGGGGACACCAGCAAACGGAGGGCGTGGCGCTGGAAGGCCCGCCGGCAGAGGTCAGGGCTTGGGGGCAGACTAGCCGGTGCTCCTCGCCTGCTGGGCGACTCTCAGGAAGCAACCACATCCGGCCCCAGGAGTTCCCAGGCCCTGTGCACGCCCAGAGGCAGTGAGAGAAAGCCTCCCGAGGCCCGCAGCTGCCCTGCTGAAAGAGCGGGAGGAAAAGAGCCTACGAGCTGGGGCCTTTGCCCTGGGCTCGGCCACTGCTGGCCAGTCCTCTCCCCTCTTGGGGCCTGCGGGGCCTCCTCTCCTGTGTGTGGACGGGGTGTGAGGGCTGATGGCTCCGGGACCCTCCCAGATCTAAATCCTCTGAACCTCTGGCCCCTCCTCACAGAGGGCCTGGCAGGAAGAGGAAGGGGGCGAGGTGCCCCACCCAGC
This sequence comes from Phoca vitulina, assembly GCF_004348235.1. Lineage (NCBI taxonomy): Eukaryota > Metazoa > Chordata > Mammalia > Carnivora > Phocidae > Phoca > Phoca vitulina. The sequence continues at coordinate 13,814,084 of NW_022589724.1, read as the reverse complement.
TCCCCAAGGATCCCCCTCCTCTTCCCCTCAGCTCCATTCCCACCACTATTTTTAGAACAGAGCACAGGGAGCATCTCCACCAGTCCTGCCACGCTCAGAGCCCCAGGTAAAACAGCTGCCCATTCATTCCGCTCCAGCAGGAACACACCAGGAATTTATAGACCAGCCAGCCCACTAGACAACTTCTCCCCACGCCATTAGCCAGGCCATTTCTCACTATTTCCATGACAGCCCAAAGTGGTTACTTTGGTGGTGACTTACTTTTCCAGCTGAGTGAGACAAGGAGGGCATCCCTAGGACATCTGTGCCCCACCCCCCCACCCCCCCCAACCTGGCCGACTCTTCAGAAGTCCCCAAAGAGGAACACTGGCCTAGAAGCTAGAGGTTTGGGGCCTACTTCCAGTTCTAGCACCAACTGCTTAGCCCTTGGCCAGGTTCTTGCCCCTCTCTTGGTCTTGGTTTCTATAAATCAGCTTGTTCAACTGGTATTAGTGTGGGAGGAGGGAGGATTTTCAGTTCCACATTCAAAGGTTCAATGGTCCCATCAAAATTCTAGTCATTCATAAAATAAACACTGTATTCATCGGCTTTTGGGTATGTGTTGAGTTGTGTTCCCAGAGTCCGTCTGAGAGTTGATTATGGGTCTCAGAATGCATTCCCCCACTGAAAACTCTGTTATAAATGGTGGTCAGCTCCTCAGGCTAGCCTACTTACTTAACCCTGAATGTTCTTCCACAAGGAACAACAGCCAAAAGCTATCACAGAGAGCTGCTCACATTTGAAAGACACTGTCTTAGGAAATTTACCTGGAGTAGTGTTTGAGTGAAAGAAGATATACATTAAAGGCAATGAAAAAAAAGTCAGTGGTGACTTCTGGGGAAGAGTCTGAAGGAGATTTCTGACCACACGAGAAACGAAAGGCACTGCGTATTGATCACCACAAATTCCACTTGAAAGAGCCGACCCAGTCATGGGAAAGGTTAAAGAACATATATATGTGAAGTTCAAACAAAAGAGTCTGGTGAGTAGAAAGGAAGAAGGAAGAGGGGAGGATTTGGGGCTGGAAAGCTCTTTGTACTGGCTTCCCAGGGGCCAGCCTGGAAGGAGGCACCTTTGGGTGGGGAGGAGGCAGCAATGTGCTTATAACTTGTGTACCTATGACGGGGATCCCTTCCCGTACAAGATCCGTTAAGTATACCCTATGTGTCACGAGTCCATGATGAATATTAACCACGTACAGCATTTGCATATATGCACCGCGCATACTCTTGTTTCAATGTGAAGACCAAAACGTCTGTTTTCTTTCTTCCTTTAACCTGCTGTTAGAGCCCTGAGGCTTTGAGGATGACTCCTGGAGCCCATTTAGACTCAACTGCCTCATTTTTCTTGGTAAAGAAACAGACGATCAGAGAGAGAAAGTAGTTTGCCCCAAGTCACACAGTGAGTTACGGGCACCATCAGGATTGGAACCAAGATTTTCAGAATCCTACTCTGGTTTTCTCTGAGGGCAAGGGGTTCAGTGAGAGGGGAGGCCACAAACCTGGGGAAGAGAGCCATGGGAGCAGCTCTGGTCAGTTTGTCCTTTGCCTCTGAGGATGCCAGGAGTCAGCACAGAATATGGTAGTATCCATGACCCTGAAATGAGCCTGGCCAGATTGTTTAATAAACCAGGTGGGGATCCAGGCTCTGGTCTCACCAGATGGAGGCGCAACAGAGAAAGCTCTCAGCCAAGACAGAGATTTGACTCAGCCACTAACTTGTCCCATGACTGTGGCCAGGTCACTTCCCTTGAGTGACCTTTGAGACTCAGTTTCCTCATTTAAATTCTAGAACACGAGAGGCTTGAACTACAGGACCCAATTCTATTCTACAACATCTCCTGAGCATGTCGTACTAAGGATGGGGCAGTAACAGAATAAGAAATAGATAAGATATGACCACCACTGGCTCCCAAGGAGCTCACAGTCTTGCAGATGAGACATATCTGCTTAACACACTGTGCTAAGGATGAACAAAATACCACGGGAACACAGAGAAGGAAGCACTGACTTCTGGTGCACCTTTGACACACGCCCGAGAGCGGTGTCTCAGGAGAGGGGCCAAGCCTTAAAGGTTGAGGACTGCAGGGACAGCAAAGGAGGGCAGGCAACTGCAGGTGGAACAGCCAAAACATGAACGTGCACAGTGAGTTTGGAGAAGGGTTGAAATAATCCAGTGCGGCCGGGCTGTAGCCACGCGGCAGGAGTATAGCGCACCCAGGGAGAGTCTTGAGAGCCAAGCAGAGACCTGGGCTTTACTCTGACAACAGCCTCCCACGTGGTCTGAAGCAGCTTGGATGGTCTGTGATTGCCAGAAAGCAGTAATACAGAGCGATCCAAGGCAGGTGCTCTGGAGCTGGGCTGCCAGGGTCCAATCCTTGCCACCACAGCTGTGTGACCTTGGGCAAGTTTCTTAACTTCTCTAAGACTCGGCGTCTTTGTCTACCAGTTGGGTGTAAGGAAAGTAGATGTGTAATGGGGATAATGAACTTCATGAGGGCTGGAGTGAGGGTTAAAGAGACCACAGAGGTCACAGTGTAGGCGCTCACCGGACCACCTTGTGTTATTGTTCTACCCTTAAACCAAGTATCTGGGAACAACTGCAGGATGGTGGTCCTGTTTGGAGAAAGGCTTGAGGGAAGATAAGGACAAGACAGGATGGAGGGTCAGGTTGTGCTGTCTTCATTAAGAGCTAAAGCAGGAAGAGCACCATGGCGGAGGAGAAGAGCAAGATGGCGGAGTGGGCAGTCTGTCCAGAGCCAGGTGGGCAGCAAGCAGGGGAGAGGAGAAGGCTGGAAAGACTGGAAAACACTTGAGCCTTTTAGGGAAAAGAGTCTGCTTCCTGGGGGGAATATCTGAAATCCAGTCCAGCTGATTCCCAGTTACTTGGGGTTGAGATTTGGAACTAGTCAATTAGCAAAATCTGGGCCCAGAATGCAGAGCAGACTCTCTCCCCACCTTTGACAGGGCTCAGGTCAAAGGCCTGCTTCCAAGACTCAGGTCCTAAACCTGTAGCTGTCCCTTTCTGCCTTTGGCCACAGTTCCATTGCTGCTGGGTACCCAATACTGTGTCTGCTGATCCTCTTGAATGCCAGACGCGAAAGAGAAAGGGGCATCAGCCGACCGTCCCAGTGCCCCCTGAGAGCCTATCTTCAGGAACTCTCTCTTGCCCTTCATATCAAATCTGGTGTGAAGCTCTTGAGCTTTTCTGGGCCACCCCTCAGACATATGAACTCTGGAAGCTTACTCTCCACTATGTGGAGAATAAGACATCTCATTCATTCGTCCTAAAGCATCTCCTCTAGAGCTAAAAGGTCCACAGCTTCCACATGCACGATATCATCCTCCTGCCTCTTCCAGAAGGAGATGATTGATTTCTCTGCTTCCACACCCAAAAGGCAAACCTTGGCATCTGGAAAGAGCAGTGGCTTAGGTTGAAAGTCTCTGGCTTGAAGACTAGCTTGGCCTCTTGCCTGCTGTGTGACCTTGGATAAGTCATTTAACTTCTCTGAGTCTCAGTCCCTTTCATCCGTACAGTGAGGCTGCTGAAGGCCTGGGGAGAGAATAATGCCTAGGGACCACGGCTGCCATCCCGGAAGGCCCTGCTGTCCCTGTGAAGCACCCTCCCACAGACAGCCTCCGCCCTCACTCTGCAGACCCCCACTTGGGGCTGTGTGTGAGAAATGAGGGATTTGGTGCCTGAACTGATGAAAAAATTTTAAATAAAGGATTAAAACAAACAAACAAGACATACTTAAAGAAATGTCATCATTATTTCCAACAGGTCCCAGCTCCCAAAGGGTCAAAAGGCCAGGCCAGCAGAGACCCGGCAAGGCTACTTACAGGAGAGACAGAGTTTCAAAAAGACCCAGCGCCTGCGAACTAAGAAAGCACGGGATCCAAGGGTGTGAGGGGAACTTAAAGGATCACTTTGTATTCAAATCTCACAGATGGCCTTTTCAACAATAAATGGTGTGCTCCCGTCCTCCCGGCTCCTGGGCCCCAGACACCAAACCAAGACAATTGGACCATCAGGAAAGAGACCATTGTGTAGGCTTCTTAGCATGATTTACGTGGAGGGTGGGGCCCAGCCGTGTTTCCCGTGATTATGACTCTCAGACGCAGTTTCCATAGCGTGTCCATCATCCCGGACGGTGGGGACGGACTGGGACGCTGAAGAGCTCCAGCCACCCGGTCATATTTCATCTTCTCAAGCCCGTGGAGCCCAGTGAATTGTTTCACCGATTTGAGAGGCAGAGCGCCGATGGCGCTGTGGCTCACCACAGTCCCCGGCCAGATGGGCCCGGGCCCTCCAGGAGCTGATGTCCGCTCCCCCGGCAGCCGGCCGGGCCTAGGACCCCAACGGGAGCACCACTCAGGTCGGCGGCCGGTCGGGGACAAGCTGGGAGGAAAGCCCTGCCCCCGGGGCTCGGTGTTGTGTTCGGATTCTCCATGTCCCTGTGGCCAGAGCTCCTGTCATCCTCACCTATCTGGTGACCAGGTCCCGGAGAGTCAAGCTTGCTGCCTTTCCAGACAGGCAATTCTCCCGGGCCTCACATTCCCCTTAATGTCATTTTGTAAGGGAATCAAATGAAATCAAAGTGCCCCTTGCTGTCTGTGCACACGCAGCTGGTCCGCCTCTCAGAGTTAACCCTGCGGGCTGAGTCCTGGCCCACAGACACCGTGTAGCGCTAGGCAGCGGGCCGAGCCGGTTTCCCTGCTGCGCTGGGACATCAGCCTGGTCACTGGCTGATACATTCCATCCCCCCTGTTCAGGGGATGTCTGATCTTGCCTACATGGGAGGTCAGGGACGTAGTATTCTCTTCTGGGCCATCCTTCTTGGAGTTCAAGTGGCCACAGCCGCTGAGCAACCTCACCAGGCATAAGAGCCCTCTCTAAAGGCACTGAGAAGGTCTTACAGGACACGATGCAGAGACCATCCAAGGTCCAGGGGCTTTTCTGGCCTGAGCCATCTCTCCAGCCTCTTTGACCCCCCTTTTCTATGTAAGTGACCATGGTCCTACATATACCTTTTGTGTTGGAGCTCTATTACTCGGACCTGTGACCTCCGGCTTCCCTCCCTCTAGGTCTTGGCAGTTAGAGAAGGGCATGAGAGCTGAGCTGCTCCAGGCTGTGAGCAGGCTGGGCTCTAATCACTGTCCCCCAGTAGGTCTTCCTTTAGCTGAGCCACACCTAGCCCCAGTCCCTGAGCCTTGGGAGCTCTGCAGAAAGCAAACCAAATCCACTTCCAGAGGGCTGTGTCCCAGCTTCCTGTCGGGCCATTCAGCACAGGATGGAGGGAGAGCACAGGCAATCCCTGCTGAGGCCTGGGGGCTGTGAACTTTCCCACCTGGGCCACGTGAAGCCCCTGCTGCTCCCCCCCCCCCCCCCCGCTTCCAGGGCCATTGTTAGAACTCGGCCCTGGTGCCCACCCAGGCCCAGCCAGGAGGCTCTGTGAGGCAGGCTCCAGTGCTCACTTGCATCACTGAGAGAACAAGACACAGTGGAGGAGAAGCGGGGTGGGGCCAGGAATTCTCTCTTCTCATTCCAGAACCTCCACCACATCCCAGGGTCTGGAAAGTCCCATACTTACCTCCCCAACCACTATCCCTAACCCGGATGGGCCACCACTGCTCCTCACCTGGAAGACTGAAGGGACCCCTTAACTGATCTCTGCACACGCACTTACGTGATCTGGCCCCCACACACCCACCTGGTCTGCCTCCTCACTCAGCTCCAGCCACGCCGGCCTTTGTTGGCCCGAGCATGCCAAGCTCCTTCCCATCTCAGGTACTCGCCGTAAGCTGTTCTCTTTGCCTGCAACACTCCTTCCAAAGTCCTTGACTGGCTAACTCCTTTCTGGCCTGCAGGTCTCAACTTAAAAGTTAGGATATTCCCTGCCCATCCCCCCCCCACCCACACACACAGTAATATTCTCTCTTAAAGGAATCCTTTTCTTCATAGGTGATCAGTTTGTAATCACGTGTGTGTGTGTGTGTGTGTGTGTGTGTGTTTGTGTGTGTGTGTTGGTGTTGATCTATTTAATGCTCACTCCCCTACTAGGACCGGTATCTTGATAAGAGCAGAGACCATGGGGTGCCTGGGTGGCTCAGTCATTAAGCATCTGCCTTCGGCTCAGGTCATGATCCCAGGGTCCTGGGATCGAGTCCCGCGCCGGGCTCCCTGCTTGGTGGGGAGTCTGCTTCTCCCTCTGGCCCCTGTCCCTCGTGCTCTCATGCGTGCTTTCTTTCTCTCAAATAAATAAAATCTTTAAAAAAAAAAAAAAAAGAGCAGAGACCATATCCACCTCATTCTCCACAGAATCCCCAGTTCCTAGCCTAGAGCCTGGCATAAAGTAGATGCCCCCCAAATATCTGCTGGATGAAGGAATGAATGAATGAGAATAGATGAAGAAGTGATTGCGTGGAGATGTCTTCTGGCAGCGGAGGCTGATGACATTATTCTCCGTCATGGCTGACCTCTGCCAACCTCTCCTATGCCCCCAAGGCGGGCCCTGGAACCACAGGAAGCCCAGATGCTATTTCTCCTCCTTCTTCCTTGTAGGGAAAAATCTGAGTCTTCTCCATTTGGGACGTGCCCATAGGGCCTCTCATACCACTGTGGTCCTTCTGATGCCAGTCCACACACACCCGTGGGGCCACTCCCTTCAGATGACCCTAGGCCCACCATCTTGGTCCTCCGTTTTGGGTCCAGTTGAGGTGAGGTTACTGTGTGGTAGGGGATGCCCAAGAAAGGGTTAAGTTGCCAGAAGCAGAGTCCCGCCCTTGGGATTGCTCAGCCAATCAGAGTCTGTCCTGATGAGGTAAAGCTTCTATCCTGGGTAGCATTGGTTGAGTTGGCCGGCCCCATCTCCTGCTGGAGAGAGCCATAAGGGTGGAGTTTCTGTGGAACCAGACAGAACTGGAATTAGCTCGCTGTCTACTCAGGCCAGGGCTGCCTGTCTCCAGGACCTGCCCCTGTTCCTTCCTAAGGTGCTCAGACAGACCCTGGCATCACCGGGGCCCCGCCTCTAGCTGACCAGTGGAGATGACAAGGCGTCACATCCGGGAGAAGTCTCAGAGCCAGAGCAGGCCCAGGAGGCCTCAGTTTCCCTGCCTGCACCCCGGAACACAGCAGGCAGTTACCAGGCAGTGACAGGGAGCGATCATCCCATGCGCTCAGGGTAGCAGCATTCAGCTTCAATAAGCAAGGCCACTAGAAGAATCGTCCTAAATAAACATAGCTTTAAAATGGTAACAAAAGCAGCTAGTTCACAGAGTTCTTCTTGTGTGCACATGACACGAGCTTACTCGTCACGAGAACCCTGTTAATCCATCCACTTTACTGATGAAAAAACTGAGTCTCAGCAAGGCTCGGTGCCCCACCTGAGGTCACAAAGTGGTAAGAGTTTACACCTCCCATATCACTTGCCGTATCGTTTTTGAGCAATCCGTTGGCAGATCTGTCTCCGCCCCTGGACTGCGATCTCGCAAGGAAAGAATGTGGTAGATCCGTCCGTGCATTCCCACCATGGAGTCCAGGGAGTACCCCGAGAACGGAGCAGTCCCTGATGCCCTGCGCCCCTCGCCTACCTGATGGCTGTCAGAAGCCTAATCTCCTCAGAGCCTTCCCGTGGCCCAGGCCAGCGCTGTGCGTGTGGCGGGGGCTCAGTGGAGGGTCACAGAGTGGATGACGAATGTGTGGCCCAGACCCCACCGGACGGCTCTGAGGACGCAACAGGCACAGCCTTTAAAGCGTGGATCGCCATTCCCAGTCACCTCTGTCCAATGAAAGGAGAGTTCCATAGGACAGGTCCCATCCATCTCTGTGACCCCAAAGGACCTAACCTAGGGTCTGGCACAGAGGAGGCATTTGTTATGTGTATTTGATTGAATAACCAAAATAAGATGCACCTATTTGTCCCTACTGGCTCAGAACCTCAGTGGCCCCAGGCGGGATTACCTGTGAGTTATTCTAGATTAGAAGCATCCCAGCACTCCCCGTGGCGGGGAGTCTAGTAAAAGTTATCCGAGGCAGAAGAAAGGTAGGTTCCCTCCAGGAATAGATCCTGAAGCAAGTAGGAAGAGTTCTGATGAGAAAGAAGGGTGTGGTGAGTGGTGAGTGGAAGGAAGCTGGGTCTTAATTCTACAGAGAGAAGGGGAGCTCACACGGGCCGACCCAGGGCAGCCCCGTCCCTAACCGCGGGCACCTTAGAGGGAGCTGGAGAAAGGCAACAGAGCTCCCAGAGAAGGGGTTCAGGCCAGACACTGCCTGCCTCATTGTATCCACACTGCCCCAGCTGGAGCCCCCCCAACCCGGACAGCAACCCACAGGTACCCCAGGGACAGCACGGAAAGCCTGTGACTTCCCCAACAGACCCGGCCACTACAGGTAGCAGAGTTCACAGCAATCCAGTCCTGGGGGAATCTGCAGGGCAGGGTTCCCTCATGGAGACCGCATGACCCCAGGCCCTCCATGATAATCTTCCACGGGAAGTTTTCAGGATAATCCCAAAGTTCAAAGAGCCAGAAAGAGCCACCTGACCCATGCCTGATCAGGACCACTGAGGAAGAAGCTGCCAGAGGCCACACACAGGTAGTGGCCCAGCTGCCTCCCTGTTGTTCTTGGAATCCATCTGCCTTTCCCAACAAGCATTTCATGTTCGGGGCATCCCATTTATGGTTTGCAAATTTGGGAAGAACTTTGCATTCCTTGAGATGTGTGAAGGGTCCCCCATTCCACGGTATCAGCAAACACTGTTGAACAGGGTTGAGAAGGGGCGGCATGGGACTCTGGGGAGTTCCCTTGCAAACCCCTCTTTCCGCAGAGAGGCATCTGAGTTACGGCTGGGAGCAGCCTGGGCAAAGGCTTCCCCCACGTACAGCGGAAGGCGGAGCATGCTCAGGAAGAACAAAGAAAGAAAAGGCACTTAAAAAAAAAAAAAAAGCATGCTACTCAGTCAGGACAAATTAATCAAGCAGGACTCTTTCTGCCTGAAAAGCAAGAAGCTGGGGCCTGAGCTCTGCCTGGTCTTCCCTCTTCTCTCTCCCTGGAGGTCAGCAACCTTAGCAGAAAGGCTGTGGCCCAGCCCTTGGCAAAGATGTTCACAGTCACCTCCGAGGCTGCCGGGACCTGGTGGAGCTGAGCACAGGTGGACGACCAGTGGGCCGGCTAGATGGCCACCAGGCCAAGTTGCTAAGGTTGCTAGAGCCCTCCTGGAACTCCATGGGCCTGGAGAAATCATACTTACCAGAATTTCTCTCGGGGAGCTTTTTGTAAGGGACCAGAAGGAATAAGTTGCTAAGACTCTTGAAGTGTGTACGGTGGGGGTGGGGGTGGGGGAGGTTGGGCTTGGGACCCCAAGGGGTCTGCCTGCCTAACAAAACATGGTTACATAACTCCCTTCTAAGGATGGTGGTCCAGTGGGGTACGTAGGGCTGCGCCAGGGTTTAGTTCTCAGGCAAGGAGGCAATTCTGAGGTTGTCCCGGTGCTCAGGCCCTCCTTCTTTACCCTTTTCCCACCCAACACACCTGCTCCATTAAACACACATTTAAAGAGTTTTGATTTGAAGAGGAGTCTAACTGTTGCCAGCCCAGGGCGCCCATAGGTCTCGGCGTGGCCCCGAAGCTGGGCCCCAAACTCTGGGGTCCTTCCAGTGTCAGCCAGCCAAATCCATAGCCTGCAGGGCCCACAGCCTGTCTCAGAAACGCAGACTACCTTCAGCCGCTCAAACTGTCCTCCCAACCGAAGATGGACAGACCACCCAAGGCACCGAGAAGACAGTTGCCAACACACTCCAGAGCCTGCAAACTCTGAAGCTGAAGCAGAAAGAACTCTTCCCCCCACACCAGAAGGAGCTAAGCCCAAAATATAAGAAAGCTGGGGGGCAGGAGTTTAGTCATGGATCATCCCAGGGACTGCCCCAGCGAAGAGAATGGTCTGGTTTCTGACTGACCAAGCCGGGATCAAGGGTACAAGGCAGCCTACAGCCTCAGCAACAGGTCTCTGCTCAGTAGAAGAACCGGGCAATGGGAGGGTAGCCACAGGTTGCTGGGGCAGAGCTGGGAGCGGTGCACGCCCCACCGCTGTGGTTGAGCGAGCACCTGCTGCGTCCCAGGCAATGTGCCATGAACTGCATATGCACCATCTCATTTAACTCTCCTGGCAACACTTCGGAGGAGGAACTGTTGTTCCCAGATGGAGGCACCAAAGCACTGAGTAGTCGAGTGACTTGCCCAAGGTCACACCGCCAGTCAGCGGTAGAGTGTGAGTCAAAGTCCGCGCCCTTCCCGCTCTCCCCCTTCATCAAAGTTACTCTTGCCTCTGGCTAGAATAAAACAAAATAACTTTCAAGTCTGAGATTACAGGAGCCTCAGACTGTTACTCCCTTCCTTCAGGACTAGCTGCAGGGCTGCTATCTACCACCACTGCTCCAGAGGAGGCTACCCAGAAACCTCCTGCCCTCAGCAGGCCTGTCCCCGCAGCCCCCACCGTATGCCTGCCGAACGCATGGGAAGAAGAAACAGGCTGGCAAGTTTACTGGCTGCCACTCGCTTTCATTCATCCTCTCCCCCTGAGCCAGCAGACCAACCACTCAGATCCTCCTGCAGCCAACCAGACCAAACCCCCAAATGGCCAACACTTTCACCAAAGAGAAGCCCCCTGCTTGACTCACAAATGGGAACTACAGCTGGGCCCGGTGGCTGGCATCCGGCTGACAAAGGGGAAGGCCGGGATCTGGCTCCTGTCCCATCCCCTCCACAGGCACCGGACCAGCTTCGGGGCGCCCATCCCAGGTCAGCCTCAGCTGGGAGGCTCTAATCTTCCCTGATGCTCCAGCTGGCCAGCCCCCAGTCCCCAGCAAACTCCACTTGGTTCCACTTGGCTGTGGCCTGCAGTGAACTAGAAACAGCTTCCGCCACAGACATCACCTCCCAACGATGCCGGCCCTCAGCCAGCATTAAACGCCCGTGTGCTACCCCTGGGCACGACCTACCGCATGGCAGAGGGGGACTCCATGCCAGGCGGCAGCAGCGGGCCAACCCAGATTCGACCTGGCCAGAGGCAAACCATCGAACAGAGCCGAGAAGTGATGGCCGTGCTCCCTTAGGCTCCGTCGCTCTACCTGAGCCATGCAAAACCCACCCGGTAGACCCCGTGAGACGCCAAGGGGGAGAGACACTCAAGCACGGGCCTCCCTGCCAAGAGCTTGTTGCTCAGATCCAAGTCCTAAGCTGGAGCTGGTCCCGAGCTCAATTCGGAGGCTTGCAGGTCCGGGCTGGGGCGGGGAAGCCAGGCAGCCAGGGCGGCGGCCACCGGCGAGGCCCTTACCTTGCTCTCCGGGGGCGAAGCCATCAGCTGTTGCTGCTTAGCGATGTTCTCCGACAGGCACCAGCACACTCTCTTCTTCTGCTCCTGTGAGTGCGCTTCCAAAGTGAATAAGCACTCTGCCTTCTGACGTCAGGGAAAACAGAGGAGAGGATGGTCAGGGCTGCTCCCTGGTTCAGGGGGCTCCCAGGCCCAAGCCCATCCCTGAGCTCCAGAGGGTGAGGCTGCAGCAGCGGGGGGGTGGGGGGGGCACTAAAAGCCACAAATGCACACTAATCCCCAGTGACATCGAGGCAGCCAGAGGAGCAAGGAAGCTGGTTCGGGGGCCAGCTGGCGAGCGAGCGGCGTGTGCCCGCGGGTTGGGGTGGGGGAGGGGGGAGGGTTAGCTCCCCACACAGTGGAGGCCTGTGGAGAGCCACAGGATAGAAATGGTGAGGTCACCCCCGGGGACAGGCAGCACAAGGCGGCAGCTGCAGGAGCACATGGGGAACCCAGAGGGCCAAGGTCTCCGGCCTGCTCACAGAGCCCCCCTCCCCCCACCTGGGCACACGATCTGATCACAAGGGCAAGGTTAGATGGGCAGCTGGACAGACATACCAACAGAACTCAAACAGAAACTCAGGTCCCTTCTGAAAGTCTCATGCGGGCGTAGTCACGTGGCCCCTACAGCCACACACGTGCCTGGCACCGGAGCTGGGTCCGACCCAGGCTCCTCAGCTCAGCCAAGTGCAAGGACAGGCTCCAGCACTAGCACTGCTGTCATTCCCATCTCGCTTTGCCATCTAACCTCGTTAAGTGCAGTCTCGTCCCCCCCAGCTAGACTAGAAAATCCTTCCAGGAAGGCCTTTCCCATCTCGGCCCAGCACAGTACTGGGCAAGTAATGGCCTCGGTAAGCTCCCGGAGGGACTTCCGGGATGAGGTCAAAGCCAGGCCAGTTTTGGCATAAGCATCAGGGCTCTGCCGAGACCCAGGGAGGCGGCCCCGGGGAGTAGGAGCGTGCTGGGGGGAGGGGCGGGGGGGCGGTAGAGCACGCCCAGGGCTATCATCCACTCTAGAACACTCTGGTCAGGGGACTGCAGGCTCTTTCCAACTCCGCTGGAATTTGATTATAACCTCACAAGGCTGCGATTACATGAGCTCAGCCAGGGAGCTGAGAGCATGAGCTGGATGGCTTGGAACAGAGAAAAAGACAGTGTTTCTATGCAGTCCTTCCTCGTTTTGCAGTTGGACAGGCCTGGCTCGAATCCCAGCTTTGCCACTTCCTAGCGGTGCACCTTAGGAAAGCCTGTCGAATGGGAATGGGAATGACATGACCCCCTCTCAGAGCTCGTGAGCCGGTAAGTCACAAGAACAATCGGAGGCCTCGACAGACAGCAGCTACCGTTGTTACTGCTCCGTACTTCGCTCATTTAATAAATAGTTATTGAGCGCCTACTACATGTCAGGGACTGTTCTAGCTCCTGGGGGTGAAGAAGCAAATAAGAGAGACTGAGCTCTGGCCCTCAGGTTGGGGAAGAGACAATAAACCAAGAAACAATGAAATAATATCATAACCAATTGGGAAAAGGCCAAAAGGGAGAGGTCCCGTCTGAGCCTGGTGGTCAGAGAAGGCCTCTCCGCAGGGGCAGCATTCGGGCGAAGGCCTGAACGATAAAGGCCAGCAAGGCAAGTGCTTGGGAGAAACTGTTCCAGGCAGAAGGAACAGCACATGCGAGGGCTCTGTGCTGAGATGGTTACCAGCATCATCAACTAGCATGTGGGGACATTCTCTATTCTGCCATCCCCCCGAACCCTAAGGGATGCCACCCTTCAGGGCGGGGCCAGCTCCCCTGCTAAGTGTTCCCAAGCGCGCCAGCCACTCTTCTCCTGCCCCAAAGTGCTCAGAAGCTGATCCTCCTAAAAGCATCAGAGGAGAGAGGGAAGAAATTGCCTCCCCTTGGCTTCAGGGAACTGGGCGGATATGGGGAGGCAATCCTCCCACTTAACAACAGATTCCCTCCACTTCTCAGAACTCCCAGCCTGCTGCAGGGGAAGGACAGGCCCAGCAAAAAAAGACCCCAAGATTCCCCTGAGGGAAGCCAGGCAAGGCAGGAGCTGACCAGAGGGTCCTGGGCTCCCTGTCTCATCATGTTCCCCTGCCAGGTGAGGAGAGAGGCAAGGACCATGGTCCCTTCCAGCTTGGAAAGGCCATCTCTCCACAAAGCTGACCCTGCCTCTACCTAGCTCTTTGGGCTTCAGCAAATCCCTTAATCTCCTGGAGCCAAACCTCCCTTTCTCTTTCTGTGCCAAAGCAGGAATTCTGCCTTAATAATAATTCCTTTTATCTAACTATCCATTTTAAAGAGCACTTTCCTACCCATGCTCTCATTTTGTTCTTGACAATTGCAAGAAGAGGTAGGGAGGTTCCTGGATGGTTACTCCCAATTCAAGGAAGGGGAAAACCAAGGCTCCAAGTGGCCAAGGGCCTCCTCCAGCTCTTATTGCCAGTGAGCAGCAGAAGGAAGGCTCAAAGCCTTGCAGAAACACCCGTTGAGATTTCATCCCCCAAACCCGAGAGGCCCCGGGAGGCCCTGGCTGGGCTGCCGCCGGCTGGCGGGAATGCTCCTCCTTGCAGAGTGGGCCCAAAGCGACCAGAGCACGAAAGCCTTCGAAGAGCTCAGTCAGCCAGCGGCTCGAAGGGCAGCCACAGAGCTCACTGGTAACGTCTTGTACTACTCAGCACTGCTCTGAGCTCTAGGATGGCGGCCCCCTCCTCACAGTTACAGGGCTACCAGCATCCTCATCTTGAGACACCCCCCCCTGACATGCCATACCCCGCACAGTGCTAAGCACCTCACCAGTGGGGTCTCGGTACTTCTTCCAACAACCTCGCGAGGTAGAAGCTGTGATTATCTCCATTTTACTGACACCAACAAGAACCACTTCCTCTCCCCTGCCCTGTGGATAATCTCTTTTTAGAAAGTCATATTTCTCTCTGCCTGGGATGGTGACCGTATGACCTGTCTCAACAGCAGAGTTCAGGGCTGAGTCTCTGGCTCTGAGAGCTTGAAGCCGAAAGCCCCATAATGCTAGGGAATCCAGAAGCCTTTTGAGCTACCAAAGACCTAAACCCAGGCCTGGCCCGGGGCCAGGGATTGGCTGTCTTAGATGGGCAAACATTTTGGGGAGGTCCTTGCTCCCCAGGCTCCTTTCTAGGAGATTTTGGAGGCTGGTCTGGTGAAGAGAGAAAGCACAGAACCAACTCCCTCCAGGGAAGCTGAACTCCCCATCTGCACACATCTGTCCCAATCAGGGACCCCATTGCCTGCCTGACTGCTCTACATATGAAGGGTCTCTCTTAATCCCCCGCGTGATCTAACTCACTGGTTTCAATGACGTTGCACACCGTGCCCTCCTCTTACCAGGATCCAGGGCTGAGGCTGTAAGCAGCCTTGAAGGCATCCTCACGTAACTCACCCAGAGACAGGGCTCCTGATGGGGCAGCACTGGGCCTGGACCTCTGCATTCAAACATGAGCATCCTCAAATCCAACCAGAAACCCAGGTCCTCCTGGCCTCTTTAAAACCCCCATCTTGCCTCACCTCCTTGTTCCTAAATTAGTATTATCTTTATAGGAAATAAAATCCCTTCTGCTACTGTTTGTTCACTCGCCTTGACAAACCTCTCCTTTAATTCTAATGACCTGATGACACAGGTAGGAAGGAAAGGCACAGCCGTTGAACCATTTTTCAGATGAGAACACTGGGGCTTGAGAAGCTAAGTCAGCGGCCCCAGGAGACCTCAGGAAAGGACAGTCAAAGTCTGTCTTCTGCCTCCTCCAGAGCCTGTAATCTTACCACATTTGTATAACTCTATATGTACATTACAAGGAACATGAGATATTCCTCTTAGCTTTCTTTTTAAAAGGTCAATAAATCATTGGTGATGTCTCTAATGGAGAATAAATGAATATGAAAAGCTCTCCCCCCATTATGAAGCTGACAATCATAATAACTTCCATTTATGGAACACTCACCGTGTGCCAGACTCTGTGCTAAGTGCTTTGGTCAGGGTATCTTATTGAATCTCATTTAATCATTACGACAGCCCTGCCAGGTAGGCCCCATCAGCCTTGTTTCAGAGAGGAGTATGTGACTTGCCCAGACCTCTCAGTCAGGAAATGGCAGAGCTAATATTCAAGTCTAGGTCTTCCTAACCCCAAAGCGCAAACTCTTCAATGAATGGAGCGCAGGATCAGATTCTAAGAGACCGGCCCTTGACCAACATGCCCTTTTGTCCCAGGGACCCTGGTGCTCTCGAGCCAGGAGGGGGCTGCGTCTGCCCCTGAGCTCCCAGCGGCTGAGGGATACCTGTCCGGGAGAATAGAGACTCCAGGGCCGAGCACTATTTAGGACAATCCCACCCAGGACCTACTGCTGGGAAACACCCAAAGCTGGGGCCGCCCAGCCAACTGAGGCTTTCTGAATGTAGTGGGAAAAATCCCTCAAACTCCTGACTCTCTTGCCCCACTTTCTTTTTTGGGTGCCACCTGCATGTTAGACAATGAAGATACACCACTTGTCAGAAGGTCCCGTGAAGGGCGCCTGGGTGGCTCAGTCGTTAAGTGTCTGCCTTCGGCTCAGGTCATGATCCCAGGGTCCTGGGATCGAGTCCCACATCGGGCTCCTTGCTCAGCGGGGAGTCCGGTTCTCCCTCTCCCTCTGCCCCTGCTTGTGTCCCCTCTCTCGCTGTGTCTCTCTCTGTTGAATAAATAAATAAAATCTTTAAAAAAAAAAAAGAAGGTCCCATGAAGATGTGAGTTTAGGGTTCCCTTGGGATCCAAGCCCACCTTGTGGAGCCTCTGCTGGGCTACAGAGCAAGCAGGCACCCTGGCTTCCCGTTACAGATGTGCCTCTCCCCACAGCCTCTTAGGAGAAAAGAGAGGCCTCTGGCTGCCTGTGAGCTCCCATCTCCCAGCCCCTTTGGGTCAGAACTCCTGGCACTTTAACTGAAATAAAAGGCCCTGGATCAATATCCCTTCAGCAATCTTTGGAGAGTGGGGAGGTCACAGCTCCCTGGAAGCCAATAAGCAGAAGTGCTTTTCTCTGGGCCAAACAAACCAGCCCGGCCGGAAGCTCTCCTGGCATTAAAGAACCTGGAGCTTCATCTCAGGCCCTGCCAGTTCACAGCTGCTAGGCTGTTTGCTGGGCCCTGTGGAACTGAATCCCCACTGGCTCTGCAGGGCCTCTAACAGCTGCTTCCTGGGCCTGGTGGAGGTGTGCCCACACGGGGGAAGACATCCGATGCCTTCCTGGCCCTCGGGTCGCCACTGGAGGCAGCCAAGGTCCCCAGCTCAGCTCCAACAATGTCCGCTGCCCTTTGGAACTCTCTGCCCTCCCATGAAGATAACTGGTCAACTCTGTGTTCTCCCCCAGCTGTCTGTTCCCCCCCAGGGGACTCTCTCAGAGGCCTGCACCTCTTCTCATAGCCAGGAACCGAAGGAATGATTTTCAATCACAAGCGACATACACACTCCTTCCTCTTAGCCGGCTAGCGTGTAGACCATGCCCTACCGAGAGCACCCTGTCCCACGAGACGGGCTGGTTCCCGGAACTGTTAGGAGGGACAGACATAAGCAGAAGCAGAGGACAGGAATGGGTCTAATGAATCCTTGCTTGCAACAGATACTGTTCCAAGGAGATACTCTCCTATGAGCAGAGACACAAGATTGGGAACAGAAAATGTGCTGAAAATTTAAGAGTTTGTATGGCTCAGTGGTTCTCAACTTTTTCCTCACCCCAGACTTCTGTGATCAAACCCCTGGTCTGATGATACTGTATCTCCCAAACTTTATCAAGCAGTAAGATGTTTGCCTGATTTTGTTCGGCAAAGACATAGCACTGCCCGTATGTGCTTCTGATCAGACCGAGAGAAGCAGGAATACAATCACACTGAGTGCGCATCATTCCAGCCCCAAACACAGACACTTAACGTTTTCTTTAGCCTGAGTTAGCGGGCCCAGATAAAGGTGCAATTACCTTCAGGCCCTTTAAAATACTGACAAGATTCTGTAGGAGGGGTCATGGGTGGGACTTTCTGGAAAAAGAGGAAGAAAGAGGCAGGCACAAGAATCAGGGCAATCTCCAGAAGAAAGGCTACCAACCAAGTAAGTATGGTGAGGCATGGCTGCCAGGCCACACCCTCGCTATGAGCCCTGCAGGTGCCGGAGACCAGGGGGTCCCGAGTAGGGGATCACAGTGTCCTTCTGTCCTCTCTAGGCACTTCTTTTATTTATTTGTTTATTTATTTATTTGACACAGAGAGAGAACAAGCAGGGGGAATGGCAGGCAGAGGGAGAAGCAGGCTCCCCGCTGAGCGGGGAGCCCGACGCGGGACTCGATCCCAGGACCCCAGAATCATGACTTGAGCCAAAGGCAGACGCTTCACTGACTGAGCCACCCAGGCGCCCCCCTTCTAGGCACTTCTGTGTCCACTGCTCCTCCACACAGAGGTGAGAGGCACT
The DNA here is from genome assembly GCF_004348235.1 of Phoca vitulina. Lineage (NCBI taxonomy): Eukaryota > Metazoa > Chordata > Mammalia > Carnivora > Phocidae > Phoca > Phoca vitulina. The sequence goes on along the minus strand of NW_022589724.1, from coordinate 13,796,213 downwards.
GAGGCGGGGACCGCTGTCCCCATTCCACAGGGCAGGAGCCCTGCCCAGGACCACGGTATGAGCCTGGCCCCAGAGCCCTGGACTAGACCAGGATCAATGTCTTCCCACTAGCACCAGGCCACAGAGCTCTCTCCTCAGATCCAGAGGCAAGGACTCACCTCTGCTAGATACAGCACACAGAATTTCAGGTCTTCTGAAGAACCTTGGAGGGAACAAAAAGTAAGACTTGCATTAGAGTCGGCTCCAGAGTCTAAGCAGCTTGCCCCAGCACCGCCAACTGCCTCACCCAGAAGCCCGTACGTGGTACCTCCTGGAAAAAGAGGAAGAAAGAGGCAGGCACAGGGGACAGGGAAATCTCTGGAGGAAAGCCCACTTACTAACTAAGCAGATGGAGACACAGCGGTAAGGCCTTGGCCCACAGGTCAGCGTCACCCAAGGAATGCTATGGTCCCACCCCCATGACAGGTAGCCAGGAGCACCTCTGGGCATCAAACGGCCAGGGGCAGGGAGCTGTCGTCCATCTCAGAAGGCCTCCATCTTTCCATGCTCCCTGACATGAGGGACACGGAGGGACGTGGAGATAGCACACGTCTGGGTTTTCCTTTAAATGCTCCCAACTGCCTTCGCCATTTTGAAGTTCAACAAGGAGCCGCTTACTTGCTGGATGGACCTAGGAATGTGTGGGCTATGCAGCGAGATCCCCAGTCATGGGCTGGATGGTGCCCACAGATGGCTTCCCAGCCTGGGGCCCAGCCCCTTGGTGTGTCTTCCTAGGGCCCTGGTCTCGAATCCCAAATTCACCCATTCTCCACCTCTCCGCTGGGAGGCGGCTGGGAGGGAGCGTCAGGCTCCCCGCTCCTCCAGCAGAGGAGTGAAGGCGGAATAGCTACAGAAGCTGTATTTGGTCAGACTGCTTCAGAAAGACCAAGACCGAGACATGACCCCTGGCTGCTGGGGAAGGCTTCTTGCAGGAGGATCATTTTGAACATAAACGCAAGACAGGAAGAAAGGACACTTCCAGGAGGTGGGAACAGCACAGGGAAAGGCAGGCAAGTGCAGAAGCACAAGGTGTGGTTTGAGGGCTAGCAAGCATGCGGAAGAAGCCCTGCCCCTTCCCTGACCATCAAGCTGCTCCTCAGAACCTGGCATCCCTCCCCACTGGGCCTCATTCTTCTGGGCACAGACCAGGGATGGTTCGTAATTTCCTGAATTTCAAGCAGTTGACCTCACTGGGCAGGTTACCAGTCCTTTCCGAGAGAAACCACCACACCACCTGTAGAAAACCACACACACTGTGCCACATGCTGGCTGTGTATAAGCTCAACCCTTCCAAAACAACCCCTGGGACGCAGGGGCTATTATCATCCCTGATTCATGTGAGGAAACTGGGGCTCAACACACATTTGAATCAAAGAAATTGTCCAATAAACCAAAACGCGTTGCAAAGTAAAGGTGACAAAGTAACAGAGACAATGGGTCAAGCCAATTCCTAAGAAAAGTGGTGAGTGAAGGCCCTCGTGTGGGTGAAGGCCAGCCCCGAAGCAAGCATGTGGGCAGTTCCCTGCGCAAAACGAGGGCCAGGGGTGCCAGCAAGATCCAGAGAAAAATAGGCCAATAGTAAGTGGGGGGGGGGTTCACTCTGGACTTAGAAGAAATCCTTCTACTTCTCCCCACCTACAGGAGGGTTGGGAGGGAGAGGGTCCCACCTAAGAAGTCCATCATGTTTGAGAAACCTCTCGTTTGGAAGCTTCTGCCAACTCCCTGCCTTGCTGAGGGTGGAGACAAGGGGAGGTGGTTCCTTTTGTTTAAGAAAACATACTGGATGTCTCCTTGACTTTCCAGAAGCAGATCTTAGTGCCAAGGGAGAAACAAAAAGATCTATGTAAGAAAATAACAGAAATGTGGGTTTTAGAAGCTGTCAGTGAGAGAAAAGAAGGCTCTAGAAGGGAGGGGAAAGCCAAGGAGAGGGAAGCCTCAGGGAGACAGGAGGCCGAGGTTGGGGGAAACTCAGCCTATGACATATTCCCGATGGCACGGGGTGGTTGACGATTGCTTGACAACTTTCCTGGGCTGTGACACCCCCTGCCACCACCCTCCCACATTAACCCCAACCCCCGCCCCCAAATCTGCTCCACGTCACGGCCTCGTGCTGGCAGTACTTTGAGAGAAGGACGGAATGGGGGCAGTGCTCAGCATGGCTCAGAGCCTCATAAAGGGACAGCAAGCCTTGGGAGCCCAGGGTCCAGGAAGGAGCCACGGCTGCAAGCTGGCTGACCCAGGCGAGCAACCTCACCCCCTCAGAAACCCTTCTGGGACATTAGACTGGGCTCTGGGCTTTCCAGAGTGTGGAAACGAGGGGGTGAGTAAAAAGGGACATGGAAGCAGCACACATTTGGGTTTTCCATCCCACACTCCAACTGCCTTCACCATTTTGAAATTCCACAGGAAGTCACCGGCTCCTGGGTGAACCCTGCTTCCTACCAAGGGCTGTGGGCTGTGCAGAGAGAGGCCCAGAGGCCCAGAGATGGCTTCCCCACCCAAGTCTGACCCCTCTGTCATGTTCCCAGAGCCCTCTCCAGCCTGGCCTGAGGTCCCAAACTCAACCATTGGCCAAGCCCTCCCTACGCTGTGTGACAAGCCAGGGGACGTGTTGTTCCCGTTTTCCAGTTGTAGAAACTGAGACCCTGGGAGAAAAAACAACTTGTACAGGCATGCCATGAGTGAGGGGCAGCGCTGAGATTTGAACCCAGGATGGCTGCCTCTAAAGCCCGTGTTCTGACCACTGGGTCCCATTTCTGCCCCCCCACCCCCCCGCCACCGGTTTCTGAATCTGCATGCCACCAGACTTGGCACTCCCACTCTAGAGGTGGGAATGTGTCTCTCCCCCTGCTATCGCCCTGGCAGCGAGCGCTCAGGTGGGCTCTGAGGATGTACTCAGCAAATGTCAACTGACAAAATTTAAATCCAAGCATTCCAGCAGCTGGGACCTAAGCCGCTGAGTTTCCAAGACTAGGCACCTGGTTCCCCGGGGTGGATGGAGAGCCCAAGAATCAGCTGGACATTTCCAGGCCATCCTGAGAGACCAGAGCAGGCCAGGAAGACACCCTGTGGGCGGGATGCTGGCCACCTGGGAGGGAGAAACACAAAGACCAGCAAAGCCAGTGGGCAGCAGAGACAGGAAGAGGCCACAATGGGCCCCGGACGACCGGAGATGTCCCAATTGTTAGCGTGAGCTCTCCGCCTGTTCCCATTATGCTGCCATTCAGACCTGCTGAAGCTGGGGGGATGCCGGGCAGGAGAAGGGCCGGCAAGGTTTATGTGGCCACCACCAGCTGGGAGCCGTGGAGAAGGGTGCTTCCAGCCCCCAAGCTGGTCAGTGCTTCTAGTCTCCTAGTCGGTCATGCATTCGTTCAGCCAACCAACATTCACTGGGCACCCAAAATGTTCTGTGCCTCATGTAAGGCCCTGGAGGACGCTTGGCCAGAGAGCTAAGCTCCATTCAGGCAAGTCACACACGGGAGTCGTCAGTCCCCGGGTGAGGTAGATTCTCCCCTGCTGGGAGAAAAGCCCTCACCAGCCCCAGCCCACAGGAAAGGCCGCGTGTGCTCCTCATTCCCATCTTCTCTGCCCCAAACGGAACTTTCCAAACATGCTGACTTGGAAAGGACACACCTGAGAGGCATGAGCAACACTCATCAGAGCCCATTCTGCCAAGAGAAGCTTCAGTTGAGGCCCCACATGGATCTCTTAAAAGCCTCACTCGGGCCCTCGCGGCTGCGGCAGGTGTCTGGGGGTGCCAGGGAGACGGGCCGGAAGCTGGGCACCAGGACTCAGGATACTGGGTCCCACAGTTCCAACTCCCGACTGCAGGAGAAGGGGACATGGGACTTCTGCAAACCCCAGGACCCACAAGCCTGTCTCAGGGGAGCGGAGGCAGGGGAGGAAGCAGGGGCCCTACTGATGCCTGGAGGAAAACCTAAAGGATGGGACATGCACCTGAGTGCTTAGTGTCACTGAGCCACGTCCCTGGGGAGCCACGTTCAGTTTGCTGGCTGCCACTGCCGGGGAGGCGCGAGACAACGCATCTGCACCAAACCATCTGCACCAGGCCGTCCCAGCAAGTCCAGGATACGTGCATGCTCGCATACAAAACCCCCACGCTCAAGCCAACCCCGCAGGCTCGGATGGCCGTGGTCATCTCTCCTGAGGAGTGCTGGCCTTGGCCACCCTCAGCCCAGCATCTGCAGGCAGAGGATGTGGTCTCCAGCTCAGGAAGCCATGCCTGCACAAGGCTGCTGCTCACATGAGCTCAGCATCTGCAAGGTTTCTCTGCAGCACCTCAGGCCCCACACCTGCCACTCTGACCAGCCGCCACCCAATGGAAGACGGAGCTCACGCTGACTCTAACTTCAAGGCTTGGGTCTGAGGGCTCCAGGAGGGGAAGAGCCAACCAGTTCCCAGCCGAGCCCCCCACCCCACCCCAAGGAGTAGAGGTAGGACATTTGGGCACTGTCCCGCATCTCACGACCCTCAGGCTCCGTGTGGGGATGTTAGGGTTGGGAAAGAACATGAAGGGCTGGCCCAACCTGTCTTTCACAGTCCGAGACACCAAAGCCCAGATAATGGAGAGGGCCAGCTAAAGTCACATCGGCTCTCCATGCCCAGACCCCAAACTCCCAGCTACTACCCTCAGCTCTTCCACTGTCCTCTTCTCTCCCACCCCAGCCCCTCTGCAAAGCACAGCCAGTTTGAGCCCCTCTTCTCTGTCCTCCCTCCTTCTAGCAGGAGGCTGAGCAGATGAGGGTTCTGGGCTCGTGGCCCCAGACCTGAGTGATGAACGTGATGAGCACAACTAAGGGTTCGGTTCCTATAATCAGTCAACACATATTACCGATCATCCCACCCCTGCCTGGGTCCTGAGTGTCTAAGCTGGGGTGGGCAGGCCCACAGAGGAAGGGGCTACACAGTGTGAGTGTGTGTGTGAGTAGGTGTGCGGGGGGGTGGCAGGGAGAGGAGAACGGGGCTGCAGGGTAAGCTGGGTCTGAGGGAAACCGGGAGGGGCAGGGAAGCCCAGTGCAGAGTCCGCTGTAGCTCTCACCTGCTCCCTCCTGTGGGCACCGGGGAGCCAGGGTCAGAGCTGAATCTGCTCAGAGGGGCTGCTCCCCGCCACCCCGAGGGAGGGGCCGGCCCCCAGACAGGTGACTTGCTTTTTCCCCTCAGGGGCCGCCCCCCAGACAGGTGACTTGCTTTTTCCCCTCAGGGGCCGCCCTGGTCAGTGGGCAGGAGAAAGTTCGAGGCAGAGAAGGAGACGTTGTAAGTGACTCCCTGTGGGGCAGCCAGAGTGGAGGTTCTCACACTCCCTGGGTTTCTAAGGAGGGAGCACGGCGGGGGCGCCCAACACACAGGAACACAGGACGGGTCTGCAAACAGGCAGGAAGTTTTCCTGGAGCAAAACCCGTCAAAACAGAATTCTTTCGCCGGGTAATATTTTCCTCTCTGCCCCTGTTGCCCATGCTCAAACAGATCTGTTGTTGTTTTCATAATCTGGGAGAGGAAATCAAGCCCGTTCAGCAGAGACTTCAGGCGCCAAACCAAACCGCTCAGCAGATACTCCCAGCTGGCTTCCCGTTCCCCAGTGGTGGAGGCACCGTGGAAAGTTTGTGGGAGACACTGGCCTCAGGCTCCGCCGCACCCCGGCTCCGCGGTAAGCCGGGAGGGCCAGGAGCAGCGCGCTCGGGCCCAGGGTGTGCGGGGAGAGGGCCGGCAGCTGGCTGGCGCGGGGCACCCGGTGTGGGCCGGGCCCTCTGCATACGACCTTACTGAATCTGCACAACCACCTCCCGGGAGCCCCACTCACACGTGAGCCAACAGGCTCAAAGCGGTTGAGTAGGATGTGCCCAAGATCACAGGTGGTGAGGGGCAGGGCCAAGATCGAAACACGGGTCGCTCGGAGCCCAAAGCTCTTCCCGCTCCACTCCACCGCCTCCCTGAGACGGGTCTGGAACAGAAACAACCCAGCAACGCTCAGGGCATACACCCTAGCACGAAATGCCCGTGCCCGAGAGCCCCGCGGCCCCCGGGGGGCTGGACTTGACCCGAGCGCACATGCTCAGATGCCCCACTGATGGCTGGCAGCCTGGCCGCCGGAGGGGCAGAATCCAAACCGGGCAGCACGGATGTGGGCCTCGGGGCAAGCAGGCAGGAGTCCAGGGCACCTCTGGGGCATGCGCTTACCTTCCTGTAGCTTCACACTCTGGAGGTAGAGGGGGTTCCTCAGGACGTTGCAGCGGCCCGGCTCATCCTCCTTGGTGAAGAGCAGCAGGTCCGAGTAGGCAAAGAGCGTCACCTGCATCACGACAGAGCATGCTGAACCAGCTGCTCTGCTGGCCCAGAGCCCAGGAGCCACAACCTCCCTGGGAGGTCCGGGTAAGGCGTTCTCGTCATGTCGGGCAGAGCGAGGGTCAGACTCTCAGTGTGGCCTCCGCCAAGGCCAGAGAAGCGATCTGCAACCAGGACCTCCCCTTTGCGCTACAGTTTTCTACGCCTCCACTCTTGATCACAGCGGGCGGAAGGGGGGCTGGGGGATAGGATAAAATCCGACCCTCACCTTCCACGGCAGGTGGCCCCTGCAGGCCTCTCCACGGCCCACCCCCAGCCAGGCCATCTTCCTGACTACACGTCCCTGGAATCTCCAGCCCAGCGCCGCTGGCTGGGCGCCACCCTCGAGCTGCGGGATGTTGGCCCATTTGCTTGTATTCTCCTCTAAACGTCTGGCTGAAAGAGCACTGCCCTTGGAGTCAGAAGTCCTGACGCTTCCCACTGGGGAGCCAGGAACACTTGGTTAGGGTCCCCAAACCCTCAGCTTCGGTTTTCTCGTCTCTACGGGCCGGGGAGCGTCCCTGCCCAGGTCTCTCACAGACTTCTTTCACGAACCCCGTGTAGACTGTGAACTGAAGCATCGTGCAGTGTGAGGTCTTATTATCACATTCCTCGAGGATAATTTTAACTGCATTAATGCATGATTGGTCTGAGAAAAAGCCAGTTACTTCCGCTCCAAAACAGACATGTATGTAACTCATATCTCTTTTATGCACTAGCCGCTCCAAAAATAAAAGAACGCTATTTTTAGACATTATAGGTAAACCAACAGGCATGCTCAGCATAGTTTCATGCTAAAAAAAAATCCACTGGATCCCGTAATGCCACTAAAGATTACACTGTTCTTTGTTTTGTAAATCCTGCAGTGGCCTTTAGTTAAAAGCAATGAAATCCAATTTTAGATTCTCCAAAGAAAACAAAGTGTTATTAATTATGTGAACTTCCCTGTGAGGTGTCAAAACCTGACACTTCATCCCTTCTGAGGTAAGAAGAGTCAGCCAGAGGGCTTGGCGTGCACCCCCAAAGGCCACAGCGAGTGTGTGCGGGATGGTTGCTGAAGTTTCAAAAGTTAACATGGTGACGTTTAGCTCTCCAGCTGTTAAGATGACCTGACAACTCCACCTCTACGAAACTATAAGGATGTTCTCAACAGCATCTTTGTGGTAAAAAAAGAAAAGAACACAGATTTCCATCAACAGAGGATGGATAAAATAAATTATCTTCATATGGTAGAATTTTATGCAACTATTAAAAGAATAAAGTAAAGCTTTGTGGACAGAAATGCGGGCAGAAATCCGCCCACGGACTGCCCGCATTGCACTATGTCAGCCAAAGAGTGCAATGTGCAAAAATGCCTACAACATAATCCAATTTTGTAAAATAAAACTGTAAATGTGTACATTTTTTAAATGTCTAAGATACCACACTCTTCATGCTGGGGAGCAGAATTTCACTTCCTATATTTCTGTTTAATTTGCATTGTATGACAAGAGAGTCTATTAGTTTTGTGATTAAAAATATATACATATTTTTCAAAGGACCCCTTGGCTCCTTGAGCACAGTGTGGAGAGGTTTGAAGGAAGCTGGGCCACAGGGATAATAGGGGTGTCCTGGAGCAGGAGGCTCTCAGGGGCCCTAGCTTCTCCAAGGGGGACCAAACACAAGAGCTCCGGAACCATGGGCTGGGAGGGATCCTGGCAGTGACTCTCTCCAGACCCCTTCCAAACCACAGTCCTGACCCAACAGAGCCTAAAAGAAGTCCCCATCTGTTAAGTTCTTTCTTTCTGCTCAGTGGATTCTTACTTGTAAATGACACACTGCCTTCATTTATAGATGGGGACCCTGCAGCTCAGAGAGGTTAAGTGACCTGTCCAAGGCCACACAGCCAGGGACATTGCCCAGGTCTGGCTGACCCCAAAGCTCCCCTAATATGGAGAGGTAGCAAGAAGCCTACAGCCGTCCTGCCCCTGAATGTGAAAGAATCCAAGCAGGGACCAAAACAGAAAAGCAAAGGAGACCCAAAGTAAAGCTAAGGGAGGGGAAGAAAATGATCTGAGAGCTGAGAAGGATCTGAGGGCTTGACTCTCTGAGCAAACCTGCAGGCTTTCCCACTCAGAAGAAATCTGGCGGTCACCTCCGGACCCATAGGGAAGCTGGCCAGGGAAGGGTCGGCAGGGGGCAGGCTGTCAGGAACGTAAAATGTCAAAAAATGTCCCAGGCTCCAAGAGAGCTAGGTGGATGGCAACCAGGGAAGAACCATGGGCAAGGTGAGAAAAGCTGCAGGCCACCGCTCTGGCCCCAATTCCCAGAGCTGAGAATGTGGTCTAGACAGGAAGTGATTAAGGCATGAATGAAGAATTTCCCGAGGGTCAGGTCAGGGAAAGGACAGAGAGGGCACACAGCTGGAGGCAGGGCAGAGGGGCAAGCAGGCCAGGTGGGCCCCTCTCTCTTGTCACCAGCATCCAGAAGGAGCTACAGCGGCCCACGGGGGGAGTGATGCCCATCTCCAAGGCCCAGTTACCTGCTGACTTCCACAACAGGCCATGGGAGCCACCAGGTGTCTTCCCCACACCTGCTCCAAGGATACATCTGCTTTCCCAGAGGCTCAAGGGTTTTGCTTGGTTAGGAAATCCTTGCAACTTGGAGGTTCACTTCTCCCAGGTAGCCCTAACTGAGCTTTCTCTGGTGATCCTGCCTAAAGGCAGACCTTGGTGCCTTAGTTAATGGTAAACTCAGTGAGTCAGTGCATAAAGTAAGGGTGTGTCTATCTTGTGCCCCATAGTTCCCCTGTGACCTTGAGTGCAGGGCCTGGCTACATGGTAGATACTCAACAGCTATCGTTCGAACGTGTAAGCGAGGCTCCGCCATAATGCTGATTTGATCTCAGGGCACGCTACTCAAGTGTGTGACTTCTGGGGGGCGGTATGATGTGGGGCAGCCCAGTGTGAGACTGCATCAGCTCACAGACATTAGCCAACTGGAGCATGCTCGGAGAAGAGATGGGAAGAAGAACAAGGGGAGAACATTCCAGGAATAAAGATTTCTGTTACGGGTAAGGGAGAACTTTCGACAATTTAGCCCTCTCCAAGTAACAAAACCTATGCCTGGAGGGGCTGCCTCTGCAGATCAAAAACTGGCTGGAAAACCTTCAGCTGGAAAGTTACAGAGAAGCAGTCAGAACGGACGACTTCAGAGGGCCCAACCAATACTGCAATCCTACAAACTTACCCAAGTACCTCTTGAATTGGTTCATATTTTTGACCTGAAGGTACCAAGATCCATGTACTGGCTTCCTAGCATATTTCATGAAAAAGAAATATATTTACTTTGTCTTCAAATCACTTCCTTCAATCCTCAAAAGGGATATCTTAGTTCTAAGACTCCAAAGATCCACTAAACAAAGATTTTTTGGACAGATCGTAAATATAATCAGGCTATGGCTCCAGTCTGTGCTTGCCAGTCTGTTTTTCAACAAACATGCCAGAGGCAGCGTGAGAAAGCAGTGCTGAGCCAGAGATCCAACTGCTAAAGTTGGCTCTGTCCCTAATGAGCCTTGAGACTCGGGTTCCAGTTAATCTCACTGGAGCCTCAGCTTCCTCATCTGTAGAATGGGGACAACCGGGCCTCTCATGAGGATGCTGCAGGAGCTAATTTAAGATCTACTATGTAAAATGCATGCACCGTGAGAATACGCAGTAAGTGCTCGGTGTTTGAGCACCTAATGGTGAGAGGACAAACAAAAGAGCAAATTTAGGCAGACGTGTGTATTTCAGGATCGCTGCCATTTCTGCCTTCTTCTGGGTCTTGTGAATTTGTAGCCACACCTCACTTTCTGACCCTTGGCCACCTGACTTAGCTCCATCACACACTTACTCATCAAGCCCGGCTCCAAGAGACTTCTTGTTCCTAAAACTCAAACCACCCCACCAAGATGAAGTTTTAATCTCTCAGAGGCAACTCAGAAGATATGCCAAAGTTCCTAAGAAAGCTCCTCAAGAGGAAGTCCAGAAATGTAGTGAGCAATGCCCATGTGGTAGAAATAAGCATGCGGTCTCCCCGGGGAGAAAGAGAGAATGCTCCTTTGCAACACACGAGTTCTGGTCCCCTTGTCGAGAAAAAAACAAAAGCAGCCTCCTGCTTAGCCACAATTACACAGAAGGTCCCAGAACGCTGAGGCTGAACGGGCCCTTAGAGATCAGCTAACCTCAGCTGCCTCAAAGACACACACCCCCACTGGCTCAGAGGAGAACAAACCAGATCATTGCACTACCTACAAGCTGCCACTCAGCTCAGCCAAGCCCCACGGCCGGCCTGATCAGCAGCAAGCCCCCAGATAGGCCAGTCAGATCCCAGGGCTCCAACTTTGGTGCCAAGTAGATTTCACAGGCCTGAGCCAGCTCTGGGGATTGTGGGGGGAGGGAAATTCCCCCAGTTAGAGATGAACAGAGGCCAGCTCCCAGGCAGAACGGCGTGATCTCCACACCCAGGCCTCTGTTGGCAGAGCGAGAGCCCAGAAGAAATCACAGACTTATTCCTTAGAAGAGGATTTGGGATTTGGGTTAATACAGACCCGGAAAACCTGAGTAACTGACGCTCCTTCAAAAATTCTCTTTGGCTAATGGCTCCAATCTTCTTACCTACGAAGTCATTCATCACAGCCAGGGTAAACTACCACCTCTCCTGCTCCTTAGAGGAAGCTGGGATAAACAATGCGATGTCTTGTGGGGCTGGGGAAACTTTCTAACCATCAAAGATGGACTAAACAGCTTTGAGAGGTGGTGAGCTCCCCATCACTGGACATGTACAAAAACAAGATGGGTAGCCATTTGGTAAGGAGGGGGATGGACGGGGATGGAGGTGGAAGACTTCAGGATTTTTCTACCCTGAGACTGTACAATTCTAAGACCATGAGGAAGAGAAAAGTTAGGGGCCTGGAGGATGTCGGTGAAGCCACACGGGTAAGCCTTACCTCGACAGCCTTGTTCCTCCCCTCGTACAGCCGCAGCTCCTCAGACAACAGGAGAGTCCGGGCAGGGTTACAGAGATCTAAAGGCTGAACACAACACGGGCAGTTCAGAGAGGCCCAGTGGAGATGGGGTGTGGGGGGAGGCAGCCTGCCAGAGCCAGCCACAGAGAACCCTCTCAACTGACTGAAAGAAGCCTCCAGCACCACCCCCCCACCACCCCGAGAGCCCACACGCCCCCTCACACACAGGTGGAAACAGAAAGACAGATGCTCTTGTCCTGGCCGGAACTGTCGCTGCCACCTTCCCCACCAAGCCCCACTGTAAGAGCCAGGCTCTGGCAGGAAGTCAACCACACGTTTAGGCACTCACAGTCCTCCCCCGAGCTCCCCGACTCCGCTGGGCTCCGGGGGCCCTCCCAGCCCCCACTCTCCTCCATCTGTCCCATTCCAGCCTCACGGGGAAAGTCCCTGCTGCCAGGCCCCAGATCCTGAGAGCCTCATGCCAGATTTGGTCACTTTGGTCCCTTCAGAGCCAGGCCGGTCCCTGCTCTACATGCGTAACACGCTTGAGTTAAGGGACTCCTTCCCAGCAAGCAGTCCCCAGGGACCAATTCTCACCCAAACTTCTCACCCACCCCATCATCCTCCCCCGTCCCCGCTCAGGAGCCCCTGCCCCTTGCCCAGCCCAGAGAAAGCTCCCTAAGATCTGGATGACCCAGCAGGGCTTATCCTGGGTGAATGCATATTTATAACATGGGTTCTAGGTACCCAACACCAAGCAAGGTGCTGGAAGAAAGATAATGAAGCAAATGTCCACTACGTACAAGCCCCTGGATGGATCTCACGAAGAATGTGAGGTGAAAGAAGCAAGGCCCCAGAAGAGGCCAAACAAAACACGTTCTCCAGGAAAGCACACAGAGGTGATCAAAGTAAAGGGAAGCAAGGAAATGACTATCAGGGAGTCGAGCTCGTGGGTAGGCGCAGCAGGGAGGAGGGCACTGGGATCGGGAGGAAACGTTTGGCCTCTGGAGCGGCAGCCACGGCCTACAGCTTTATCTCAGTGGACACCCGCTTTACAACAATTGGTTCAACTGTGTATTTGTTAGGCCGTTTTGGGTTTATGTACTTTACAATTTAAACGTTATTATAACTTTCTGAAAACGAGTTTTCATTTTCTGTAAAGATTTTAAAAGGAAAATGAAAAATAACTCCTGTGGATGCCAAGAGCTTTGTGGTCCCGTCCTGAGAAAGAGAAGAGACCAAAAGAAAGGTGGGAGCCATCTGAGGAAAGGGGTGTCACCCACCAGAGGTTCATGCAGAGGGAAGGCGTGGTCAGAAATTAAACCCCTGGGACTGTGTCTCCTCTAGGTTGCTGATGAGAGGACCAACTAACACAGTCTTTCTGGAAAGCCATTTGTCAATATATATGAAGAGCCTTTGACATGTTTATGACCCATGACACTGTCATGTCACTTCCAGGCCTCTCTCCCAAGGAAAATAATCAAAGGGGCAATTCATGCACAAGGATTTTCATCACAGAGTTGTTTGCAATAGCAAAGGAAGGAGACAGAAGTCTATCTGAACAGAGAGCTAGTTAAATAAACACATGTCCGTGAGCTAGAGTAGTGTGCAGCTGCTATAGATCAAAGGCTCGGAGAGTATTTAGTGTATGCGGGGAACGTTCCTGCTGCAACTTTCATTTAAAAAAGGCAAAAGGATAGAAAAAGTGCACTAGGAGGCTGCTCGGTTTTCCTTCTGAAGTGTGTACATGCACACAGAAAAGACACCTATGTGTTCGCACTAATGGTGTCTGGGGGATGGAAGCCATAGAGGTTTGGAAATGGAGAGGAAGAGAAGGAAGAAGCAGAGGGAGAAGTAGGAGAGGGGGATGGAAATGAGTCTCAGGCCACCAGCTAATACTGGCCAGACACGTTTGCTAAGACCGAGGAGACCAGACAAGACGCCAGACTTCAAGGCTCTCCCTCGGTCATTCCAAACAACAAACCACTGGATGGGCCAGAGAGCAGAAGCCTCAGGCCCCGTGGGAATGTCAACTAGGAACTGTAGTGAGCCTGCCCTGTCCCCAGAGGAAGGGAAAACTGGGAGAGGGGGCAGGGAGAAGAGCCCCTCTTTGCTCGGCTTCCCTGCCCCCGCTCTCCTGGTCCTCCCCTGGAAGCCTCTGCTCCCTCAGTATAACCCCCAGAAGCCTGAGCACCTGAAGTCATTTCTTTCCCCAAAGGGAACCCTTCTGGAATGATCCTGGGGTGAAGGACCTTCCTCTTTCTCATCTCACGAGGGAGCCCTTGGGGCCAACCACTAGCTCACCTGAACAAAGACCGGGAACACCAGGACCTTGGGGGCCAGGGTGACGTAGGTGCCATAGCTTGAGTGTGGGGTGTGCGGCCTCATGACCGGGCAGTTCTGGTAGTTGCCGTGGCCCTTCATGGTCTGCACTGTCTTCATCAGCCGGGACTTCTTCCCCAGGCCTGCGTAGGACTTCCCTTTACTGGGACTACCTGATTCTGGGGAACAGAAATGGGGGACCATGAGGCATTTCCATGCAAAGGCATCCCCTCTGCAGAAAGAGAGAACACAGAAACGGCCAGCCCATCACCACTTACTGAGTGTATGCTACATGCCAGGCCCTATGCAAGCTACTGAACACAGAGAGAGGCCTCAGGAGGGTCTCAGGCCGCAGGGAACTCCCTCACACTCTAGTGGGAGTTACTGACCCATAAAGAAGTGACTCTGGGACTCAGATGGAGCCAGGACCCACCAACTAGGATGGAGGCAGCAGTCCCCATCTCGTGTCTGGTGCCCGAGTCAGACCTATCAGTTTGGCCTCGTGCTTTTCAAAATCAGGAAATTTCTCTCATATTTGAGAAATCAGAAGATCTGACCTCACCGGAACCACAGTCCCACATAGAACAATCGGTCGGTTGGACAGCCCTGGGCGTCAGACATGCCGACACTAGCCCCATGGCTCCCTCCGCGTGCACAGTGTAGCTCACCTGTTCCCTCGCCTCCCAGGTCCCACGGACAGAGGGCCTGGAGGTCCAGTGGTAGCAGAGACAGAAGACTTTCCTAGGCTGTATTGGAGCCTGCCCTCTATTAGCCACAGGGCGGCCTGGCTCACCTACGTCAGTCTAAAATAAGAAGTGGCACCTGCTAGCCCAGTTCTTGGGAAAGAACACGAGCTCTGAGGCCGTATGGCTGTGCCCAGTCCCCACTCCTCTGCTTACTAGCTTGGTGACCTTCAGCCACTCACTTCCCCCCCTTAGAGTCTTGGTTTCCTCAGGGGCAGTAACAGTACCAAGTTCATTGGGTTGCTGTGAGGATTCAGGGAGATGCTCAAGGAAAGCCCTAGAACAACGCCTGGGATCTGGTACGTGCACAACAAAGGTTAGCTGCTAACTTAATGTGGCTCTTGTTGTTGTGGTCCTCTACTCAGAAAAGCAAGTTAATCAGGTGCCCCACAGACTCTGAAAATCCTAGGCTTCACTGAAGCCAGAAGGTACTCTGGTTGGCCAACTCACACTCTATTCTAATCAGAAAAAGGACAGAGAGAGAGAGAAACACTTCAGGGAAGAGAGCAGAAGGCTGCATGGCTGGGGTTCCTCTTTAAGGGGATGCTGCTGGACACAAACCCCACGCTGAACAAGAGATAGCATGCAGGTTTTTATCGGGTCCTGTCCACTGGGCAGAGGAGCAAGACACAGAGTAGCTAAAAAGTCAGGGATTCTTGGGTGCAAGCAGGTAGGAGGCCAAGTGCATCGCATTCGGGCTCCGTAAATACCTGGGCCGCCTCTGGGGGGGCTCCTGCTGCTAGGTGGGCAACTGACCCCAATGCCTGGCCTACGTCCCAGGACCCAGGCATCCTTCCACCACCGCCCCCCACCGAGGCCCGGCAGCCAGGGGGTGAACAGGTGGTCCGAGTCCAGCTACATCTCGGGGGAAGCTCCCCACCAACGCGAGGTCCCTGGCCTCAGAGGAAAAACTCAGCTCAGAAGATCTCACACTTACTTCCTCCGCCCACCACATGCCCCTTCTCACCGAGCCGGGTGAGAAAAACAAGCCAGATCCCCATCACAAGTGACCACCGATCACAGCATCACAGCCGTATCTTAGGGCAGGACTCAAACCATAATAACTTAAACCACTTCCTGCGTCTTCAAGCAGTGGCTTAGAGAAGAGTAGAAAGAATGTGAGCCCAGGGGCTGGGGGAGGGAGCGGGGACCGGGGAGGATGGATGCATGGAAGCAGTTCCACAGCCCCTCCTCTGATCTGGTCCCCGACCTCAGCCCCAGAGGTGTGTGTGTGCTGCCAGGCCTCTCCTCTTTGCTGAAAGAACCCATCCTGTGTCTCCAGACCTGCCCTGGATTTGAGCTGGACAAGACACTTGAATTTGAGCACTGGGTGACCTGCCGGAGGACACTCGACCAGTATAGGGTATAAACCAAGATGGACTCAACCTATGCAGCGGTCACGCCTGAGAGCCCCATCTCCACACACCCTTGGATAACTTGTGGCAAGTGGGCGTGGCTCTCCAAAATGGATTTTCTGAAGTATCTTTTTTTAAAACCAGCCCGGGTTGCAACCCAGCTATGAGCTCTGTGAAGTCAAACTCCTTGACTTCCCACCTGCTACCTCTTAACATCCTCTGGTCCAAATCCCCACATCACCTGCTCCACTGACCAAACACAGTAATTACTCAGCTTTGCTCCGGCTTCCAAGGCGAGCCCTGGCAGCCATCCCGCTCTGGTACTGGAGAATCTGAGGCTCGGCCCCTTCGCAGCACAGGGGGCAATGCCGAGGGCACCAGCGGCCCCAGGGAACATGTTAACTACAAGCAGCAAGCGCCCGAGGCCTCAGAAGGGCACCAGACACCGTTCAACTCTGGATGGCTCAACCTGCCCCCACAAAAGGAGGCCAGGTGGCCCAGCCAGAGGAGGAGGCAGAAGGCAGCACCATGGTGACCGCCCCGGGCCTCTGGAGAACCCCGAGTGTGTTTAAGGGAAGGTTCAGTCCCACCCCTTCCTCTGAACTCCAGGACTGGGAGCTGTGAAGACTTGATCGCTGATAAAGAGCCAAGATATCCTTGCATACCCAAAACAGCCATTACTGTGAAGAGCAAATGAAGGAAGGTCAAGTTCTTAATCCAATGCCTTCAAAAAGCTACCACTGTTGTTGACACGGTCACATCTCCTTATTTGTCCCTCTCTCTCCGTGGCCTAGATGACTATGTCCTTGGTTCACTCAATACTGTATTCTCAGAGGGGAATCAAAACGTGGACCCCGGATGGGAGGGCTCCGAGAGGCACGTGTCAGGCCGAGAAGGACTCGATCCCACATCACCGGCCCACCGCGAGCAGCAGGCTCTCCAGCTCCTGAGCTCCGTGACCAGCCTTCAAAGCCCAGCAGCAACCAGCCAGGGTCATTCTCCTTCACTTGGTCACTCAGCTGAAATTCTACTGAGTACCTGCTGTCTGCCACACCCCAGGGCCAGCACCGGGTCCTCAGAGATGAGCCGGCCGAGGCCCTGCCTTAATGAAGTCACTGTTTAGCAGTGACACCCCACTCTAACCTAATGCGCTGACTAAAAGCTTTTTAAGAACTCAGTGTTGAATAACTATCAGACTCCTCTCCAGAAGGAACACAGATGCATTTCCAACAGACCAGGCTCATCCATCCAAATGGCCTACCCTAGAGGGAATGCAGATGCCTTCCATCAGCAGCTCTGGGCCTGATGGGAGCCCTTCCCCCCCCCCCCCCCCAAAGGCCCAGGCATTCTTCCAAGTACCCGCTACAAGCCAGCATCGACTTCACACCACGGACGGGGAGGGCGGCAAGGAAGTGAGTCTGCAAGCGGCTGGGAAAAGGCCCCTCTCAAGGAAGGAAGTCACCAGGCATTCTGTAGGCACTAGAGAAAAGGCTCGAGCATAGGACCACCAGGCAAGGTTGGTCCCCACCTTCCAGATACCAGCTGGACTTGAGTCGGCTGGACCCCGGCAGGCACGTGGAGGGCCTTCCAGAATGCCCTACCAGTTCCAGCACCAAGACTGGTATCTCAGGCGTCCTGAGGGGGCCCTGGTTTTGAGCTCAGCTTCTCTCCTTCGCTCTTAAAACACAGGGCCAGGATTCAAAGGCCAAAGGAGAAGAACCGGTACAGAGATGCCCTTGCAGTTCAAGGACAGCATCTTCTGTGTAACCTCCCTCCATGGGCACACTCCCTACTCACAGTCTCTCCTTTACCCCTCCCGACAACTCTCTGAGGTGGGAACCGTCAGCCCCAGTTTATAGATGAAGAAACTGAACTCCCTGAGGCTCAGGGAGGGGACGTGGATTGTTCACAATCATGCAACTCCGAGTTGAGCCCTCCATGCCCCTGTTTTGAGCGGGCCCGACCAGGTATGGCACCTAACATATATCGGTTGCTCAGTAAAATGGAATGAGTCCCAATCAAATGCCGGAATCCTGAACACCACCTCCTAGACTGCTGTGGGAAGACCCCTTCTTCCTTCTCAGTTCAGGCTCCAAGGAGGAAAGATACTAGTTCAGGGAGGGAGAACGGGTATGGAGGGGAAAGAGAGTCCGTGTCAATGTGCGGGGGATCCGGACGGCTGACCTCACATCTCTCTGGGGCTTGGAGGGCACAGCAGCGGAGGACAGACCCACCTTCGGGGATGGCATCCTCCTGGTACACAGGCCGCAGCAGCTGCAAAAGAAGACAGAAGAGTCACCTGAGCCCCAGGAACGGGGAGGGACAACTAGGCAGGCTGCTCACCCACAGCCTAGCCATAGGAAGGGAGCACCTCAGGGCACAAGACCCAGCAGCCCCGGCTAAGGAGCAGAGGGTGGTGCTTGGAGGGATTACAGATTCCAGAATCCTCTAGAATGTTAAGAGTTGGACAGAGCCTTAACGTTCATCCAGTGTAACCCCTTGGCCGTGTCCCCAGCTTTCTCGACGGTGGCTTGTTTCAAAGTGCGTTCCAGGCCACGGTGGCGCCGTGGGTCACTACCAGGCCCGCCACAAAGGGTGTGCCGTCAGGGGAATTGGGGAAATGCTGGGTGAAACCATCCTCCCCTGCAAGACACCCCCAGAGCCTCAAGTAGGCTACTGTGCACTGGGAATCTCCCAGAAGAGGAGGAGAGTTTGGGGTATTTCTCAAGCTTATTTGACCTCGGGACACTTTTCCCCCAGAGTGTCCCATGGGACCAACGTTTTGGTGCACGTACTCCTCGGCCCACCGTGCCCTCTGGTGGTGTCTGGGTTCCCACCCGTGACAGGGGGAACAGCCCTCTCACCACAGCCCACTCCCCACTGTAGAAAAAGCAGAGCCTGGCAGAAAGGTCTTCCTTCTTTTGAGGTGAAATCTTCCTCCCTGTGACATCCCGTGGGCCTGGATCTGTGCCCTGGGCTGCAGACACCCATCTGCTCTCTCTCCCCAGAACAGCCGTCTCTGGCGGGAAGCTGACACATACCCCGCCTCCTCCCTGAACACGTCCAGCCCCTTGCAGGCTCCTCCCTACACCTGTGGTGCGAGGCCAGGGGCCCATACCCTCCGCCTTCCCCCGCCTGGCTGTCCATACCTGGCTCCCAGGGTTCAGTGGGGCCAGGATGATGTAGTTGGGGTCAGTGGAGGTGGTGGCGCGGGACAGCGCGGGCAGGGTGTGCTGGCCCCCGCGCTTGGCCACCTCCGTATAGCGCTCCCAGCCCCCGAGGAGCAGCCCGTCGGAACTGTCGCACACCAAGTGGCAGCTGTGGCGCTGTTCAGGCCGCGCCTGGGCCCCGTGGGTGCAGTTCTTCTCCCGCTTATTGGGGGGGGACTGGAGGTCGTGCGTCGACTTGCAGGAGGCCCGCCGCAGGACCCCGCCGTCTGGCCCCGGCTTGACCTGGGGGACCATGCGCCACACGAGCAGGATGATCTCACTGGGGCAGTTCCTACAGTTGGGGGGTGGGGTGGGGAGGGGGGCGGGGGTGACACAAAGAAGTTGAGTTTGGGGAAAGTCAGCCAGGGCAGGGGCCTACGGGGCAGAGAAGAAGGGTGGGGGAGGGGAGCGAAGCCCCCAGTAGTCGGGCAGGAGGGGAGGTAAGGGGCCATCTCAAGCTGAGACAGCAAAAGTGTTCCTTAGATCAGTCAACTCTAGCTGACTGGCAGTGGCTGAGAAGGACCCTGAGGCCAAGGCCAGGTTAACCAGGAGTACCAGACTCTACTAGTGATGTCGGCCACGGGCAGAGCCTAAGCAAGGAGGAGCGAGCAAGCCATCTCTGTGCAACCCCACGTCCAGTCATTCTAGAAGTATACCTAAAATGGTCATGAGAGTTTCACTCCAGCGGGCCAAAACTTAGGGGACCCAAACATTCTAAAGAATAATTTTTCAAGTATGCACTTGAAACATTTGCAACATCTACACATCCTTTAAAAACAACGGGCTTAGCTCTGAAGTCACAGAAATAATGAGCTGGAGTAGAAAGGGCCGCCCTGGAGCCGCGACAGGAACCGTAGAGTCTGTTTGAGAGCGCTTTGGCCGCTGTTTGCTCCGGGCAATCCAAAATTGCTCTGAGCCTGAACCTTCCATTTGCAGGCCAGGACACTGAGTCCCTGAGGAGCAGAGTGAATTGCTCACAGCTGCGCCGAGGAGGGGAGGGTGAGGCCTTGTGCCCAAGGCGGGGGGCAGGGGGCAGGTGTGCCATTAGCCTGAGGCCCAAAGCCTCCCCGCCTCCCCCCCACCCCACCCCCCGCCGCTGCCCCTGTCACCGGATCTCATGGGCCAGCTCCACGCATTTCCAGTGCTCCACAGGCCTCTCATTCAGCTGCAGCACCGTGTCCAGCTGCTGCAGCCCTGCCCGCTCGGCCGGACCTCCTGCAGGGACAGAGAAAAGCCACCCAAGGGCTCCCGTGGAGCTCATGACACTGTCCAGGGGCCTACAGTCATGGCTTCCACAGTGACCTCAACAAGGGGCACACTGCCCCTCTGTTCCCTCATCTGCGAAATGCGGGGCCCACCTTGGTGGCTCTCAGGGACCTTGAAGGGAGGCACCCCTTCACCCTCAGCTCCTCTGCCTGCTCACTCTTCAGCTATCCGTCCTTCCAGCCAGGTCCCACCTCACTCTCCCCAGGGCCTCCCACCCCCTAGAGAATCCTTCCTCGTTGCCAGGCTCACACACTTCATTCATTCCTTCAACACCGTTCACTGAGCGCCAGTCCTATGCCCGTCCCCATGCAGGCACAGGGGGGCAGGGGGATGGGGGAACACCCAGATCACCAAGCCCTGGCTTCTCCTCCACAATAAGGAGAAGTCTTTGTGAAAAATAGGGAGGGGAATGCCTATTTTTAAGTGCTAATCAGGCTTGGAATAGAATAAAATACCCATTCCCAATGAAGTCCATAAATGACTCTCATTTTCCCATGCAACCCTTACTGAAAATGTAGGTTTAGTTCCTGTTAACGTGATTGGGAAACAAAATAGAAAAAAAATCTATTTTCATTTTGATAAAAACAAAAAAAAAATGTGGATATATTTTCACAAACCTCCGTTTCATCTGTGGTCATTTAAAAATATTATTCTTTTGTTTTGAAAAACCAGGACACTGCTCCAGTTTGGGGCTCCCCTTCCAGATCCCACATGAAGCCAGGCACATGGCGGGCAAGTGGGGCTGGCATCCACCGAGATGCTCACTTACCAGAATCCACAGCCTGGACTCGAACCGGAGAGTCACAGCAGATGGTGAAGCCAAAGCCGTCCTTCCCCCTCGGGATGGTGATCTAGGACAGAGCCCTGCGCCGTTATTCCCAGAAGCCACAAGGCAGCTGCCTCTGCTCCAGGGTCGGGAAGCCCACAGGCCCTGCCCCAGAGCCATCCTCCTCTCCAAGGGAGCTAGAGCCAAGGAGGCTGGCCAGCCCTTGCTGTCCCTATCTTGGCCCAGGCATCTTAAGCACTGGGTTGTGGGCCAAGCAGGAAGGCTGGGAGCTCAGGAGGTAAATCCAGGCTGATGCAGAAGGGCCCAGCACGGACATAGCCTTGGAAGGGTAAGCCTCGTCTTCCTCAGACCCCGCAGACACATGGGCCAGTCCAAAGAGCCCCCTGGACCTGCCCACCTCCACCTTGCCTGTGATCCACTGACTCTCGGTCTCTTGCTTCCTCCTCCCAGGGGTTCACAGAGCATCGGCCCAGGGCTGGCCCTGCGCTGAGGGCCCACGGACAAAACCCACCTGGGTGCTGCCTTCCCAGAGCACAGGGGAGGGAAGACAGGGATGCACGTAAAACCTCAGGACGAGGGCCAGGGAACAAGTGCTAGGTTCTCAGGGCAGTCCATCGCTGGGGCCTCAAGTCATCCAGTGAGGACTCCCAGGGGAGAGGGCACGTAAGGGCACAGACAGGCCTCCTGGCAAAACCTGAACTAGCCACTGACCTCACAGTGCCTGCTGCATGGCAGATCCACAACCCTACTTCCAGAAGTCCCCTGAAAGGGCCCTGCCACCTGGATCTCTTTTCAAAGCAACACACAATTATCAAGCTCCTAGCATGCATGCCAGGTTCTGCTGAGGTATGGAGGCATGAGGGCTTGATCTCTGGCTCCTAGAGGGCCACAAGAATCTGCAGATCTCTCCAAAGCAAAGGAGCACTGTACTAGAGTGCCCTGGAGCGAAGTACGAGAACTGAGTTGGGAACAGTTCTTTGTGTTTGACTTTGGATGGCAGGCTGGGTGCACGGCAGGAACTGAGCAAGTGCTTCGCGAGGACAGCCCAGCACCGTCCCATCCGCAGCAGGAAACTGTTAGGGTACAGTGCCGTCTGCTGGCTCGGTTCAGTTCAGCCTTGCTACGTGGCCCCTCTGTGCACTGCCCATTCGGCTGTGGGTGGGGTACGGGAGGCCCAGACCCTGCCTGCCCAACGAGTGATTCCAGGCTGCTCAGAGCAGGTGTGAAAGTGACAGGCCTAAGGGAGGAAAAGTCAGAAGAAGGGTTCACTGGGGTCCCAAGAGAGTCCCTAGGAGAAGTGGACACGGAGGGGGCCCTGGTGAGGCACAAGGGAGGGTGTCCCAGGCAAGTTGAGGAAGAAGCCAGCTCAGCAAGCTGGAAAAGGTCAAGGGCCAGAGGCCTTGTCAGGAGACTCCGGTCTCCTTCCTTTAGGGGCTATGTCTTCAAGGCTAGGTGCCTGGCATTCACCTACCAGCTGTCCCAGAGGCCAGGCATGAGGAAGGGGAGAGCCGGGGGACCCAGGGTGACCAAGGCCCTTGGAGGCTGTCGGGGAGGCCCCTGAGGCTCTGCTTCCCACCAGCCCTGGGCCTGGATTCAAAGCGAGTTTGTAAAACAGGAAATCTGACAGACAAGGGGAAGGGGGAGGGGGCAGGAAAATACCCTGTTCCCATAAGAATTCTGGGAAAACATGCGGCTAAGACAGGAAGAGAAAAAAATGGAAAGAAAGAAAGAAAAACAAACTGTGGAGTGAGTGTGGAAAGCCCAGGCTGAGACTGAGGGAAGCTGTCAGGAGCCCGGTCCACTCTGTGCAACCAGTGAGGACTTCACGGGGCCTCTCAACCCACCCTCAGCCCAGGCAGAAGGTGGGATTCCAGAGGCTTTCTAGACCTTTCTAGACCCGTCCTACCCCAGCAAGGGCCACAGCCCCCCTGCCTGGGGTGCCGGCTCTGCAAACAGGACTTAGCGCCCATGGGCTCAGGGCTAGCAGTTTGGGGACTGGCCCCCAGAGTTGAATCTGGAGAGAAGAAATGTACTCCCACAAAAACAGTTTCCCCCTCCCACACCCTGGTCCCCTCGTCCAGGCGGGACTGTGGGCCCAAGCCCCTTCTGCCTTCCGAGGCACCAGCCTCAGTAAGAAGAACCAGCCCAAACAACAGTCCAAGTCAGCTGGGGGCTGGGAAGGAAGGGAAGAGGAAAGGGTGCCAGGAAGCAAGCTCCCCTCCTGGCTCTGTGTGAGGGGTGGGACCTCATAAAGGAAGCAGAATTACAATCTGTCCATCACTAGACTCACTGCATTGAGAGGAGAGTGCCCAAAGAACTGGATCATCCCTGCCGCCCTGAGGGGAATGCAGGACTGGTTTTAATATGCCCATTTCACAGAGAAGGAAGCCGAGGCCTAAAGAGAAGAAGTGGCAGCCCCCAGCTCTCAGCCCTCCTCCGTGACGCGGGGCATCAGGGTTAGGAGGTAAGGGGAGCAGCCCGGCCCAGACTCTGAGATCTCGGCAGCTCCTGGCAGAGGCTGTCCTTCCTGGGGGTGGTCCCTGCTCTTTCCTGTCCAGGGCAGGGACTGTCACTGCTCCCAGATCTCACCCAGGCCGGCATCTCACCTCTGCCCTCCTGCCTGCTTTCTGCTCCTCTGTCATGTCTAGGCTTCCATCCCCATCCCTAACTGAACATGTCCTATATGTACATCCCAGGCCTTGCAGCAGGTACTTTGTACACAGCATACCGTGTCCCGCAGAGCACCATCACTGGACATTACCATCCCTACTCCACTGACGAGGATACCGAGGCTCAGAGAGGTCTAGTGACATGCTCAAATGCCACAACTAAAGAAGGGCAGAAAGCTGGTGCTCAAAACCCTGGGCTGGTTCCTAGCATAGGATCTGTCTTGAACTTCAGTCCCAGAGCCCCAAGCCCCGCCCGCACTCATGCCCAGCTCCGCTCTGACAGCCTGCGTGCCTGTCTTCTGGCCCACAGGCCCAAGGTGACCAAACACTTCACCTCCTAAACAGCACCCTCCGCCCCACCACTCTACACCCAGCTGCTGGTGTCATGGGAGCTGTTCTGCTGGGCTCTAGGAGGGCCGGGAGGACAGGAGGGGCCCTGAGAGCTGGGAAGGATGCCAGGGAGAACAGGTGGGTCCCAGGGTGCTAGGGTCCAATGGCGGCAAGCCAAGGTGCAGGAGGCCACTCTGGGCATCTCCCTAGGACCTAAGGCTGCCTGTCTGCAGGAGTCAGGACCCACATTTCAGTCTGGCCATTACAATACACAGAGGGGCTTTCCTATACTTTTAAAATCAGAACCATTCCTGAGCTCCCATCAGCTTGGACAGTCCCAAAATCTGGACATCCCTTGCCTTCACCCTCCCTGACCCCCTTCCTTGTTTATAAGAAAAAGTGCCCAACACAGTTCCAGAAAAGCCTTGAGGCCACGGGATCATCACTCCCACCCTGCCCCACATCCCAGAACTGGAGGCTGAGAGGCAGAGCCCTCTCTGTGAGGATGGGCTCTGGAGCCACCTCAAGGCATGGCAGCTACCAGGGAGGAAATCATGTGTACACACGTATACACGGAAACATCCCATCTCACAAAGAAGTGCATGCCAACACATGTGAACACACAGAGTCACACACATACAGTGCAGGACAAGGCATTCCTGTCCCATCAGAAGTAGGGAAAATTCGTGAAAGTATAAAGTTAGGAAAAACACAAAACCCAGCTGCTCAGCCACTTCCAATCTCAGGCTTGAGATGCTTTTTTGAAACCCACGTTGCCCCCAGATTAAAAAAACAAACAAACAGAGAATCAACTAGATAACCTCACCAAGGACACCACCACGTCCGTGGTTAGGATGATGCAGAGCTGGGCCTGGTCTGCCCCTAGAGAGGGGCCGTAGGTAAAGGGTGGACCTTGGGGCCAGCTCCGGCCTCTATCCTCCCCCCAGATTGAAATTAACCTACAAGGAGCAGGAAGAGCCAAGGAAGGCCTCGTGGGGAGAGAAGTCCTGCTCAGGTGAGCCCCCAGCCCCGACCCCCAGTGACAGCCCGGGCACCCCTAAAGGGCCAAGCACCCACCTGACGGTAGCGGCGCTCCGAGCACACCTTGCAGAGCCCATTGAAGCGGTTCATGGCTGCGGGTCCTGTCTCGGCTGCCGCCCCATGAAATCCCAGCTCTCCCCCCAGCAGCGGGAGCCCGCACTGCGCCCCGTCAGCCTGGCATGACCGCCCTGGGAAGCCCGCCCCGCAGAAGAATGGCAGGAAATCACCTCTCACCTCCCCAAGCCCTGTCTGTGCTGTGTGCCTCTGCACGATAAGCCCGAAGGCTTCCTGAAACCTCAGAATGACAAGGAAGAGGGAGAGTTTTATATTAAAATTCCTGTCAACTAGTTAGTATTCCCCCGGCCCCGGCGGGGAGAGGGCGCCTTTGTTCTGGCTGCATTCTCCGCCATGGGCCACTTTGTGATTCCAGTGTTCTCACAAACACCCCTGGCTGGAAGAGAACCCAGGCAGAAAACACGGCCCCCTCTATAACAACGCCACCGCCCCCTGCAAATCCCAGCGTCCTCGGTAGCAAATCCAGAGGACTAACACCATCTAAAGAATCCATGGACACCTTAGGGGGTTGCACTCACAGCACCCCATCTCAAAACGGAGAACATGAAACATGTGGGTCTGAGAACAGCCTGCCATTCACAAGCTACTTAAAAGTCAGTTTCTTTAGCCAGGCAACAGCATTAGGCATCTGATGACATGCAGACCATAAAGGCAAATCAGGAAGGGAATTCCAATCACCAGATGACCCAGCCTCCTCATTCTACCCTTCAAGAAGCTGGGGACCACAATGGTTAAGGTCACATAGCAGGGTACGCAGAGCTGGGACCAGAACCCCAGTCTTGTTCCCTGCCTTGTAGAGTGGTACCTGGTGAGCCCAGCGCCCCTTATACCCACCTCACCATCCCTGGGGAAACCCACAGCCACTCCTGTCCTTGAGGTCAGAGAGTGGCCCTCGGTACAGCCCAGCTTTGGTTGCTATGACAGTGGACAGGTCACGCAGGTTTCTGGGCCTCCATCACCCCATGTGCACCATGGGGAAGTTTAGCAGGACCTCTGGGGGCTCTCTCTCAGTCCAACTAAGTCACCTTCTGACAAGCACCCCCACTGTGCTGGGTCCCATGGACATCTCTGAGTGTGCAAGCCCAGGAAAATCAAATGGGCCTCAGAAGAGTGTGCCCACGGGTCAGGGCCTGTGTGCAGATCCAGAATGAAGCCGCCCGGAAACTTGCGGTGTTGATGTCCATGTCATGTCACTCCCACAATCACCAGGGCTCTCTAGTCACTGTCCTCCCTGTGCTCAGGAAGTAGAGAGAGAGGGAGGAAGGTATTTGCAGCAACTCCAGTGAAGCTAGAAGGTTTTTTAAAAGATATATTTCTTTATTTGAGAGAGAGAGAGAGAGAGAGAGCAAGAAGGGGGAGGGGCAGAGGGAGACAAAGAGAGAGAATCTCAACCAGGCTCCACGCTGAGGGTGGAGCCCGATGAGGGGCTTGATCCCACGACCCCAAGATCATGACCTGAGCCGAAATCATGAGTTCGACACTTAACCAACTGAGCCACCCAGGTGCCCTTGAAGCTAGAAGATTTTAAGCTTCAAATGAAGCCACAGAATACAGTATTAAGTTATTTTAATAACTTAATAACTGTGCTATCCAACAGGGTAGTGACAAGACATGTGCAACGTAAATTTGAATTAATTCAAGTGAAATAAAATGAAAAAGTCAGGTCCTCGGTCACGCTAACCACATTTCAAGGGCTCAAGAGCTAGTGGCTAGTGACTACCACATTGCACAGGGCGGACAACGTCGACTTGCTCATGGCTATACCCCAGCACCCAGCACAGGGTCTGGCCCCTGAGAATGTTCAATCAACAGTGAGTGAGTGAGTGAGTGAGTGAACGAACGAACAGAGTAAATGAAAGAGAAAACATTTTGTAGGATATAATACACCTCTATGGAAGATATTATCAGGGGAAACAGCACCACCGTATCTTCCCAAGTAGGCCGCGTGCAGGAGGCAGTGTGGCTCAGGGTACTCAGGAGAGTGACCTAACCTCTCTGAACCTGACCTCTGTGAGATGGGGAAGTAAGGACCGCCACAGAGAAGGGAGTGAGGGTTAAAGTGGGGAATAGCAGCACTTGGCACAGAGGGGCGTCTCAGTCAGGGGCAGTTTGCTTCTCCCTCTCTTAGTTGTTAGAGAAAACCAGGTCCCGCAAAGAGACGGAATGAACTTGGGGGAATGCCCCCAAATCCCTTTGTGAAGGTTCGTCTCTTGATTCAAAGCCCTAGTGGAGTAAGAGCCCATGGGTCTCAGGTTCAGCCTCACAGCTGCTCCCTGACTTCAAGCAGGCCTAAGTGGAGGGTGATTCGGCCACAGTGCCGGGGAAGCAAGCAGTCCAAGGGGGCCTGGGGGGAAGGGGAGAGTTGGATTCAAGAGACTGAAGGTCAGTAAGATCCATCCCCAGGGGCCGGGGCCTGGCTCTCTCACCACTGCTGCCGTAACCATGAGTAAACTGAGAAAAGCATAAGAAATAACCCCTTAAAAATGCATGACTTGCTGAATTTCCAAGCTCCAAGTGAACCTGAGTCTTGGGCCCCAAATGCAGTCCTGTTTAGGGGTCTCCTGGGCCAACGGACGGACCAGGAGCAAGTTAGAGCCCAGGGCAGGGCCCAGGCCTGTCAGTCCCGCCCAGGCCTGTCCCCACCTACCTTGAATTCCTCCCCGTTCTCAGTGTCCCCACCTCCTGGCGTTCTCAGCAGCGGGTCTGTAAGATGACAGAGCAGAGTCAAAAAGTTTCTGTTGGCACATAAGAGTCCATTCCAGAGACCACCCAGAGGACGAGGTCAGGATGCCGGGCCCATGTGGTCACTGCCGGCCTCCAAGATGTGGGGGTGCCTGAGCTCAGGCTCAGCAGGGTATCAGGAGCCAGGTCTGCGTGTGAGGAGGACAGAACAGAAGGGAACACAGAATCTGAGACCTGAGCCTCAGGACTCATGGCAGGGCCCACTTGCCCTGCCTATCAAGGTGGACACCCCAAGGCCAGTAAGGCAACCTGGGGCGGATCCTGACATCACAGAGGAGCCATGCGGGAAGCTCCTGAAACCCAGACCTCCATAAGCTAGAGTGGAGGGAGCTGAACCACATAGGGTCAGGCCTATAATCCTCTCCGAGGCAAGTCCAACCACAAAAACAAGGTGTTGTGGGCAAATGCTGCCTGCAGCCTGCATTCCAGCAGGTGCTCGTGAGAAGCCCCTGGACCCCCGACCTGACTGCAGCGAGGGGTGACAGATGCCACAAAACACAGGGGCAATGCTACTCCTCAGGAAGGGAGGGAAGGGGGAAGCCAAGGGGGTGGGTGGAGCAGCGCATCTGGGCAGAAGCCGAAGGCGGGGCACACCCACCTCTCAGGGCCCGCAGCCGCCGCCTGGCCACCTTCAGGTGCTTGGTCCGGCCCAGGTCTTCCCCCAGAAGGTAGTACCAGCCGCTGATTTCCTGTCACAAGGGAAGGCGTGACATGCTCAGACAGAGGCAGAGGACACAGGCAGCTACCAGCCCCCCCTCAAAAAGCAGCCCCTGGAGAGCCTCCCTCAAGAGCATCATCTCTGCAGAGACAGACCCTTCAGCCGCCCTGCCCCAGAGGGAGCTGCCATGCCTACACCTCCAGGAAGCTTTCCCTGATGCTCCAGGCAGAGCTGCTCGTCCTCTCTGCTGAGTTCCCACAGCCTGTTGTCCCTGGAGAACAACGGTCTACTTGCATGCCTGCCTCCCCGCTGGGCTGTGCATAGGCTCTCCGAGGGGCCGAGCTCTGTGCCTGGTATGCAGTAGGGGCCCAATGAATGCTGACAGAACAGAAGGGAGGGAGTGCAAGAGGGATGGCGAGGCCAGAAGGTGGGCATCCTAAGGCTCCTGAGCAGTCCCCATGCAGGGAGCAGCTCCCAAGAGAGAATGAAGCCAGCGCCGCAAGCCAGAGAAGCTATTCGGGACCTACATGGAGGATAAAGGGTCCTCAGCCACCTATCCCAGACTTCACTTCCAGAACACGAAGTGGCAGGCCACCTGGAAACTCCATGTAGAGGCCACCAGGACATCTCTAGGGGTGTGTGTGAAAGGAGTGTCTCCACCTCCCCTGCTCAAAAGCCTCCAGTTTGGGGCCAGGGTGGGGGTGGAATGCAGAAGTGGATAAGGAACTGGCTACCCAGAGGGAGGGGTCTCTGGATTCCAGAGAGTCCTCACTTAGCCTAAAGGAAAGCTCCATAGAGGATGGTGCTGCTCACTCCATCCCTGAGCACTCGCTAGACCCAAAAACACGAGACCTGGTAGATAATGTCAAGAGGATGAGAACCACCTAGCCCTCCTCCTCCGGGGCAAGCCCAGGAGTGCTCAGAACTCCGAGGGATCTGCCAGCGTCCTGGTGTGCCAGACACCAGGCCCAGAGCCCCCTGGAAGGCCTAGGGGCTGCCTGACAACTGATCTCTGACAAGCACAAACCCAAGAAGAAGACCCAAAGCCTTGGTCACTCGGACGATAAACAGTGTTGTTCTTCAGGTCGTGAAGCATGCGAGACAGAAGCTCCACCCAAGGGCTTCCAGACAAAGGCCTCTGCCCGTGCTAGCCCTGGCCTTGGTGGGATGATCCTGCCAGAAGCGTCCCCGGGACCCACCTTGTCCGGAGTCAGGAGGGACTTCACCCCAAAGCTCATGCAGCCAATGAGTCCACTCTGTCTGGGAGAACAACAGAGGCTTGAGTCAGCACCTTCTTGCCGGGCTCTATGGGGAGGCCAATTATCCCATGCAACATAGGTTTGCCTGATTCACTGCGGTTTACAAAGCACTTTGACCCGCGTTGTCTCATTTGATCCTTCCAACTTTGTGAGTTAGGCTGGAGAGGGCTAAGTCTCCCCATTTCATGGAGGAAAAGGCTGAGGCTCAGAGTTGGTCCCCTTCCCAAGGTGACGAACCGGGTTAGTAGTAAGGTCCTGTGGGAAAGTCATGCACCCTAGATTGGAAAACAGTTCTCCTTCCACTGACCACAGAAGCTTAGGGCTACCCATAGGCTTTGGGGATTTTTTCTTTCTTTTCTTTTTTTTTTTTAGTAGAACTAACATACTGGGTTATATTAGTTTCAGGTGTACAGTATAATGATTCAACAACTCTACATTTCTCAGTGCTCCTCAAGATAGGGTACTGTCTCCCCTCCCTTACCCTCACCTCTCCTCTGGCAACCAGTTTGTTCTCTGTACTTAAGAGTCTGGGTTTTTTGTTTGTCCTTTTTTTTTTCTTCTTCTTCTTCTTCTTTATTTGCTCATTTGTATTGTCTCTTAATTCCACATAGGAGTGAAATCATACGGTATTTGTCTTTCTCTGCCTGATTTATTTCACTCAGCATTAACTGTTCTAGTACTGGGGAGATCTGAAGAGGCAGGCCCCACAGGGAATTTCAGCACCCATATCAGTGGGTTGATGCTCAACTGAAAAGTTGTGGGACCTCAAGTTCAAGAAGCTCTTCTCAGGTACAGGCAGGACCTTCGCAGTTCCTGGACGGGTTCAGATCAAAGTCCCAATCAACACAAAAATTGTTGAGACTCATTTGACCTGGACAAGTAGGCATGAGCCAGAGTCAGGACTTGACGGGGAGTGGGGGGGGTGTCACACTGTGGCAAGAGGCTGAGTTCAGTCGGGTCCCCTGTGGCTAAGAGTAATTCAAAGTTCAGGAAGACTGATCACCATTGAGTCCCAGCGTCTAATCTGGGACTGACTGATACAAGGCAGCTTTCAGTAACGATGGCATAGGCTAATGTTAATGAAATTCAAAAAAATAATCTTGTCACTGGGAGAGAAAAGGAAGTAGTTTACAAATTTGTAGTTTAATGAGAAAGACACCCACAAAAATATTAACAATGGTTGTCTCCGGTAGGTGGGATTAGAGGGGTTTTTGTTTTCTTCTTTGGGTTTTCAGTGTTTTCAAGTGTTCACAGGGAACGAGCATTACTTTTGTAATCAGAAAAGAAAAACAGTATTTATATCTTTATATTTGCAAATACTTCTATTCTACCATATCTTTCTCTATCTTAGCACTAGAGTCGCTTTTTCATTTTTCTATTGTCCTCTTTCTTAGCGCATCCCCAACTCAGACCGCCCCAGAGACTGGTTTAATAGCTGTTAATCAAGAAACAACATGAGTATTTAGATGGAAGCATAATCCTTCAGTATCTGAGGGACCCACATAGAGGAGAGATTGAGCAAATACTGTAGAAGACACAAGAGCAAAGCCAAAGATGGAATGAGCCGCCCACACGGGTAGTGAACACCCTGGAGGTGTGCCTCCCCAGAACCTGGTCCAGGGCGGCCTGAGTGAGGCCAGGGGCTCTAGCTGAGGGTGCACCACAGAACCCTCTGAAGAGCCCACCCAAATCCTGTGCCCCAGAGCCTGCCCCTGGGGACCAGACACAGTAAGTCCGAGGTGGGATCCAGACCTGTGAGTCTAGAGAGAGCTATCCCAGGACTCCTGCAGGGCACCCGCCTGTGCCTGCCCCAGTCAAGGACCAGTGGACCAGGTCTCTGTAAATAAATATTGTTTGCATTCTCCGGAAAGAGTGGCAGCTTACCACCTGACGGTTCCAAGCAAAACAAAACTGGCTTCTCATAGGCAGCCAAGTCAAGTGAGGGGCGGGGCTGCCGAGCACTAGAGACTGATCCTCGGAATTGGTGCCCCTGCCCCTCAGAGGCACACTCTGCACCTCACAGTGCCTCCCCACCTCCTGTCACTCGGCTACTCCCCCTGCTCCCTCCCCTGCCCTCATTTCCTGTGGCCTGGGCACCACGGCTCCCCCTCTTCCTTGCCCCCTCCCATCAGACAAGGCCATATTAATAATCTACCCAAAGAGAACAGTGCGCTCACCCCCAGTAAAGAGACCCTTCCACATCCATCTCCCCAGCCCACCCCCAGAAACAACACTCCTCCCTCCTGGGAAGTGGCCAAGTCAGCACTGCCAGCCACAGTGACCATCACGAGCGGCAGACCCTGGTCTGAGTTGCCATTCCAGAAAAGCCTTGTCAAGACTTCGCCAAAGTCCTTACCACCAATTTGATTCTATTTTTCAACACCTTCAAGGGCAACCCGGCTGGTATCCAGGTGCGCACACTTCCTTGTTGCACACTTTTCCTATCACACCGGGTATGGCTCTAACTTTCTAAATCTCCACGTGGGATGCTTTAGCTGTAATAAAGGCTGCCTCTCCCCCCTGCTCTTCAATAAGTGGAATTTTCATTCCCTGGGGCTTAGAGAATGCTAAATGGTTAATAGCCCATATAAGCTTTGCTTCCTGCTAAGGGGCCTCCAATGACTTCATGCTAATTCAGGCCAAGTAAATTGTCACAATTAATGTCCATAAGCAGGAAACGCTCTCTAAGTGTTCTTCTATTAGCTACTCCTTAAGCCTGCTTTTGAAAAATCTTTGGAGGAAGAAAGACTTCTTTTACACATAATCTGAGTGCACGGCAATGTACCGGTCGGTCAGCCTATAAACTTGGAAACTAGTGCTTACCCTGGAGGCTGCCTGAGAATTGCGCAAGCACAAAGTCTCAGGGGCAAGCCTTGGTGACTTCTCAATGCTAAACCCTGAGCTCAGGGCTCCGTGCACTCAGTGAAGGCTTGACAAATGCAGGAACCCATCATGCCCATGGTGGGTTGGCAGGCCCTGGGCAAGGAGCCGCAGCATTAAGGAAAGCAGACAGATCTGCAGGAATGTAAATAGCAATTCGAGAGAGCGATACAAGGGATATCACTGACAGGGCGAGATTGACAGACAGATGGACAGTGCAGGCAACAAACGCTGAAAGCTCTGGGAGGGCTGAGATGCCGGAAGAGGGCCTTAAGAGCTAAGCCAGAGAGAGGAAAAGGAAGAGCACTGCGGGCAGAGGGAACAGCCAGTACAAAGACTCAGAGGTAAGGCTTCATGGAACACTCGTGGCGAAGAGTACTGGGCTCGGTTACCTTTTGAGCAGAGGGTAAGAGACCCACTGCAAAATGAAAATGCATTCTTTTCAGGGAACTTTCAGAAGAAAATGCATTCTTCTCAGGGGCCTTAAACTATTTCTGTTGCAGGGTTACAGCATTTAATCTCCATTTATTTTTACTTTGATGGCTTAAATTGAACACATATTTTTCCATTTGTTTTTTTTTTTTCTTTCCCTGTGTTGGGTCACGAGCTTTCTAACAAAGATGGCACTGTGCTTGGCACTGAGGTCCCGTTTGGAAAGTAGATCAAAGGCGAGAGAAGACTTGGAATGCCCAGGACACAGCAAGCAGACTCTCCATAAATGTTCCTACTCTTCGCATAAAAGATTATGTGTTTCAAGCTATGTGTGTTTTGTTCTTTTTTTAGCGTGGTGTGTGACCTTACAATCCTAAGACTGTTCTCTGGCCACAGGTTCTGAAAGTGCTATCATTGATACTAGAAGCTTCAGTGTGGCCTTCACCGTATCATCAAACAAAACTTTTAAATAGCTGAGTTCCATAGTCAATGATATTAAGGAGTTACTCTTAATTGTCAAGCATGATAATGGCGTTGTGGTTGTCTTTTTAAGCCATCTTTTAGAGAGATATATAGAGAGGAGATGAGATGATGTCTGGGATTGGCTTTAAGATAATCCACTGGAGGAGGGAGGGGAGAATGCGTGGGGGCATGGAGGGAATAAAATTGGCCATATAGCTGATGGATGAAGCTGGACTATGGATATATGAGGGCTTATTATATGACATCTTCTACCTTTACGTATGTTTGAAAATTTTTCTTTTTTTTTTTTGCTTTTTTTGTTTGAAAATTTCTTGAAAATTCACAGAACCCGAAAGCTGAAAGAAATCTTAGCATCTCTCCTGCATTTCACAGTTGAAACTGAAGCCTGGAGTGGGGAAGGGACTTACCTAAGGTCTCGTAGCAACGTTGGCGTTAAGCCAAATCTCCTGCCCTGAGGCCTGGTTCCCCTCAGCACCCACTCTGTCACCACGATGAGGTGACATCCCCCAGCGTTTCCCCCAGAACGTCTTTGTAGACCACCTTGTCCCCCTAAGACGAGTTTACAGCCATCACTGGAAGGATTGTGAGAAGTCATGAAACAGAGGCTTCCCTTTTATCTCCCATCAGTTACAAAATGTAACTGCCACACATTCACCTGGATGATTTATGTAAAACCACATCTGTTTCTGTTGGGAAACAGCCCAGGGGAAGCAGTCCAGGCCCCAAGGAACTAGGGTACTGACACAGTGCGTCACAGAAGGAGTATAGCTTTGGAGTCATTGATGCCTGTATGAAGACAGTCGACTCCCAGGCTGCCTGGATTTGAATCCTGTTTCCACCACCTCCTAGCTGCATTAGCTCGGGCAAGTTACTTAACCTCTCTGTGCCTCTGTGTCCTCACCTGCCAGAGAGCGACAGCCCTATTACCTACTTACACAGCGTTGTGAGGATTAAATTAGACGATGCATGGAATATGCTATGCAAGGTCCACACACAGTGGACATTCAGGGTTTACTAACCTCACGCAAGTTCCTTCACCTTTATAAGCCTCGGTTTCTTCCTCTCCGAAGGGAGGGACAGTAATAATTCCTACATCGTCCCAAGGTTGCTTATGAGGATGAAATGAAATAATGTATGTAACGGGCCTGGCACAGAGAAGAGTTCAGTAAATGTTTGTTTCCTTCCTCCTGTACTGGTCTTTGATGTTGCTAAGCTGCATGTCCGTCCTTTGGAGAAGCACAACGCGAAGTGAGAGCGTTCCGCAGGGTGGAAGTTTCCTGCAATTGCTCCGTTGGCCTCCCCCGGCTCCGAGGCCTTCTGGCTCGGAGAGGGATCGACACTACACGTCCCTGCGTGGCGCTGGCGGCCTCGGAGGGGCCACCTGCTCCGAAGCAGGCCTGCCTGAGCCTGCTCTGTCCCTCTTGAGCTTTGGATCGGGACTGTGACCACGAGCTCCACTGTGCTGGGTTTAATAAGGAATCTCACTTTCCCAAAATAGGCAACAAGTGGAGACACAGCCTCCGTCGCACTGCCCCGCAGGGTGCTGACTCACTTTCCCCCCTGGCCTCACTTTCTTTTGCAAAACCCGTGAACTGCCCTCTGCTGGGCTCGCCCTGGTCTCACAGGAGGGCAGACCTCTGTGGCGGGTCCCAGCGCAGCGCGTGCCTCTAGCACCTGCCCCCCTCCTTGCCTCCGTCCCGTGGGCTCCCCAGACGCCCTCCGTCTCTCTGGCACTCCTCTTTGGGCTTCTTCAGGCTTTCCTGCCAAGACGGGATTCTGACCCTTGAGCCTTGTCACCTACTGTCATCCTGGGCAGTCCACCCTCCTTCACCCACCGCCTTGGTCATGGCTCCCACGTCCGTACGTTGGCACAGAGCTCTCTCTCCCTCTGGGCTCTGTGTCAGCAAGGCACCCCTACACAGCTCCCATCCGACTACTCTCCAGCCCCTCCTTCTCGGGGGACCCAAAGCTGGTTCGCTTCCCCTCCAGGGCATGCTGGTTTGGTTGGGGACACCACCTGATACCCAGGAATGACCCCTGACTTCACCCGCTGCTCTCACAGCCAAACCACCACTAAGTACCATTAATCTAATCTCCTAAATCTGTCCTAGGTCTGCCTCCCTCCTCTCCATCCCTAAAGCATCTCTCTCACCGATCACTGCAACGATCTCCTAGCTCCTCCCCAGCCTTCCAAAGCCCTACCAGGATGATAGATCTAGAACACACGTCTGCCTCTCCCCTGCTCAACACCCCTCAGTATCTCTTCACTGCCAGCTTCCCGAACACCAAGCTGACGGCATGAGGTTCCGCTGAGAACTTATATAAATGTAGCTCCCTCAGCCCTGCCCATGAAGATCGGACTGAATCCATCTGACATGGCACCTGGGAATCTATGTTCTCTGCAAGCATCCCAGGGATTCTGATGCAAATCCAGGGCTGAGAACCACTGGCCTTAGGAGGCAGCCCACGCTCCAAAGAACACCTACAGAATCATCTGATTTGGCTTACACCAACCTCTTCATCTTATCTCTAGCTGGCCCCTACTTTGTACTTGACCCTCCTGCAATGCCAGGGAGTTTGGAGACCCCTCCCCACTTCTGCCCTGCCCTGCCCTCTATACTCTGCTGGTTCTTTCTTCTGTCCTTTTGCTTGCACCCCAGGAAGCAGTATAGTGTTGAGAGTGAAAATCTGGGGTCTAACTGCCTAGATCCCCACCCCGGCTCTACTGCCTACTGACCATGTGACCTTGGGCAAGTGACTCCCTTTCTTACCCTCCATTTCCTCTTCTGAAAACTTAGGCAAAAACATACTCCTCTTAAGAGTTATGAATTAAATGAGATAATGCACTGTCAACCCCTTGCTTGTGGTCAACACCCAGTAAATGGTTGCTTATTATCAATGTGATGTCCTTCTCACCCACACCCCCAAGTCCCTATCAGTGATCTTCTCGAGAGCAGGAGAGTCTCTGATTGACCCCATGTGTCCCCAGCATCTAGACCAATGTTGTCACATTGGTACCCAGGAAATGGCAGCTGAGTGAATGAGGCCTACAGCACCATAAGTTCCATGAGAAAAAGTAAATGCTCCATTAAAAGAAATATTCTTCCTTATGAATAAGGCTCAATTTTAAAAAGCATACCAGCTATAACATTTAAGATACTAAAAAGAATTCAACCCCAAAATATTTTCCCAGTCTAAGCTGGTGAACGGAGCTGATTTTCATTCACTGAGGCACTTTTCCAATTACCACTTGGTTCTATGATGGCTTGACAAATGTATGGCCACAGGGTCCCCCAGATTCCTTCAGCTGCCCCAGGTGAATGAGCCCCTGCTGCTCACAGCGGGCACGGCACTCAGTCCAGTTGCTCTTACCCCCTCTGCTGGGCAGCCGATTCTCCCCCTCACCCAGCACTCCTCCCCTGTGCTGGACTAAACCCCATGCTAAGGACCACATCCGGCCACCCGCGTCCCGCGCAGCATGCAAGACCAGTCTGTTTGGCTATTCCCACATAAAACCTCTGCACCTCCCACGCTGCCTCCTCATGACAGCCTGAGCCCAGCATGCATATTCCTGCCTCTTGCCTTTGCTCATGCAAAACCTTCTCTCCTTGCCTTATTCTTGATCTCTGCCCCAAGTTCACAATCCCATTTCTTCCAGGAAGCCTTCCTTGATCACCTCGGCCCACAAGGAACTTCCCTCTTCCCATACTTACTGTCCTTATTACTCATTCAGTCTTTTATCCATTCAAACAATATTTACAGAACATCTATGTGCTAGGCATTGGGTACAGTGATGACTAAAAAAGAAATGGGCCTATTTTTCTAGGAGCTTCTACTCCTGTGGAACTGAGCCTGTGTATATTGTTACTGTAATCGGTGTCTAGGCAGCACCTGGTGTCCCTTCCTACAAGTGGGCACCTTGAGAGCAGAAGCCACAGGAAGGCTGGCTGGCGTCCCCGGGGCCAAAGCAGTGCCTTGTTGATACCAAGGGCACAGCAAATGCTACCTGATAACACGGTCCTCCACATTGTCTGGAGCGACGGGGACTCAGGCGAGTGGCGGCCTCTCAGATTTAGTGTTTCCACTACTACTCATTCATCCCACAGGCTTTAATTGGTGCCTGCTGGCCGCCTGGCTGCCCCCTGGGGGCCAAGAGCAGGCTCTCCCCTCCAGCTCAGTGCTTCCCCTCACCTGGAGTCACCTGCCCTATTCCACACAGTGACCAGAAGGCGCTTCTGTTCATCTTCCTCTTGGATGAGACTGCAAAGCAAACCAGACGGTCAGAGTGTTAGTAGGGCCGAGCTCCAGGCTGGACCCACAGAGTTCATCACAATTGCAAAATTTAGAAATAACCTAACAACCATAAGGAGCTGGTTAAAGAAACTCAAGCACCAATAGGGTGGGAGGTGAGTATTCATATACATAAAAGAGTTTCCATTACCTTGTTCAGGACAAAAGGGAGGTTACCACATAATATTACAGAACAATTCCATTTTTGTAAACACCTACACACACACAGACATACACACCCACACAAATCAAAGACCTGAAAAGAAATAAGCCGAGACATGTCATAAGTAGTAGGGCTCGAGGGGTTTTCTCTTTTCTTCTCTTTGCTAATCTGTTTTTCTACAATAAGCAAATTAGTTTGAAAAAAAACAAAGTGTTCTTAATTTTCAGTAACAGAATACCAAATGGCCATTTCCTTCCCATTGGCCCCAGAGTTCAGGGAGGGGGGGGGAATAATAATAATAATAATTAATAATAATAATAACAAACAGCTGACATCGCATTACATGGTCTCATTCACAGGTCAGTTCTCCGAGGTCAGTACTCTCATCAGCCCATTTTACAACTATGGAAGCTGAGGCCCGGGGTGGTTAGCAAGTTTTACAAGGTGGGGGGAATCCCTCAGCTTGGAAAATTTCTTCTACTGAAAGAGAAGGCTTGGCCCGAGGCACTGTGGGAAAATGCCTCCTCGTCAGGGGCTGCCAGCCTCAGGCTGGGCATTTTGATTGTGAGAACCAGCCAAGTGACACCTTATCACTGTGGACCTCGCTGCCGGGCCGGGTGCCAGGGATGCAAGGACACAAGTGAACGAGAAAACACAGACATCCTTTAGAAGTCACTGTTTTTCTGCTTAGATCTACTTCTAGATTTGGCAAACGGAGCTGGTTCCAGATAAACACTCCTTCCCTCTCCCCTCGAGGGCACCAGACTCTTACAAGAAGAAGTGCTCACGGAAGACCGGCTCTCTGCAGTCTGGGACGGTCTGCGTCTTCTGGCAACGCAGTCGATTATCTTCAGGGATCAAAGAAATCTTGAATTGGAGAAAAGGAAGCATGAGATGATGGCTCGTGGCTCCGGAATCACCGAAGCCCAGCAGCTGACTGCCCAGCCCCCAGGTGAAAGGCCTCCCCGGTGTCCTTCAAACCGGCCTCTGCAGTCCTCAGTCAGAGGCCGGGAGACAAAGAGAAGCCCCCGCCGAGGCACTAGAATCAGACGTGGGGCCGGGGGGCCGGGAGAAGGCCCCGCAGTGGGTGCCACCACCAAGGTAGCCACAGGCCCAGCCATAGATGGGGTGTACTTCAGCCATCTCTGGTCTTCCTCTCAGCACTGGCTTCTCTCCTAAGTTCCCCGCAGCTGCTCGGTGCTCCCTTCACCAGAGGCTCCCTCTGCCAAGGCCCCAAATCCATGTTCTTGCCCTTGAGCTGCTCGTCCCCTGCCTCTGCTCCTGCCCAAGTCCTCACCCACAGGGGCCTATGACCAGCCTGGGGGCTTTGGGAGAGAAGAGAGGGGTGCATCCCAGCTGCCACACTCTGGGAGGTGCCTGGCCTTTGGTTCTGGCTGGAAGTAGGCCCTCTGCCCTGTGGGGCCTCTGTCTTCACTGCAACGGCCCCACTCAGATGGATCTTCTAGGCCTCAGAGACACTCTCTCCCCTCCACCACCCAAACCTGGCCATCTTGCTTCTGGTTTTGCCAGGGAGAGGGGTGAGAATATTGCTTTTCATGAGAGGGCTTGGGATCATCTGTGGATTTCTGTCACCCACACGTTCACAGTGCTCACCTGTGTGGATGACCAAGATCACCCACAAGATTCCCGCTCTTGCAGGAAGCCTTAGGGACCAAGCTGGGCTAAGGGAAGGGCCTATCCTAGCTCAGCACCTCATCACTGGACCTAATAAATGCCTAATGACCAAATAATGAGGTGGTCCCTGCCACCTCAAATGGCCCCAGGCCCACAGATGTGCTGAGACCTTGGGACACAGTCTAGTGACGTGGCCCCTCATCACCCCCACCCACACACCTCCCTACCTCCAGCTCATCATATACCTTCACGAAGGGATCACAGATGCCAGGCTCTCTGCTCATCAGGCCTTTGCCTTCTATAACTAAAGAGAGAATGGAAATGTTGGGGTGGGTGCCTGGGCAGGAAGGATTATCACGAGCCCCTAATGTGCGTAACAGCCATTGGCTATTAACCCCCTCTGGTCTAGTCCATTCCCACCATCTCCCACACATGGGCGGCACCCTCACTGAGACATTGCAGGGCGCATTCGATTCCTTGAAACTTAACAGCTGAAAGAACATCAAATTTATCAAGTTTAACCCCTCTTTTAATGGGAAAGATGAGACTGTAGGGGGACCCAGAGATAGTAAGAAACGTGCCCAAAGTCACAGAGCAATCAGAGCGATGGGTAAGCCAGAGCTGGGTTTGAATCCCTATCTCCTGACTCCCAGTCCGGTGCTCCCTCCTCCACCCGAGTCCGCCTCCTGGGACGGAGGGGCCAGGCTGGAGAACTTACCCTGCCCCGTCGGCTGCGCTGGGACTGCGGGACGGTATGGCAGAGCAGGCAGAAGCCTGGGTCCAGAGACGGGCCCGGGGCCCTGGGGCCGCAGACCCGCACAAACACCAGCTCCGACACTTACTAGACGGGACAGTGTGAGCAAGTAGCTTCATCTCTCTGCCACTGAATTTGCTATTTTTCAATGGAGGAGTGATCGTAATGGGTCAGGGATCACGACACCCACTTCACATGAAGGTGTGCTGGCTGAATGAGATGATGTGTCTAAAGTGCTGAGGAGAGGGCCTGGCAAGCACGTAATTGCTGAAAGAAGGTTTGCTAGAGAAAAAGTAATAAAGGCAAGGGATAGGTGGCAGGTGAGGCGCAGGCCTGATCCTGAATGTAAGCACTGCCTGTTTGCCTGCGGTCTGCAGAAATCAGACAGAAGCGGAGCCTCTTTGCTCTTTTCTTTTCTGTTCATTGTGGATTGAGGCCTAGGGTTTGGCTTGGACGGGGCTCCTGTAGTCTGAGGCATGAGGCCTGTGAAGCCAAAGGGGAGAGAGAACAGGCTGGAAGGGATGAAGAGCCCTACGACTGGGGTGAAGCCAAAGCAAACCACGCAGGACAAATGAAGTGGTGGAGGCCAAGATGCATTTTGCAAAATCTGTTTGCACAGCTGGAGTCAGGCTCTGGCCCGCAAAGAACCCTCCTCTGCTGGTCCTTGGGAACGTCACCTTGGGCCCCCCAAGGCCAGGACCGGAGGACCCCAGGCGCCTGCTGGTCTATGCTGCCTGGTGTCCTAGCTACCAGTCCTGTGTGCGTCCTTCCTCTTGAGGGCGTGGTCACGGGGGGGGGGGCAGGTTCCCGGCCTGAGGAAACCCCGGGTCTCCCTGCCCACCCTCCCTGCTGCCCATGCAGGTGCGGCAGACATGGTTCCTGCCCCACTGCATTCCGGGACAGCCCAGAGTGACGCAGCGTAGTCAGGGCTGTGTGAAGGACACAGAGGAGGAAGCAACATACTCAGGTAGGTCAGGAGGGTGATTCCTGAAGGGGGAAAAAATGAAGCAAAATGAGCCTTCCTTCCTGAGCCTTAATGATGATGAAGGCAGGCATATTTCTTGCAAAATCAGAGGGAGGGAGAGTTATTTTTCAAAAGGAATTCAAAAACAAGGCAGGCAACTCCAGGCACAAGAGACAGTGGGGTGCAGAGGCTCAGAGGCATGAGCAAGCATGATGCCCTCAAGGGGGTGCATGTAACTGGACAGAAAAGGGAGTGCAGAGGGGCGCCTGGGTGGTTCAGTCGTTAAGTGTCTCCCTTCGGCTCTGGTCGTGATCCCGGGGTCCTGGGATCGAGCCCCACATCGGGCTCCCTGCTCAGCGGGAAGCCTGCTTCTCCCTCTCCCACTCCCCCTGCTTGTGTTCCCTCTCTGTCTCTCTCTGTCAAATAAATAAAATCTTTAAAAAAAAAAGGGGGGGGGCGCCTGGGTGGCTCAGTCAGTTAAGCGACTGCCTTTGGCTCAGGTCATGATCCTGGAGTCCCAGGATCGAGTCCCACATCGGGCTCCCTGCTCAGTGGGGAGTCTGCTTCTTCCTCTGACCCTCCCCCCTCTCGTACACTCTCTCTCTCACTCTCTCTCTCAAATAAATAAAATCTTTAAAAAAAAAAGGGGGGGGGGAGTGCAGGGAGACTTTAACAGCAAGGGCCACACAGGCTGGAGAGATAGGCAGGGCTTGCTGGGCTAAACAGAAGAGTCCAGGCAGCAAAGACCACGATAGAAGCTCAGTAACTACATGTGTGCTGGGTGGAAGGACAAACAAATGGATAAATGGACAGGTAAAGTGTAAAATCCTCTGGGTGGCCCATGGGAACCTTCACCGCCTGGCCCCATACTCACTGTGGAGCAGCAGAACCCGGTCCTGGGCATCGACTGACAGCTTCAGCTGACCTAAGGAGACAACAACAGAAGCAACTTCACCTCATCTTTTGTTGGGTGAAAGATGGGGTAGCAGTGATGGGAATGCTCTTTTGTTCATGTGAAGTGATTCAAATATCCATACGGTCTCTGAGTTGGGAGGGAGCTTGGAAGCCACTTAGTTCAGCCTCCTCATAACATCGGGGGTCCCTTCTGTAATACCTCCAGCAGTGGCTCTCCACCCTGGGCTTATACCCCTCTGGTGATGGGGAGCTCACTACTTTACAAGGCAGCCCAGGTTAACGCTGGGGAGCTCTCTCTGTTGGACAGTTGGAAAAGTTGTTGCATCCCCATAAAGACAAGCCCAGATTGGAGAGTTAAGGATCCTGGGTCTTGGTCAGCAGTCCTTGGGGGTCAGGGGGTCAAGGGGGAGGTCAGGGCAAGCCCTCCACTGTGACAGACAGCTAGTTGTGTTCTGGAAAGGCAATAACAACACAAGGGCAGGGAACAAATGATCTGGGGGAAAAGGAAAAGAAAAGAGATCAGGTGTGGGCAGAGAAATCCTTCAAAGTCAGTGCTACCACCCTCCACCATTGCACAGAACCCTGATCTCCCTAAAGAAAAACTGACCACTGGCATAGAGCCATGCTATGTGTGGTCCGAGAACCACCAGCATCAGAAGCATCTGGATGATAGCTAGAAATGCAGAATCGCAGGCCCCCGCCCCAGGCATACTGAATCAGAATCTGCACTTTAACCAGATCCCCAGGGAGGCACAGGTGCATTAAAGGTTGAGGAGTCCCGGACTAGCGCACACTAACGGGCCTCTGAGCATGTTTATAAGCTTGGAAAAGGCCTTCTTAGCAAGACACAAAATGCAGAGGCACCAAGGGAAGACAGACAACTCTGACTCCATACGATTTTTCAATGTCCATTACAATGAAAGATATCATAAACAAGGTTATGAGACAACACAATAGAAAAATAGACAAAGGTCCTAAACTGCAAATGCAGAGAAGACAAAACAGCCAATAAATGTATGAGAAGATGCTAGGCCTCACAGGGATCTGGGACATGCAAATTAACCATAAAATACCATTTTCCTTCAATCTGCTTGGCCGATCGTTTAAAAGACAGATAATGTTGGGGCACCTGGCTGGCTCAGTCCGTAGAGCATGCGACTCTTAATCTCAGGGTTGTAAGTTCGAGCCCCACATTGGGTGTAGCGATTACTTAAAAATAAAATCTTTAGGGGCGCCTGGGTGGCTCAGTCGTTGGGGCGTCCGACTCTCGATCTCAGCTCAGGTCTTGATCTCCAGGGCCATTGAGGTTAGGCCCTGCGTTGGGCTCCACACCACTTAAAAAACAGTAATAATAAAATAAAAATCTTTAAAAAAAGAGAAGGATAATGTCAAATGTTGGTTAAAAATGTAAGAAAACAGGTACTCTCATACCCTGTGGGAGGAAGTGTAATGGAGGGTAATTTCTGGCAATATCTATCAGAATTCAATTGTGCATGTCCTTGAACCCAGCAATTCTACTTCGAGGTAACCATCACAGACAAAAACCGCACAGCTGAGCACGAGGCTGGCGCTCCAGCCCTGTTTAAAATGAGGACAAATTGGAAACACCTGAAAGGGCCATCAGTATGAAAATGGTTAAATGGGCCATCTCTAGCTGTGCTTGGAATAGTAGGGGCTGTTACCAAAAAAATGGGGGAACTCTGTATGTCCAGGCAGGGGGAACATTGTGATAAGTTTTTAAGAGAAACAAGCAAATTGCAGAACAATACAGATGACATATATTTCTACATGTGTGCGCGCACGTGTGTGTGTGTGTGTTCTGAAAGGATGCCAAAGGAAAAACAGGGATTGCCTCTAGAATTGGAGGGAGGGAAGTCAAGAGGAATTTAAATCTATCGCTATTGTTGCTTCAACAATACAAACTATATGAACTATAGCACTTCTATAATTAAAAATAAGAAGAGGTGGAGTGCCTGGGTGGCTCAGTCAGTTAAGCATCCAACTCCAGATTTTAGCTCAGGTCATGATCTTGTGGTCATGAGATGGAACCCCAAGTCCGGCTCCACACTCAGTGAGGAGTCTGCTTGAGATTCTGTCTCCCTCTCCCTTGGCCCCTCCCCCCCACTCCCACTTTATTTATTAATAAATAAAATATTTTTAAAAATAAAAATTAAATTAAAAATATGAAGAGGAGGGGCGCCTGGGTG
Source organism: Phoca vitulina (assembly GCF_004348235.1). Lineage (NCBI taxonomy): Eukaryota > Metazoa > Chordata > Mammalia > Carnivora > Phocidae > Phoca > Phoca vitulina. The sequence goes on along the minus strand of NW_022589724.1, from coordinate 13,751,669 downwards.
GCTCAGCCGTTAAGCGTCTGCCTTCGGCTCAGGTCGTGATCTCAGGGTCCTGGGATCGAGCCCCACATCGGGCTCCCTGCTCGGTGGGAAGCCTGCTTCTCCCTCTCCCACTCCTCCTGCTTGTGTTCCCTCTCTCGCTGTGTCTCTCTCTGTCAAATAAATAAATAAAATCTTTTAAAAAAAATAAATAAATAAGTAAATAAAAATATGAAGAGGAAATGAAAAAAGAAGGGAAGGGGGGAGGAGAAGAGAGGAGGAAGAGAGGGAGGGAGGGGGAAGTGTGAACATAATGGAAGGGCCAGGGCTGGAAAGTATGTGAAGAATGAAGAGTTCTTCCCCTGGCTTTTCTAATTTTTTTAAAGACAATATAAAAACAAAACAAAACATCAAGTCATCCTCACAGATGCCCAGTGGCCCTTCAGCATGGACAGAAGAGAGAAGGATCATACTCCTCTTCCTCAATGACATGTTGAAAATCTTTCCTCAGTCCAGTGGACTCTTCCTGGAACCTCAAGAAACCAATGAACTTGGGGCACCTAGGTTGCTCAGTCATTAAGCATCTGCCTTCCGCTCAGGTCATGATCCCAGGGTCCTGGGATCAAGCCCTGCATCGGGCTCACTGCCCCACGGGAAGCCTGCTTCTCCCTCTCCCACTCCCCCTGCTTGTGTTCCCTCTCTCACTGTGTCTCTCTCTGTCAAATAAATAAAATCTTTAAAAAAAAAAAACAAACCACTGAACTCAATCCACCTGGTGGACATGTACTGGGGAGGCAAGGAGGATGGGGCAGGGCCTCCCAGCCTGCAGCAACCCCACACAGCAACCAGAAAGCCCTTGCATCCATGACAACCCTGTCTTACAGTCATCAGCCTCTGCTTGATCACCTCTGGTGATGGGGACCTCACTTCCTACAATGGGAGCCCTTTTTCTTTTGCAATAGCTCTGACTGTTCAATGTTCCATCTTATACTGAGCCAGAAATGGCCTCTCAGTAACTTTTATTGCCCAGACATGGTTCTGCTGTCAGTCTCTGGGCTCTCTCCTCTAGATTTCAAGCTTGAAATCCACCACTCCTTGTGGCACAGTGAGACGTCCCTTCATCATCCCAACTGTTTATTTCTGGACAGGCCCTATGAAACTGGGACTGTGGCTGGGGCTTGTGCATTGCTGCTGGCTGGAGGAAGGCCAGGCAGGGTTCAGAGAACAGAAAGGAGGGAAATTCTGAGCAGTTCCCCAACCCCTGGGACCTGGAAACCACTTGCTCCCCACACTTTGGGGGTGTTTAAACTATAAACCCAGGCAATCCAGACTCCAGCAAACCCTTGTCCAGCTCTTCACCCATCAGAAATTCCTGCTGCTCTCCTGCCCAGAACACAGATCTCAGAAGCCCGGAGGCCTGTTCCAGTTCCAAGCCCTGACTACTGTCCTCTATCTCAGAGCCACATTGTCCCCTGGCTGCAAGGTGGGGCTAATAACAGGGGTACTGCACTTGCCAAGCTGTGTGTGAATCGGATAATGCTGGAGGGTGAGGAGGTCCTTGCATGAAAGGCGCCAAGAGAACCCATGGCATTATTAGCTCAAGATCTGAGCAATTACCACTATGGGGCCCTCTAGAGCTGAGAACTCTCCTACAAAACCTGTGCGGGATCCAGAGTGGGGTAGGAGAAGGCTTTGAAACAGACAAAAATGGCTAGCAGCCACAGATTCAATCTCATGAACCCCAAGGCGACTGTTTAAACCCAAACATTTTTTCTGAATCTATTATGAGTGCAAAGGCAGCTTTGGCCTGAACATATTTGGCTTTCCGAAGCCGTGGGGGCCACGGAGCCACACGACACCATCATCTACCCGACAGCTTGTTCACAGAAATCAGGATGGACAGGGAAATACAGATCAAAACCACAATGAGATCCCACCTCCCACCAGTCAGAATGGCTAAAATGAACAAGTCAGGAAACGACAGATGTTGGCGAGGATGCGGAGAAAGGGGAACCCTCCTACACTGCTGGTGGGAATGCAAGCTGGTGCAGCCACTCTGGAAAACAGTAGGGAGGTTCCTCAAAAAGTTGAAAATAGAGCTACCCTATGACCCAGCAATTGCACTACTGGGTATTTACCCCAAAGATATAAATGTAGTGACCTGAAGGGGTATGTGAACCCCGATGTTTATAGCAGAAATGTCCACAATAGCCAAACTGTGGAAAGAGCCCAGATGTCCATTGACAGATGAATGGATAAAGAAAATATGGTGTGTACACACACACACACACATATACACACAATGGAATATTACTCAGCCATCAAAAAAGAAAGGAAATCTTGCCATTTGTAATGACGTGGATGGAACTAGAGGGTATTATGCTAAACAAAATAAGTCAATCAGAGAAAGACAATTATCATATGATCTCACTGAAATGTGGAATTTGAGAAACAAAACAGAGGGTCATAGGGGAAGAGAGGAAAAAAATTAAACAAGACAAAACCAGAGAGGGAGACAAACCATAAGAGACTCTTGGTCACAGGAAACAAACTGAGGGTTGCTGGAAAGGAGACGGGTAGAGGGATGGGGTAACTGGGTGATGGACATTAAGGAGGGCATGTGATGTAATGAGCACTGGGTGTTACATAAGACTGATGAATTACAGACCTGTACCTCTGAAACCAATAATACATTATATGTTAATTTTTTTAAAAAAAGGAAAAAAAAATCAGGATGGAGACATCTCCCAGCACAAATGGTCGCTAGTTCCACTCGACAAACGTTAGCCAGGCACCTGCATGGGGCCCTGAGTCAGGAACGACAGATCTGAATGGCCGGGTGCCTGCCGCCAGGGAACACACAGCCCAGTGACTAGGGCAGGAGCATGGGCAAGGCTAAAAAGTAGAACTGGAGCACAGGATGGGCCTGGAGCAAAGACTGACTCGGAAATCTGAGGAGTCTGCCTAACTCCCCTTGCAGATCCTCTCCTCCTCGGGGAGAGCCAGCGTGCCCTCTACCCAGTTACAGCAGAGAAACCAAGCCCAGCAGACCAGACTCAGGCCCCCAGTGAGGGACACACCCTCCCCCAGCCCATCCATGGACTCACAGATAAGGGCAAAATGAAGAATGAGTCCCCACGCCCCAACCCATTTGGCCACTCCTGTCCCTTCTGCCTTCCCCCCCTCCTTAGCCCATTCCATCGAATGAATGTGTCTCAAGGGCCCTGAAGTCATCTTGCCCAACCTCCTCAACTGGAAGCCAGAAGAGTCATGCCCAGATATGGAAGGTGACTTGCCCTTGGCCCAGAGTGACCCGGGTAAGGCAGCCCATAACGAGATACCAGAATGCTGCCCCAACTCCAGCACTCTGGCCTGTACACCGAGCCGGTCTTCCAGACCATTAATGTGCACCCCTGCATCTGCCAATGCAACCCTGGAGTTCAGGAGCAGAGAGAGCCATCAGGCACAGGACCAAGTGCCACAGCTTTGCTTCGGAAGCCAAGAAGCCAAAAAGAGGGCAGGCTCAAAGAAATGTCCCCAAGTCTAAAGAAATAAACCACTGGGTAAGGGGGAAGTCAGAATGAATCCCTGGGGCCTTCAGCCAATCTAAGTAACCAAGCCCCTCACCTGCCCCTCCAATCTCTGATCTTGTCAATAGCCCCACTTTCTGCCCAGGGCCAGGGAGTGGCCTATGAGAGTGCCCAGGAATGTCCAGGCTAAAGGGCCTGAAGCCATCCTCATTGGGGTATTCAAGGGCCGTGGAGAGGGCATGCCCCCCAATTCCCATGGAGCTGCAGTTGGGCACTCTGTCTGCAAAGGGAGGTAGGACCCAGAGAGGCTGCAGAAGTACGTGGGAGCCAGGGCCCAGAGACAAAGGGAGAACAGACGGGCCACACGTGACAGGAAAAACACTGGGTAAGAGTGAGCTTCAGAAGGCACAGAGAAGGCCCTGAACCCAGATTCTGCTGGCACAGGACCTCGGGGGATTCAGACTCACTGGGCCCCGTAGAAAAAAAGGGCATGGAAGCCAGCTAAAGAAATTCAATCTGGCAGACCCTACTCTGCGGAGGACCACAGGAAGATGAACTCTGACTCTCAGGACAGAGTCGGGGAGAGACATACTCAAAACACGAAGCAAGAAGCTGGGGGCTGCACACCACAGCTGGACTCGGGGATCCTAGAGGGAGCTCACGGAACCCTGGGGTATGCAGAGAATACCCCTATGAGGGACTTGCCTGGCTGGCATGAAGCCATGGTCAACCCAAAACCCAGTTCACCTCAAAAGCAATTCCCCAGTCAGGAGTTACCATGTGTTGAAAGCCACAGGAACGGGGAGGATGTCAGGACAAATGTACAAAGGAGGCCGGGTCTCCATGGAGCCTGGCCAGCCACCAACACTCACAGATTTCCCCTCCATTTGTGGGGACGAGTCTGTACCTCAAGCGGTGTGTGCAGGAGAGTGGGAGGGAGGCACCCAGCTGTGAGGCACCCCTCTCTCTGTGATCCTGGGCTGTCTGACCCACAGGGCAGCCCGACCAAGGCTCAGAGAGGGCTATGTGTGTTTACTGATTGCACTTTCTGCCCTCTGAAGGAGATGTGGCAGGCTGCAGGAGTGTTGGGGGAATGGGAGCCATCCAGCTCTGGGGATGCAGCCCTGTGGAGCCTTTCAAGCGACTGTTCTTTTGAAGCGGGAGAATCTTGAGTTCCATTTGGAGAAACAGCCTGGCTGATGCTGGTGCTTGCTGGCGGAAGGAGGCCTGCAGAGCCCAGGGGGGCAGGGGGCTGAGTGGTGAGATAAAGATGATGATGGGTCAGTGTGACTCCTCTCTTCTGATTCTCCACTTCCTGTGTAACCCGATATTAATGTGGCTTCCCAAGCGGTTTTTCCTTCCAGGAATAGATTACTCTCGCCAGCATATGTCAGCTAACTTCTTGGCAGCAGAGACCCTGAGCAAAAACCACCCAGCGAAGCCATTCCCAAATTCCTGACTCACAGAAACCGGGACATACTAAATGTTTGGGTTTTTTAAGCCAATAAGTATTGGGGAACTTTGTCATGAAGCAATAGGTAATTAATACAGAGCCATATTGCCTCCACAACCAGGTGACATAAACCTGATCTCAGCGCTGGGACAACTTTTCAATTTTTAAAACTGTTAAGAAAATACAGTTCTAAGATAAGTCACTGTATTATGACTAAGGAAACAAAAGGCCTTCCATTTGTGAGGTCCTTCATTGTTCTCCCTAAAGAACTGTGATAGATTCAAACCAGACTCATTACCAATTCAACCGTGAAATCTGGAATTGTCCCACATTAACCCACTGACGGCCCAGCACATTCACGAAAATGCTTCACCCGCAGAGCAAATGGTTTTCTTCTACACACATTCGTGTACGATACCACAATATATAGAAAATTCACGTTATTCTTCCCTTTCGCAATTTTCCTTTAGATTTTATTATAATGATTTTAATTCCAAAACTGTCAGTTTTGCCACGTTTTATAAATGACTTGCCACTCTTACCTATTTCATATTACAGACTTTTTCTCCATAAATATGTTATGTTATAATGATGAGCACCTGTTACATCCTTGCTGATGGCTTTAAGCCACACCATGAAATCAGTGATTTATTTTCATTATGTCTTACAGTTACTTTTTTCACTATCAAAGTTTTCCAGCAGAACAAGTCTAATACGGAAAACACAAGGGAGGAAGCCCAGAAGGAACCATGAGCAAAGCGTGGGTTTTGGAGTCAATAAGACCTGGCTTTGATCCTCGGTCCACCACTGATGATGCTGAATCACTACATCTTCGTCTCCTCATCTGTACAAAGGAAAGAAGAAGAATCATACAGTTCTGGGGGGGGGGCTCTTGTAAAACTGGGAACTAACATACACGGAGAGCCTGGCAAATAGTAAGCACTCCCACTGATAGGACAAAAGGGAGGATGGAGGGAAGGAAGGATGGAAAGGTGGAAGGAAGGGAGAGAGGGAGGAAAGGAGAGGAGATGAAAAGTAAAAATGTCTCAGAAAAATTAGAAAACACACATAGGGGACTTCTATTTCTGGGATGACAGACCCACCGAGGAAATCTAGAAGAGCTGGACAAAATATTTAAAAGCAGCTTCTTGGAGATACAGCAAGACTACGGAGGAACTATGGAGCAGGCTCTGGGGGCAGGGAGGTCCATGGAATGAAGTTTAATGTTTTCCTGGGCTAATTTTCTCCTTGGGGTGTTTTCAAATTCCAGAGAGATGACGGAGAAGCTGAGAGGCTGAGCAGAGTTTCTGTCTGCCTCACAGGGCAAGAGGAATAGGAGTTGGAGACCAGGGTCTGTCAAGAGTGGGGTCCTTCTGGGGTGCCCGGGTGGCTCAGTCATTAAGCGTCTGCCTTCAGCTCAGGTCATGATCCCGGGGTCCTGGGATCGAGCCCTGCATCAGGCTCCCTGCTCCGTGGGAAGCCTGCTTCTCCCTCTCCCACTCCCCCTGCTTGTGTTCCCTCTCTCGCTGTGTCTCTCTCTGTCAAATAAATAAATAAAATGTTTAAAAAAAAAAAAAAAGAGTGGGGTCCTTCTGAGCCCTGACCTTTTGGGTCAGAACCCTAAAGGGTTGTTCCTCAGAAATACATGAGCTGTGATGAGATGCAGTTCAAGGGACTGCAGCACAATCTCAGATAATCCCAATGCCTAACATCTAGATTATCCCAGATCGCTAGTGACCTCAAGCACCTGAAAAAAGCTAATAGCTTTTTTTTTTTAAGATTTTATTTATTTATATGAGAGAGAAAGAGAAGGAGTGGGGGGGGGGGCGGGCAGAGGCAGAGGGAGAAGCAGACTCCCCACTGAGCAAGAAGCCTGACGATGTGGAACTCGATCCCAGGACCCTGTGATCATGACCTGAGCCGAAGGCAGACGCTCAACCAACTGAGCCACCCAAACACCCAAAGCAAATATCTTTTTGAAGGAAGATATCATCCTAGGTCCGCACCAAGAAGCAAAATAACAACTCTGTGCCTGCCATTTGTAAGAGACACAGCACGCCTAGAACATAAAGAAACAGAAAGATTGACAGAAATAAGATGGAAAAAGATATGCCAGGCAATTCATTGTTAACCAAAAGAAGGCTGGGTCGCTATGTTAACGTCAGGAAAAGTTGACTTTCTCTCCACTAGAAATAAAGAAAAGGCTTCGTAATAATAAAAGTTTCAATTCACTACTAAGATAAATAGTTCTAAATTTGTATGCTCTTACAATCGCTTCAAAATATATAAAAGAAAGACAACTCTAATGATAAAGAGACAAATGTCCAACCACAGTAGGAATTTTAACATACCTCTCTTGGTAACTGATAGAACAAATTGGGGGAGAGGGGGGATATCAGCAAGGATGCAGAACATTTGGACAACATAATTAGTAAACTTGACCAAAATCTGACATATACAAAAGAACACTACACCCAACTACTGCAGAACTTTTCAAGTACACACAGAACATTTATAAAAACTGACCATATCTGGGCCATCAAAGGAGTGAAAGGATGCAGAGTATATTCTCTGACCAAAATAGAAAACAAAGAATAAAAATATTAACAGAAAATCCCCACTATTTGGAAATTAAGAAACACACTTCCAAATCACCTAAAGACTTGAGAAAGTAGGACTATGAAAATTAGAAACTATTTTGAACTGGGGCACCTGGTGGCTCAGTCGTTAAGCATCTGACTTCCACTCAGGTCATGATCCCAGGGTCCTGGGATCGAGCCCCACATCAGGCTCCCTGCTCGGCGGGAAGCCTGCTTTTCCTTCTCCCACTCACCCTGCTTGTGTTCCCTCTCTCGCTGTGTCTCTCTCTGTCAAATAAATAAATTTAAAAAAAAAATAGAGCAGAATTGGAAAAGAGAACAAAAGGACTCTCGACAGGTCAGAAACTGAGAATTTCCAAACACTCCCAAGCAAGCAGACCCTAAATGACAGGAAAGCCAGTGAATGCTGAGGACCCCGACCAGCAAATGATGGGCCCCTGAGAAGTCTTCAGCGGGGCTTCCAGGCCAAGCCCAGGGTGTGGCCCGGGCGCTGAGCGGCACGGCCAGCCAGGGGCAGCTCGCGGGGCCAGATCGCGGCCTCGGGCTCGGGGCCTCGCTTCCCGCTGCCCAGCAGGCCGAGCAGCTGGCTGGCATCTGTTCCACAGAAAACACATTTGTCATCTCTGGAGGACCTGGGTTCTAGGCCCAGTTTACATACTCCCCTCTCCTGAAGCCAGAACACTTCCGTGTGGTCAACTACTGGGGGACAAGGCTTTGTACCCATGTGCACGCATCCACACATACACACTACTCTCCCTGGAAGGAAAACAATTTTGTCTCTTTAGAATTCCAGAGATCCGGGGCGCCTGGGTGGCTCAGTCGTTGGGCGTCTGCTTTCAGCTCAGGTCATGATCCCAGGGTCCTGGGATCGAGTCCCGCATCGGGCTCCCTGCTCTGCAGGAAGTCTGCTTCTCCCAATCCCACTCCCCCTGCTTGTGTTCCCTCTCTTGATGTATCTCTCTCTGTCAAATAAAATCTTTTAAAAAAAAAAGAAAAACAACAACAACAACAACAAAATAGAATTCCAGAGATCCTTTAAATGTTTGTGCTCGGGGTAAACCACCAACTAGGCACCACTTTCATCTGGTTCTACCAGGGCAAAGCCCACTCCTGAAGGCCAGGGGCTACCTGCCATGCTGGGGAAAGGCCAGCGAACTGGGGTAAACTTAGCAAAGACCTTCATGTTAGGGGAGTTCACAGTGGCTACCGAAGCTAACGAAATCCATAGCTTCCAAACCTGGCTGATCATCAAAATACTTCTGTGGCTTCTTACAATTACAGATTCTCACGCTACACCCTAGACTTATCAAGATCCTAGGAATCTATGTTGTTGTTGGTTTTTTTAAGACTTATTTATTTATTTTGAGGGAGAGAGAGAAAGAGAGAGCAGTGGGGGAGAGGCAGAGGGAGAGGGATTCTTAAGCAGACTCCATGCTGAGCACAGAGCCCCACACAGGGCTTGATCTCACAACCCTGAGATCATGACCTGAGTCGAAACCAAGAGTCAGTTGCCTGACCGACTGCGCCACCCAGGGGCCCCAGGAATCTGTGTTTTTAATAGACTCGCCAGGTGCTTCTGCCAAGCGACCAGGTCTGGTAACCACTGATACAAATCTTCATTCATGAGCAGACAAGCAAAGACCAATCCTTGCATGAAGAAAATCAGCAGCCTCAAAGAGGGGCAGCATTTTTCAAGGAAAGAGGACTGAAGCAGGAAAGAGGGCAGAACTTTCCAGTGTCGGATCTGTGTCCTCCGAGAGCCCTGAGAAGAGACTGTATAAGAGCAGGAGGCCCCCACCCCACCAGGTTCCTGCCTGCCCGCCGCACACTCAGGTCACAGTCACTGGTTCAAAAAGTAACCCTCCCAGATAACCATCCGACCCAGCCCTGAGGCCACGGCGGGGCAAAGGATCCAGTCCCAGCTGGTCTGGACACTCCCCAACTTCCCAGATCTGGCAGGATGATTAATTCAATAGAAGAATATGGACTGATGCTAGGAAACAGTCACACTACACCAGTAAGGAAAAGAAATGGATTCTAAAACTGTACATACTATATGGTCTCCATTCTTTTCAAATTATAGCACACCTCTACACACACACACAAGTCTGGAAGGATATGAACAAAATATTAACTGACAACGGTCTTTTCTAGGAGTCAGAGTACAGGTGATTTTTCACTTTCTTCTTTTCACTAAGTTTTCAACAATGAAGTCATCTTACAGTGATAGTAAGGAGGAAAAAACAATGAGCTATATTTTTACCTTTTTTAAAAAAAGGTTTTAGGGCGCCTGGGTGGCTCAGTTGGTTAAGCGACTGCCTTCGGCTCAGGTCATGATCCTGGAGTCCCAGGATCGAGTCCCACATCGGGCTCCCTGCTCGGCAGGGAGTCTGCTTTTCCCTCTGACCCTCTCATGCTCTCTCTGTCTCATTCTCTCTCTCAAATAAATAAATAAAATCTTTAAATAAATAAATAAATAAAATAAAAAAAGGTTTTATTTATTCATTTGAGAGAGTGAGCAAGTGAGTAAGCAAGAGAGCACAAGTGGCAGAGGGAGAAGCAGACTCCCCGCTGAGCAGGGAGCCAGACGTGGGGCTCGATCCCAGGACCCCAGGATCATGACCTGAGCCGAAGGCAGACACTTAACCGACTGAGCCACCCAGGCGCCCCTATATTTTTACTTTTAAATCAGGACACAGCTAAGGTAATAGAACCTCAAAGCTCCTTGACACTCTTTCCTGACCACCCCAGCCCCACCAATTCAGGTCACCCTGGAGACCTCCCTTGTCTGGTAGACTCCCACATCCCCGTGGGGTTAACAGGAACTGCTTCCAAGGGCTGGGGAAGTAAATGAGATAAAGCACTTGACACAAGGCATGGCACATGGTAAGTGTTCAGCAAATGGCGGCCACCTCATTACTCCCATTGTTACGTCCACCAACTGGACCAGCAAATTCCAGGATGCCAGACCACAGGCCATTGCTAGGGGCCAAGCCACCTCTTTTCTATCACTCCCTCTGCTCTTAGAGAAAAGGCAGTCTGTGAGGAACCAAGTGTGCTGATAGAGGTAAGCCTGAGAAAAGGAGAGCCAGAAGCCCAGGGAGGGCCTAACTCCTGGGCTGTTCTGTCGATGAAATCTGGGCAAAGTCCTGCATGTTGCAATAACTACCCCTTTATAACTACCTTTACAAAGAAAATTATATACAAATTAAAAAAAAAAAAGTGCTGGACAAGTCATCTCAAAAGGTACCAAGTCCGGCACTGGCTCACTGGGCAACCTTTCTCTCTCTGGATCTCAAGTCTCCACAGAGGAAATACTACCTGCGATCTACAGGGAGTTGCAGAGGAAACACAGAGCTGTGACGGGCCGTGCCCTGGGACAGGACTCTCATCTCTACTATGGCTACTTGAAAGGCTGGATTTGCCCAGACCCCTGGGGCAGAGGCTGCCCGGCTGTTATTTGGGGGAACCCAGGCGAGCCAGCAAGGGGTTTGGGAGCAGGGGCCTACTGCCCATTTCCTTCTATCTCAAGCCCCCAGGACAGGCCTGTGACCCTCCTGAGAGCCCAGTCTCTGCTGGAGAAGAGAAGCCTCCCATGTCCTCTGTGGGTCCGCCAGCCGCTGGCGCAGTCACTCTGCAGTCTCCAAGGTGAGCTGACCCCGCACCTGTCCTGTCCCTGAGCCAAAGGAAAGAGGATGGGGAGGAAATCTCGAGATGTAGTAACAAGACCGTGCTTCAACCCTGAGCGGCTGGCTAATGGGAAACTCTAGTGGTGCCGACCGGGTCTCTGAAAGATTAACCGGGTTGTGATTATTCCAGCCAAGCGAGGCAGAAGCGGCTGCACTTGGCACCACTGGCCGGCAGCAGGTGGTGCCCCGCGGCTTGCTCAGCCTGGGCCCGTACGCCCTGGGCCCCTCCTCCTGGGCACCCCCAGGAGGAAGGGACCAGAGGAGGGACCCGGGCGCCGGAGTGGGGTGAAGCAGCCCTGGCAGCCAGCCGTCGCGGGCACTTACCAAAGGTGGTGAGGTAGAAGGACGAGTCCGGGTGGGCACGCCGGCTCCCGAGGGAGACGCGGTGCAGGGAGCGCTCCATGGCGGCCCCGCTGCGGCCCGGCCAGGCCCGCCTGCAACCCGAGGCGTCTGTGTTGCTCCCCTGTAACCGAGGCAGCAGGCTCAGCCGCCCCCGCCCCGCGCCAGTGTCCCGGAGGCGGGAGCGGGAGGCCGGCTGCGGCGCGCGTTCGAATGGGCCGGCGCGCCGGGCCCTGATTGGCCCGCGCCGGTTTGAATGGGGAGGTTTCCACCTGACCGATCGGACGCCGGCCCCGGGGGAGGAGGCGCCCGCGCCCCAACCGCGACCGCAGGGGCCTCGGCTGCAGCCGGGGGAGGGGGCGGGTCCCTCCTCCGCGCTCCCGTCGGTAGTCCTCCCCGAGGAGCCAGAAGGACCGGGCCGCCACACCAGGGCTCCTGGCTCCAGGCTGGAAGTGCCAGCCCCAGGTGAGGCCCGCGGCCCCTGGCGTGTCCACGCAAGCGGGCTTGGCCTGCTCGCCCAGCTCCCCCAGGCCAGCAATTAGCCAGGTTTGTAACATGCTTTGAAGCTCAGACCTGTAATCACCAGACCCAAGCAAGCGCAAAGGAGCATCCTCCCGGCCCAGTGCAGTGGGGTTTGGAAAAGTGTTCTTCATGCTTGGACTGGCTGCCCCCACCAGGCTGCAGCCCCTTCCCAACTCTGCCCTCGCCATCTGCCCCTTGGATGGGAGCAGCCCGGCACAGGTCCGGGCCAAAGCAGCTTGCTCCAGCCAACCTCACAGCGCCCCATCTGCAGCCGTGAAACAGGAACGCAGGCCCTCAGCATCCGAGGGGACAGAAACACACAGGATGCGGGGAGGGTAGGCGCTTTCAGTCTCCAGAGCCAGGTGTCAGGAGGCAGAGCTGGAAGGAAGGTCAGTCCCTGCACTGCTTTGTCAGCAAACATTCGTGGGACACCTCCTGGGAACAGTTTCACACCAAGACATCTGCTCTGCAAATCTCTGACTGTTGCTGCTGTGGGAGGGAAAGCTGCTGGTCTTACGTAAATCTAAAAATGAGAGGTGTTGGAAGTTGCCAGATGGATATCTGGCCCAGGGATCCACTCAAGAGGAGGTTGGAGGATGCAAGAGAGAAAGTGGGGAGAAAAGTTGTATGTATTGAGTACCAGGTGCCAGGGGCTGAGCTGGGCAATTTACATGTATCATCTCATTTAATCTTCACGGTGATCCTAGGAAGTATCAGCCTCAATTTACCAGGGATAAATCTGAACTTCAGGCAGAGAGGGTAGGTGACTTGTCCAAGGTTGGCAGAGCTGAAATTTCAACCCAGGCCTGCCTGCCCCAAAGGCCATCCTCCGTCCGTTCTTCTTTGGCCTCCATCCTGCCCCATGGCCAACAGCAAGTGCAGGCTGCAGACTTGCCTTCTTGAAGCAGGTAAGGAAACTTGAAGCCACAGGGCCAGCTGGCTACCAGCAGGGAGCAGAAGCTAGAGAAGGAGCCCCGAAATCAGCAAACTAGTGGTCAAGTGCAAATGAGTCACATAAAGGCCAGTGGATTGTTTGAAACTGGGCCCTCTGTGAAGCCCTGCTCTGCCCTTTCCCATACCAGCCCCCATACCGTGAGCACTGCCCATAGCAGCCTCGCCCCAACCAATGACAGGTGGACATACCTGCACCCTGGACTTGAGCTTGCCTGATTCTCCTCCTGGGTGGGGGAGTCTGTGTCCAGGCATCCTTTCTGGGCAGGGAGGTATGCTGGCCCTGCCACTCCATCCAGCCAGGGATAATGGGCAACCTCAGGCTCAAGCCACAGGATACAGAAAGGACACTGAGGCTGGAGGTGTTCTAGACCTGCAGGAACAAGATGGGAACATGAGTTAGGCATGACCTGAGGATGCCCCCTGAGAGGGGTGTTTATTCCCAGTAGGAGTTAGAAAGCATGGCATTCTGGAGCCAAGGCAAAGGAAGGTCTACGGGGAAAGGGACAGTGATGTGCCCAAGATGGTGGTGGCCCCTTCACAGCTCTGCCAGGGACCACTGTGGAGCCTGTACTGGGGAAGACAATCTGGGCTCTGGACACTGTGAGCAAAGTGCAGAAGCACCCTCAGGAGGCTGGGACCCAGAAGAGCAGGACAGAGCTGCATTACCTGAATGTCACCTGGGGAGAAAGACTGCAGCCCACAGCAGCACCTCTCCCCCACTCAGGATAAAGGCCCACTCAGCAGCTAACCTATTCAGTTGGGAGAACTCAATGCCATTCGGATCCCGCGCTGACCCCTCTAGTGGCACCGTCTCCACCACCTTCCCCATCAACAGTAAGGCCCCTTTACTTAGTAGAACACGAGACACTTCCTTCTCTTAAAGAGGGAGGTCACTCTTTTCTCAGGAGAGGGAGGACAGAAGTGAGTGGGAGCCTGGGCAGTGGCGATGCAGGAGAAACTGGGCCTGTTCACCCACACTGTCCAAAGGGGACATCCAGAAAGGGTCTCGGTTATGGCCCTGCTTTCCCCAAGAAGGCAGGCGAGTTTGCTGACCAAGCCTGTCTTCCTGGCAGGCCCTGAGCACTCTAGCACGCCTGCGCTGTGGGCCTCAATGTCTCCCTCACACCTCACTCATACTACACACGTACGGCGTGTACTGCAGACACAACACAAACACACGTTGCACACACTCCACACACATACATCCCATAACACTTCCCATGTACACACGTGCACAAATACATCATAGACGGGGCGCCTGGGTGGCTCAGTCGGTTAAGCACCTGCCTTCCGCTCTGGTGGTGATCCCAGGGTCCTGGGATAGAGCTCCGTGGCAGGCTCCCTGCTCAGCGGGAAGTCTGCTTCTCCCTCTCCCTCTGCCCCTCCCCCTCCTCCTGCTCCTTCTCTCTCTCTCAAATAAATAAATAAATAAAATCTTTAAAAAAATAAGGGTAGAAATTAATGAAATACAAAACATTCGTAGAGGAGCTCTATTAAAAATGTGACAAAATTGTGCCCACATTCTCCCAGTTTTGCCACATTCCTTTTTTTAAAGAAAAGCCAGAAATCTTGAATTTTTCACTTTCACACCTCCCAATTTTTTAATATGGGCAATTCATTCAAAAAATCATAATAAAATATTTTGTAGGCCAAGTAAAATATATCTCTGCCCTGTAACTGGTTTGAAATCTCTGCTAGACCAATCTGATTTATGAATATAGACACAAAATTCCTAACTAAAACGTTAGCAAATCAAAGCTGGCAGTATGGGGTGCCTGGGTGGCTCAGTTGGTTAAGCCTCTGCCTTTGGCTCAGGTCATGATGCCAGGGTCCCAGGGGGCTCCCTGCTCAGTGGGGTGCCTGCTTCTTCCTCTCCTTCTGCTGCTCCCCCTATTTGTGCTCTCCTGCTCTGTCAAATAAATAAATAAAATCTTTAAAAAAAAAAAAAAACTGGCAGTATATTCATGATCAAGTGGTATTTATTCCAGGAATACAAAGATCATTCAAATTTAATGAGCATATTAGTGTAGAGGTTGGCAAACTATGCCTACAGGCCAAATCTGGCCCCCTACCTATTTTTATACAAATGGACTAGGAATGGATTTTACATTTTAAAATGGTTGAAAAAAAATTAAAAGGTTTTCTATGGCCATAAAAATTTTTTAAATTTTAAATTAAAAATTAATTCAAAATATTTATAAAATACATGGCAAATATGTATATATGAATCAAGTATCTCACAAATCAGTAAGAAAAATATAAATGTACCAAAAAACATGAATAATCATCACACAAGAGGGGCAGTGTAATTGACTAATAATGCATAAAATACTGGTAAACCAGAGAAATAAAAAAGAAAAAAATTCATCGGCCTCCAGGAAGTTCAAGCATTTCTGTTAATGAGGCAACTAAGGGTCAGAGTTGTTAAACTGAATCAGGTTGCCAAAGCAGTAAGTAAACAGTGGAGAAATCATAATTCAGCCAAAGAATCACTGTAGAATGTCGTCTTTCCTACCAGTCCTCCTACTCAGAATGACTAGGTTATAAACAAGGGGACTAAGACCTCTGTGGCTACTGACGCATTAAAATTCAGTTCAAGGGTGGCACCTGGGTGGCTCAGTTGGTTAAGCGTCTGCCTTCAGCTCAGGCCATGATCCCGGGGTCCTGGGATCAAGTCCCAACACCGGGCTCCTTGCTCAGTGGGGAGCCTACTTCTCTCCCTCCCTCTGCCTGCCGCTCCCCTTGCTTGTGCTCTCTCTCTCTCTCTAATGAATAAATACAAATCTTAAAAAATAAAATAATATTCAATTCAAGGAGCCCCTGGGTGGCTCAGTCGGTTAAGCGTCTGACTTTGGCTCAGGTCATGATCTCAGGGTCCTGGCTTCGGGCTCCCTGCTCGGCAGGGAGTCTGCTTGCCCCTCTCCTTCTGCCCCTTCCCCTGCTGTGCTCTCTCAAATAAATAAATAAAATCTTTAAAATATAGGGGTGCTTGGGTGGCTCAGTCGTTAAGCGTCTGCCTTCGGCTCAGGTCATGATCCCAGGGTCCTGGGATCGAGCCCCACATCGAGCTCCCTGCTCAGCTGGAAGTCTGCTTCTCCCTCTCCCACTCCCCCTGCTTGTGTTCTGTCTCTCGCTGTGTCTCTCTCTGTCAAAAAATAAAATCTTTAAAAAAAAAATAATAATAATAAAATCCAACCCATGTTTATGAAGCTAAACACTACTTTGTGCTGAGCCTTACACTTGTCGCCGGGGTTCTAGAAGTGAACAAGGTGGAGCGTATGATCTAGTGAGAGATTGGATGGGTATTACAATAGAGGAACCATCCCCTTGACCTGTGGCAATACAGATTAACGTCTCTTTCAGTCAGGGGAGCTGGGGCGGGCTGAGATGGTAAAGGAAGTCAGAGAGGACTTTGCAAAGAAAGCAACCTGAAGGATGATTTAGCTAAGCAAAGGAAGTGAAGGAAGGGTTACAGTCAGAAAGAAGGAAGGGTTACAGTCAGAAAGAAGAAAGGGTTACAGGCAGAGAGAACAAAACACCCAAAGGCCAGCAAAGGAGTGAGAAGCATTGTTTGAGGAGCTCAACAATGGGAAGGGGGGGGCAGGGAACTTAAGAGTGTGGGTGTGGAAGTAACATGCAAGAAGGTAAACACCATACCAGCAACACGTGTTATTACAAGAAGCTTGGAAGGTGGTTCCCCAGATGAAAATCAGAGGCTGATCCCCCACCCCAAGAAAAGCAGAAAGGGTGCTGGGTGAGCAGAAACTGTAGACATCACCCAGAGGAACTATCAAAAATGAACCTCCTGAAAAGTTTCAAAATTCATATTTCTGTAGAAAGGAAATGGGTTTGTCCCATGTGAGACTATGTAACTTCATCCCCAGAGATTTTTAAAGACTAGGTTAAACCCGGGCCTAAAAATTATAGGTCTCTAGAGCAGTTTTCATCTTTTTTTTTTTTTTAAGATTTTATTTATTTTTTCGACAGAGACACAGCGAGAGAGGGAACACAAGCAGGGGGAATGGGAGAGGGAGAAGCAGGCTTCTCGCGGAGCAGGGAGCCCGATGTGGGGCTTGATCCCAGGACCCTGGGATCATGACCTGAGCCAAAGGCAGATGCTTAATGACTGAGCCACCCAGGCACCCTAGTTTTCATCTTTCTAACTTCAAACCATATTAGGAAATACTTATTTATAATGTGAATCCAATGATGTGCTGGAGCCAATTCATACAGGCCTATGAGGGCAGATAGTGAAATTTTCAGGATTTTGCAAGCTAATTGTTAAACACAGCCATTATTAAAGTTATATTATGTAAACTAACATTAAACTCAAAATAAACTCTCAAAACTCATCACTTCCTAATTATTTTACCATTTTTTATTATTATCCACACACTACCGTGCAACTCTCCCCAATTCTGTGCGGTGATGTCACACTGGTAGCTGGAAACAAACCATGGTGGGTGTATTTGCACTAAAGAAATCAGCAAGTACTACAAATCAGGGCTTCGTTTGGTTTGTTGATTGATTGTCTAGATTAGGATGCAACTCTATTTGCCAAAACACCATTTAATTAAAACTATAGGTTGGCTATGGATGCAAGAGTTAGGAAAAAATCAGTGGAGGCATCCTGTGAGAATCAATTCACTATGTGGAATTTACAACAAAGAGTTTTTGTATATTTTAACCAAAAAAAAAGGAGCTGGGACTTTGTCCTAAGAGCACAGGGCAGTCATCAAAAGATTTTAAGCAAGATTCCAGAAAAGGCTTTAATTCATGCTTTAGAAAGATCACTCTGGCCAGAGTGAGAAAAAAATGGATGATGGAGGAAAGGGGTGGCCTGAGGGTTAGAAACATGGAAACAGAAAGTACTAAAAAAAAAAAAAAAAAAAAGGAAACAGGAAGTCCTGTTAGGTGAAGTCTTTTCCAGGAGTCCAGGCAGAAGATGATGGTGGCTGGAAGGCATGGAAAGAGGTAGAATCAATAGGACTTGGGGACTGACTGGAAGAAAAAATGCAAAATGGAATCCTGGCTTGAGAAATTTGATGTTTAGAAGTACCCTTTACAGGAGCGCCTGGCTGTTTCACTCGGGAGAACATGCAGCTCTTGATCTCGGGATTGTGAGTTCGAGCCCCACTCTGGGTGTAGAGATTACTAGAAAAATAAATAAATAAACTTAAAAAAAAAAAAAAAGTGCCCTTTACAGAGATGGAGAATGTGGGAAGAGGAGCTGGCGTGAGACTGAGTGAACCACGTGCTGCCCAAGTGGAGATGTCAAGTGAGCCCCTAAAGATACTAGACAAGAAGCTCAGGAAAAATATTTAGGCTAGACATATGGATGTAGAAATTCCCAGGGAAGCTGTGGGCATGGATAGGAGAGTCCAAGGAGCATGTTTAATGTGAGAAGAAGGCTCAGGAAAGAACCAATGAGAGCACCAACTGAAAAGACAGGCAGGGGAAGAAAGGCAGAAGAGGGGGAAGGAAGGCCAGGGAGTGTATTAAGAAGGAAATAATTGTCAACCACGTCAAATACTGTTGAGAGGTCAAGTAGGTTAATAACTGAGAAGTGTCCATTGGATTTAGCAACAAGGCAGTCATTGTTGACCTTCCATCCCAGAATAAAATGCTGGGAGGCAACAGCTCCACATGAATGAAAATGTACCAAATTCACTCTAAAAGGAAAAATACCCTGGGCTCAAAGCCAGGAAATATTCTTAGGTCATGTTTTCTTCTCGTCCTAAATTTAACCAGCTAGAATGCTTTGTAAAGTGGTATTTTATTCACCCTTGAAATGCAGGATTTGCTTTTTAAACATATGTCTGCAATTCATCTTCAAGGTAGAACACAGTATCTTTTAAATTAGTGGTTCTCTATGAGAGCAGATGCTGGTTGCTGTAAGTATCACTGAGAAACTGTAATTTGCCTCAGATGGGGAAGCCTTTGGTGACCTACATACACAAACAGGGTCTAAGTGGGAACCAAGTAAAAAACTCAAGTGAGATTCCAAGTGAGCCAAGAGGTGTTGTTTCAAAGTAGAAGAGACCAGGGTGTGAAGGCAATCTGGCTGTGGCATCTGTCACCCCACTGGTCGCCAGGGTTGATTCACTTGGTCTGGCTGGCCAGGCGGGTGTCCCCGTCCTCCCTAACTGCTCCGTGTGCCATGTGCATCCCCCCAAAGTTGCACGCTTGGTCTAAGTGGACCACCTTCCTTGATAGAGGAGGACCATGATTCAGTCAGGGGTATATGAGTAGCTGTGTTCCCCCGCTAGAATTTCCAAACAAGCTCTCAAAGTACAAGAGACCAAAGCCCTCACTGCCAGAGAATTGTGCAATAGTACGTTGAATCCAAAGATAAAAGCCAGAGACTTGACAAAGGCCAGAGAAGAAAAGCAGAGTCCCCAGTCTCTCCTAGAATGGCTCGGTATCCTTGTAGTTAGGTTGAAAGTCCTCTTCAAGAGGCAGCCTTTTCCTGGCCTGACAATAAGCAACTTGGCCTGGCACAGTCAAGAGGTCCACAGGGCCTCAAAAAGTCTTCTGAACTTAAATAATAGAAAATTCTACCTACAGCCAAGAGGGAGTAACATCTTCGGCCTGGATCCAAGCAAGGGACTGGATTTTCCCTCTCACCTGAAACAACGAAAAGACTGGACAAAAAATGTGAAACAACGATTTTTAAGGTATTAGACCTCAAACAACAAGGTCAGTGATCTCTGAGAAACAGAAAACCAACAAGGTGAGCCCGATGATTGTCTCAGCTTAGTGCCCAGAGAGACTTGCAAAAAGGGAGAGGGAAGCTAGGCCAACTCCAAATCCCTGAGTTGAGGAGAGCTGCACAAAGAGAGCCCCAGAGACCTGTAGAGGGTCTCCCCTCAAGTCCTCAGATAAGTGCTTATAAGCTCATGGGTGTGAGAAAAGTACCCCAAGGCTGGGGAAAGAACCACTCAAACGAATTAGAGGGAACAGTCTTTGAGGCTTACACGGGGCCAGGAATAATTCTTATACTCATCAGCCACACTGGGAAGACCTCCTAATTCATGGGGCACTGGGTAGGGACTCAGAAGGGTTTTGCTTCGGTTGTGAGGAATAATTAGCCCTGGATTAAATAACACTCTGGTCCTATCCAAAAAAGCTTAAAAAGTAAGACCCCAAAGGATCAAAATGTTTCTTTTTTTTTTTTTTTTAAAGATTTTATTTATTTGTTTGAGAGAGAGAGAATGAGAGAGAGTGAGTACATGAGAGGGGGGAGGGTCAGAGGGAGAAGCAGACTCCCTGCCGAGCAGGGAGCCCGATGCGGCACTCGATCCAGGGACTCCAGGATCATGACCTGAGCCGAAGGCAGTCGCTTAACCAACTGAGCCACCCAGGCGCCCCAAAATGTTTCTAAGTAACATAACAAGCTCAAGAATATTTAGAGGAATACAAAAACACCCAACAACCAACAAGGTAAAATTCACAATGTCTGGTATCCGACAAAAAGTTACAAGGCATGCAAAGAAGCAGGAAAATGTGACCCATAGTAAGGAGAAAAATCAAGCAATAGAAACCAACCCAGTAATGACACAGATGATAGAATTAGTAGACAAATACATTATAATGGTTATTACAACTGTGTTTTTATGTTTAAGGAGCACTTTATTTTTTTTTAAAGATTTATTTATTTATTTATTTGACAGATAGAGACACAGTGAGAGAGCGAACACAAGCAGGGGGAGTGGGAGAGGGAGAAGCAGGCTTCCCACGGAGCAGGGAGCCTGATGCAGGGCTCGATCCCAGGACCCCGGGATCATGACCTGAGCTGAAGACAGACGCTTAACCGACTGAGCCACCCAGGTGCCCCTTAAGGAGCACTTTAAAAGCATGTTGAAATGTATAAAATATAAAAAAAAGACCAAATCAGGGGCGCCTAGGTGGCTCAGTCATTAAGCGTCTGCCTTCGGCTTGGGTCATGGTCCCGGTGTCCTGGGATCGAGCCCCATATCGGGCTCCTTGCTCTGTGGGGAGCCCGCTTCTCCCTCTCCTCCCTGCTTGTACTCTCTCGCTGTCTCTCCTTCTCTCTCTCTCTCAAATAAATACATAAAATATTAAAAAAAAAAGACCAAATCAAACATCTAGAGGTGAAAACTATGATGTCTGAGATGCAAAAATACACAGGATGGGATTAACAGCAGATTAGACACTTTAGGAAAAAGAAAGATTAGTGAACTTGAAAATATAGCAATAGAAACCATCCAAAATAAAACATACAGAGAAAAAGGACCCCCCAAAAAATAAACAAAAAGAGCATTAGTGAGCCGCAGGACAACGTCCAGCACCCTAATACATATGTAATTGGAATCCTGAAGGAGATAGGGGCCAGAAATATATTTGGGGAAATCCTGGGTAAAAATTTCCCAAATCTGATGAAAATTTCAAACCCACAAATCCACAAGGCTCAATGAATTCCAAGTGAAAGAAATATGAAGAAACCTACACCAAAGCACATCATGATCAAATTGCCTAAAACCAGTATTAAAGTGAGTCTGGAAAGCAGCCAGGAAAAAAACCCAGATTACACACAGAAGAACAAAGATGATATTAGCCTTCTCATCAGAAATGCACACCAGCACACAGTGAAACAGCATCTTTATTGAAAGAAAAAAAACTGTCAACCTATTTTACCCAGCAAAAATACCTTTCAAAAACAAAGGCGAAAATGAAGATCTTCTCAGACTTCCAAAAGCTGAATGAATTCATCATCAACAAAACCTGCACCACAAGAAATGTTCAAGTCTTCCAGGCAGCAGGAAAATGATACCATCTGGAAGTCCTGATCTGCACAAAGGAATGCAGAGAACACTAGAAATGGTAAACTATGCGGGTCCATACATTTCCTCCTATTTTAATCTCTTGGAAAGAACAATCTAACTAGGATAAGGAACCATTGACTAAAAAACATCCAGAGCTCCCTGCATCCTGGAATAAATTGTTATATTGCCTTGTCTAGATTCTGACAAAGTAATTGCAAGAAGCAAACTCCAGGGGAGCAATTAGCAAGTTAGCATTTGCAGTCATGTGGGAGTGTGGATCCTACTTAGGGCAGAGAGCAGTTAAATATGTTGAGTATGAAATGCAGCAAGCACAGCTGAGGGCTGGGTCTCAGCTGGACTGCACTCAAGCTGGACCAGGAGGCTTACATAGAGCAAAGCCTACCTCTGTATCAGTGTCCTCTGATGGGGAGTACCCTTCCAGTGGACAGTAGCAGAGCATGCTGGGAAGAACTCCAGGAACAGAGGTCATGGCATCCAGAGGTCCCAAAAGTTCTCCAGGGAAATTTCACGGGGAGCTGGGGAATATATCTAGGTGGGTTTGACTGGAGCTGTAACTGAGAGAAGGAGCATGTATTCCCGTTGCTTCCAGATCCTCACTGATCACTCTTGGACCCCTTTTTCTGCCTCCCACCACTCTACTGGAACTGTTCACTCAGAGGTCACCAGTGACTTCCTAATTATGAAAATTATGTGCCTATTCTCAGTCCTCATCCACCTCACCATAGTTTTCCTCTGACTTCTCTGATAATTTCTCTATTCTGTGGCTCTTCCTGCCTTCTAGTGAGGTGTATTCCCCAGCCATACCCTTTAATCCCCTTCCCACCTCTAGATTCCCTCCCTCCAAGATCTCCTCTCCTGCCGCTACTCTGAGCTGTTCTGGTGAGGACTCCGATCTCTCTCCAACCCTGGGCCCAGGGCCACCTCTGCTTTGCCATGCTGACCAACCCTCTTCTTCCTCTCTGCATCCACTCTCTCCCTGACTGCTGACCTCGACTAGCCCTCATTGTCTGCGTCCACATCTTTCTACCCAACTAGACTGTGCACAACGCTAATGCAGTGCCCGAGATGGGTCTTCTTAGTAGCTGCCTACTACCCACCCTAGCATCTGGCACACATTTTAAAAAGTCAAATCTTGCCAGGAAATTCAGCTCTAAAATCTACATGTAAGGCATAAATTGTGAATAACCAAATTACCTTCAAATAAGCCCTTCGTCACCCATAAAACACACATGGTATTGTAAACCAGAGGGCGAACGGCAAATGTGCCTTCCCCATCTCGCACTCCCTCTGGGCTGTTTTTCACTGAGTGCCAGAGCTGGAACAGCCCCCCAGCCATTGCATTGTACTCCCCTGTCACTTCTTCCCACTTATGCTTCATTTTTCTGCTTGTACATTGATTGAACTTCCATAAATGAGAAGCATACAAAGCCATAACTCCATTGTAAGGGTTTGATGGAGGAATTCTCTTCTCTCTCCTTAAACATGGTTTTTCCTCTTGGCCTCTCGGTTTCCAATAATGACAGCACCTCACTGAATCGGGCTGAAAATTCCTTGGCTCCTCCCTCTCCCTCACTCCTGCTTTCTAGTTTCCAGGTTCTTGTTAGTTTTTCCTTTGCGCCGGGCCCCTCTGTCCCCGGTCTGTTGCCGCCCACATACTCCAGGCCCTGGTTACCTCCCATCTTGACTTCTATGAGAGCCTCCCAACTGCTCTCGTTGGGCTGCTGGTCTCTCTCCAATTTGTGTTTTGCTGCCATCAGATTAATAAATTCTTTTTCTTCCTTTTTTTTTTAAAGATTTATTTATTTATTTTAGAGAGAGTGCGCACGTGAGCGCAAGTGGGAGGGGCAAAGGGAGAGGGAGAGAGAATCTGAAGCAGACTCTGTGCTAAGCGTGGAGCCCGATGTGGAGCTCGATCCCAACCCTGAGATCACGTCCCAAGCCAAAACCAAGAGTCAGATGTCCAACCAACCGCACCACCTAGGCACCCCAGATTAACAATTTCGAAAGCACTACTTTAGTCCTATCACTCCGTCGAAAGCCACTGATGGCTATCACATAGAGCCCACTCTCTCCAGCCCAGAATCCAAGGTCCTGAACAACAGGGACACAAGCTGTCTCCAGCCCTCCTCCTTTCCCCTCTTTCCAGACTGGAACACAACACTCCTTGCTTATCCCCCCACCTTCTCTCACCTGCATCACTTCCCTCCACCTACCTAAAGGCCCACCTCCACAAATGTCTCCACTTGCCAAAACCTAGTAGCCTCAGATGGTAGCATCCAAAATGCCCCTCTTTCTTCTCGTTACTATAGCTCCTTCTCTGTACCACTCAGCTCCCACTACTACATAATATGTACCCTGAAGAAAAGAGAGGTGTCATATACGATTTTTATTCATCTGCTCATTCAGTGTATATTATTGAGCGTTTACAATGTGCCAGGCACTCAACGAGGTACTGAAGATATGCAGTGAAGATGGATGCCACTCACAGAGCTCACGGTTTGGCAATGGAAGGTGGGGGCGGATAAGCTGTGAACTTCACACAGGCCGGGAGAGGAAAAGTGAAAGAGGAGAACCTCACCCTGCCACTGGTCAGAAAAAGCTTCCCCAAATAAATAACATGTGAGCTGAGATCTACAGAATGAGTAGAAAGTAGTCAGGCAGAAGGGGAAGAAAAGAATTGTACAGGTTGAAAAAAAGTACAGGGAAAAAAAATTTTTTTAAGCCTGAAGATAAGAGAGGACATGACTCATTAGAACCAAAAGAAAAAAATCATGGCTAGAGCACATAGCACCAGGGAGAAGTGGGGAGAACCGGGACTGGGGAGACAAGCAGGGCCCAGCCAGGCCACAAACCTACCTCATAAGGCTTATAAGACAGGCAAAAGGGTTGGGTTTGATCCGGAGACCAAGAGAGAGTTTTAATTATCTGTGGAGATCCCTTTCAAAACAGGGCCAACCTTAGAAGTAGTATAGACTCAAAAACAAACAAACTGAGTTTATTGGTTTCACCTTCCCTGAATTTTTAAACAGGCAAAATCTGATCAAGATAAATTTAGGAGGGGGCATCTGGGTGGCTCAGTCGTTAAGCGTCTGCCTTCAGCTTGGGTCATGGTCCTGGGGTCCTGGGATTGAGCCCTGCATTGGGCTCCCTGCTCAGCAGGGAGCCTGCTTCTCCCTCTCTCACTCCCCCTGCTGGTGTTCCCTCTCTCACTGTGTCTCTCTCTGTCAAATAAATAAAATCTTTAAAAAAAAAAAAAAAAAAGATAAATTTAGGAGATGCAAAACAGGATAAGGCCCTCAGATAATTTTTGATATTTCTACCCATCAAATGCTGCCTCCCTGTATCTGCCCAACTGATGACTGTCAGGATCATCAATAGCTCCCAACTTCCCCAAATCCTAGGCCCCTGGGCATGTTCCAGAATTTGTCACACTCTTGAAATAGTTCTTCCAATGACATTCTAAATTGTTGAAAAACTAATTCAGGGGCGTCTGGGTGGCTCAGTCGTTAAGTGTCTGCCTTCCGCTCAGGTCATGATCCCAGGGTCTTAGGATCGAGCCCCGCATCGGGCTCCCTGCTCCGCGGGAAACCTGCTTCTCCCTCTCCCACTCCCCCTGCTTGTGTTCCCTCTCTCGCTGTGTCTCTCTCTGTCAAATAAATAAAATCTCAAAAAAAAACAAACAAACAACTAATTCATTCATCAGAGCATTTAAATTGTATCATATATCTCGTTGGTGAAACGTGGGGTTTTTTTCTCCATGTACTCAACAAGGAAATCTCTGGCTTATTATTCTGGCCCCAGAATAAGAACCAGAGGCCTCCAGTTTTGGAAGAGGATCATTTTCACAATGTACTATCACCACCTAGTGGTCCCAAACAACTTCACCAAGTGATCCAGAAAAATTTCTATCTTCCCGGGAATGACTCTTCATCTCCCCAGAAATTTTTGTTTCTCTATAAAGATAATCTAGGGGTCGATTGTCTAACACGAAATAGGTATTCAATATTTGTTAAATAAATATATAAACAGAAGGACAAAATAATTTCATACCCTGGTACCTTCTGGCAACTGAAAGAGACAATTTAGAAAGTCTTTCCCAGATTGCCCTGGATTCCCAAGGGCCTCTAATCATTCTTATCCAACAGCCAGAGGTATTTCTGTCTTTAATTTAGCAAACAATTCCTTTAAGCACATTTTAATAAATGGATTTTTTTAAAAAGATTTTATTTATTTATTTGACAGAGAGAGACAGCAAGAGAGGGAACACAGCAGGGGGAGTGTGAGAGGGAGAAGCAGGCTTCCCGCTGAGCAGGGAGCCCGATGTGGGGCTTGATCCCAGGACCCTGGGATCATGACCTGAGCCAAAGGCAGACGCTTAATGACTGAGGCACCCAGGCACCCCAAAATGGATTTTTTTAAGGGTCACTGCTACCCTGGCTGAAACCCTGACTCCATCCCATCAAAGGGAGTTTACTGTAACCCAGAAACAATGAAGAACAGAGTCTGTTAGCCCAGATGTCAGGACCAATACCTAAACAAAGGAATCGCTGGCCCCACAGGGAGGAGACTGTGGACACAGACAGTCTGAAGACTCTTCCACTTACTTTGCTTTCACACACAAGTCAAACCAAGCCAGGTGTCATGGGGAAGTGTGCTCAGAAAACATGGTGACCCAAACACAGTGGCCTACCACTAGTAAGGATCACAAAGAACGATAGAAAAGAAGAAGCCAGAGCCTTTTATAAGGATCCAGGACAATCTTCCAACTAGCTAAGTCTTAAGACCTCTTGTCTGCTTAAATGTGTAAAGCGGATCTCCAAGCAACTCTAGCTAGAGCCTCCTGGCTGTTGGGCCTTAGTTCTCCTGATGCCCATGGCGCAGATGGTGAGGAAATGGCAGTTAGCAACAGTTACCTGGCTCCTCTTCTCTCAGAACATTGGGAGGCTAATGCAAAGTGTTCATGAGGGTTCCTTCCCCTCAGTCAGTTCTTTTCTACGTGGTCTCATCCTTCCTTTCAGATGAAGACTGTCCCAGGCTCCGCCGTGCATTAAAGAGAGGGAATCAGAGAGGCATCAGAGTTCAGTGGATGAGAGGAGCAAGGAGCTAGGTTCTAAGCCCAGCCCCTTTCCCTTGCTGGCCTTAGATTTCTGGCAAATGACTTCACCTCTCCAGTAAGCCCTCCAGGTCCTATGGTGAAGGTTGTGGACCAACTCTAGGGTTGCCACTCATATTGTAATCACTGTAGATTTGTTTTGAGAGAATTTTCAACAGGTAGTAAAGTGTCTTAAAGGATGCCTTTTTTTTTTCTAATTCACTAAGGCCCCGAATGAGTTATCATCAGCCCTGAATTCTGAGCCTCGGTCTTCTAATCTATAAAATGGAGACAATCCACATTTATCTATAGAGTCGGCCAGAGAACCAACCAAAATAGTGGGTATAAACTGCCTTGGAGACTGTAATGGGACATGCAGATTATATTGTCCTAAATTCTGTTTGCGATTTGAGGGATTGGTATAACAGAGGAGAAACAGGTTTCAGCCCACAAATGGTTTTCCTCCCTTCGAAAACAGAAGCGAAGGCCAATGTTCACACTTGATCTTAGCCAAAAGGCCGAGAAGCGATTGGGAAGGCCAGTGTTCAAATAGCAAACATCTTCTCATTCAAAATATGTCGTGATTCAAAAGTAACTTTGTACTCATCAACGAAACTGAAAAGAATGTGCCAATTTCTGACAGTTGCTTAACTAAGTACGTAGTTGTACCAGTAATAGTTAGAATTTCTCTTTGAGTCTTCAGATAAAATGAGCAAATGAAAGCTCAGCCCTGCCCCCTCCTCAGCCTCACTACTGACCACTGGAAATTGGGTTTGCCTGAGTGGACAGGTCTGAGGCAAGACCAAGGAGTTGAAAAAAGGTGTCATTTTTAAGTTAACCCACACAAATCATTCTACAATGTAATGTACATTCGAGACATAATTATTTGCAGAAAAACAGCCCACATGACACCTCTCAGATTCCTCTCACTATCAAGATTCAGCTAAGTATAGTTCAGTCTAGTAACACAAATGATGTCATATATAATTTTGATTTGGCTTGGGAGAAAGGAACAAGTAGGCAGCAGTTTTAGCTTTCTAATTTGGTCTGTTTTGAGACAACGTTAAAAAAGATTTAACATTTAATCTGCTTTCCTTGTACAAACTGTACTTAGCAGAACCAAATAATTGATGAGGGATAAGTTTCTCTTATAAAAAGATGTCAGGGGGGCACCTGGGTGGCTCAGTCGGTTGAGCGGCCGACCCTTGATTTTGGCTCGGGTCATGATCTCACAAAGATGGAGCCCCGTGCTCCGAGCTCAGCAAGGAGTCAGCTTGGGAGTCTCTCCCTCTCCTTCTGCCCCTCGCCCCGCTTGTGTGCTCTCTCTCTAAATGAATAGATAAATCTTAAAAAATAAAAAAATTAAAAAGATGTCAGGCCCAGTCCTGAGTTTTACTTCCGGCGTAACAGTGTAAGACGTTTGCAGACTGCTGTCCAATGAAACTGGTGAAAATTATTTTTAAAAATATGTTTATGTCTCTGAAAATGGCCCTAAGAGCATACAGCACATTGTTTAAGAGAATCTACAAAAGCTCGGTAGGAACTGAGTCTGCTATGTGACCCTAGAGCCGTGCTCTCCCCGTCCCCACCCCAGTTTCGGTGAGACAGAAACGACTCCGGACTGCTACTGCCCAAGAACACAGGGCTCCCCCTCCCAGCTCCAAGGCAGAGGGCTGGTCTCCTCAGGAAGGACAGGATGTCATCATTTCTCATCCTCCCCCAGCTGCTGGTAGCTGAGGCTAAGTGCTAGTGAGTACCACCAATGGTCTGGGCTCTCTTCTTCCACCCAGCTCCCACTTCTGGGAAAGAGACCTGACCCTGGGTGCAGAACTGGTGAGAATAATGGGCTCCAGCTGCTTTGACAGCAGCTCACGGACCAGGGGCCCAGGGCAGGGGCCTTCACTGCCCGCATCTAAGCTACTGGGTACATGAGATTTCCACTATATTATTCTCCTGACTTTTAGGTAATTTTGAAAATTTTCAATATTAAAAACTTTAAGGACAAAAACACGGGGAAAAAATCCTTCCAAAAACCAAATTCAAGGTCCCCTGAGACTCTGAAATTCTGAGTCTTTATGAGCATCACTGAAACATTCCCACAGACTCAGTAATTTAGAAGCTGGAGTTTTAGACTCTTTCAGGTTAATACATATACTATTTGAAAGTGATTATTGGGTGCCAACCCCAAAAAAACCCATTTCCAGAGAATGAGAGGAAAAGCTAGAACACAGTAGGGGTTCCCACAGGCCAAACTCATCTCCCCCCCCCCCTTTTTTTTTTTCCGGTAATCTCTATGCCCAATGTGAGGCTCGAACTCACAACCTCAAGATCAAGAATTGCACACTCTACCAAATGAGCTAGCCGGGTGCCCCAAAACTCATCTTCCTGTAACTGGAAACCTTTCAGAGCTTCAGAGGGGAGATAAAAGTGACCCAGAAAACACATGGCAGAAACATCTCTCCCCTCCTCCCAGAAACAGAATGAGTCTTTTCCTTAAGCAGTTGTGTTTAATCACTAAAATTATTCTGTCCCTAATGAAAGAGAAACAATATCAGTTTAAGAAGGGGGAGGCTTTTTCTCCCTCACTGATTTTAGAGGTAAGGAGAAGTGAATGAAGAAAGCAGAATTCCTACAGTCAGGCCCTGGTAAAGGCTCCCGGGAGCAGAAGTCCCCTCTCCTTTCTGTCCTTATGTCCAAGGTCACTGTCCTTGGGATTCCAAGCATCCTGCTCTGGAGTAAGACTGTCCTGTGAAATCCCATACGACTCTTCACTCTGTGACCCACAGAGCTGGTTCTCCTCATCCTCATCATCAGTGGCCTGAAGAATCCTCAGGAGTTTGAGCTCAGGATTCCACCCTCTTCTAGATGTATCGTCTGAGAGGTCCTCTGAGCTCCTCTCTTGGGATTCCGGCACAACCTCTTCCTGAGCGCTGATGTCCTTGTTAGAGGGTTCTATCTTGGATAACTCAGGATCTAAAAGAAGACCCAGCCATTAACTGCACCTGCAGCCCTCTCCCAACTGTGACAAATGGAGGACAGAAAAGGAAGGGCTGGGTGTCTTTAGGAGCCTTCTGAGGGATGAGGACTATGGCCTCCAGGGAGGTGAACCATCCTTGTCAACATAGGTTCAGCTCTCACTGGCCTGAGTGACTTACTAAGGTCCCTCCACCCTAGTAACTTACCATCCTTATCAGGGAAGGAATCCAGATAATTCTCAGAGTATTCCATCTGTGGCCTCCTTGTGGAACCCTGAAATTCATTAGAGTAAGTGTAAGGAAACTTGAATCAAGACTTTAAGAAAGAAAAGATTTTTTTTCTTTTTTTTTCTTTTTTAAGATTTTATTTATTTATTTGACAGAGAGAGAAACAGCGAGAGAGGGAACACAAGCAGGGGGAGCGGGAGAGGGAGAAGCAGGCTTCCCACGGAGCAGGGAGCCCGATGCGGGGTTGATCCCAGGACCCTGGGATCATGACCTGAGCCGAAGGCAGACACTTAATGACTGAGCCACCCAGGCGCCCCTGGACTTGTGGTTTTTTGACCAATGAAATGTGGCAGAAGTGACATTGTTCCAGTTCCAGCCCCATCTCTCAAGGAAGTGCTTCCACGAGATTACCATACTATCAAGAAGCCCAAACAAGGCACAATGAAGAGACCTCATGGAAGAGAACTGAGACGATTTGGCTAACAGCCCCACCCCAGCTGCCAGCTGAAGGTAGGTGCATGAGTGACATCAAGCAACACCAGAAAAACTGTGCACTCACCCCTCAGAATCCCAAGGAACGGCCAACCACTGTGGTTTCAGCTTTGACGTGGTGTGTTAAACAGTAACAGGTAACAGAAACAGGACCCTAGCAGAATGGTTCTGGTGCTCTTACCTTTTCCAAGTTGGGTCCTTCTGACTTTGTCCGCTGTGGATGCTTTTTGTCAGTTTTCCGACTTAGTAGAGTTCTGTGACCTAGTGACCACGAAGTCAATTCAATTCTCTTCTTACTGTTATTTCATATCCCACTGTTGGGCTTCTAGTTGACCCCTAGCCTACAAGTGACTCCTCATCTTGGACAAGACAGGTTAGAGGAGGTGAAAGGGAGTTGGGCCTCTGAGTTCTCTTTGTGGCTCTGTTCACCTGGGACTGGGACCACATCTATCACAGAATTTGAGATTAAGGTCAAGGGTATGTTAAAAGACTTAGGGAAAAACAAAAAAGACTTAGGGTTCCTCCAAGAAACCCAAGGGGCAGGTATCTGCACATCATAGCAGCAAAAGAAACCCTGACCCTATGTTTTCAGTTAATGAAGACTCCTCTTACCTTCTTGCACCAACCCTAATGTCCCCATACTGGCTTCTGAAAATGAAACTCCTTCCTTCCAAAAGCCCTAGTTCTCTGATTCTTCTGCATCAGCTGTTTCCCCAACTAGTCCTTAAATGCACTCATCTTGTCCTTTCTCAATTCCCTTTCTCTAAATGAACATCTTCCGGGGCGCCTGGGTGGTTCAGTCGGTTAAGGGTCTGCCTTCAGCTCAGGTCATGATCCCGGGGTCCTGGGATCGAGCCCCACATCGGGCTCCCTGCTCTGTGGGGAGTCTGCTTCTCCCTCTCCCTCTGCCTGCCACTATCCCTGCTTGTGCTCCTGGGCTCTCTCTCTGTGTCAAATCAATCAATAAATCTTAAAAAAAAAAGAAGAGAACATCCTCCAAGCTGCCACCCGAGGTGTTATGCAAAAAGGCAAAGCCAGTCGAGGAACTCCCTTGCTGAACACTTCTGTTGGCTCCCTACCAGCCTGGTTCTTACCTTAGCTGCACACTTGAAGCACTATAGGAGTTCTGGAAAACACTGAGGCCTGGGTCCCAACACCAGAACTTCTGATTGAATAGGTGTGGGGTACGTCCTGGGTATCTGGGTTTTAAAAGCTCCTCAGTTGGGGCACTTGGGTGGCTCAGTCAGTTAAGCATCTGACTCGACTTCAGGTCAGGTCATGATTTCAGGGTCATGATCTCAGGGTCATGAGATTGAGCCCCACATTGGGCTCTGCGCTGGAGGCATGGAACCTGCTTATGATTCTCTCTCTCCCTCTCCCTCTGGCCCCTGCTCACACTCTCATACTCTCTCTCTTTCTCTCTCTCTCTCTCTCTCGCTTTCTCAGAAAAAAAAGAAAATCTCCTCAGTTGACTTCAGTGTGCGGTCAGGGGGTGGAGCACCATGACCATGGTCAAACATCTTAGCAAGCTATACAAGCTACTGCCTACCTCTTCAGCCTGACCCTTTACCACCGTCTCTTTCATAACCCACAGCCACGATGGACCACCGTGTTCCCTGTGCAGCCATGCTCCTCCTAGAGGCACCTGAACAGGCTATTCCCACTTCTGGAATTCTCTTCCGTATCAGGAAGACTCTCACACATTCCAGATCCAATGCAAAAATCAACTCTTCATAAGGCCTTTCTCAACCCAGTGAGGACAGGCCACTGCTCCAAGAACATAATTCAAAAAGGCACCCCAGTCACCCAAGCAAATCTGCTCCTATTGGAGACATCAGGAAGAGGAATGAAAAGCACCTGAATGAATTCAGGGGAGTGCTAATCACCCTGCATGGAGTGCTAACCTTGGACCTGTCAGCCTCACCCTGGGCTACAGCCCTGGTTTTGTCTACCTCCCATGTGAACGTCAGGAAGCTTCTTAGATCTGCAGGTCAGGGGCCACTGTTGGCATCTGAGAGCTCAGTGGGATGGGAAATAAACCGAGAGAGGAGCATTCTTCTGAGGAAACATCTCACCTGAGCCCTCTCACTGCCCTAGGAGGGGGAGAGCGAATTCTGATGAGGAAGCAGTCAACAAGGTCCACTCTGAGTAGGGCCAAAGAAGCTCCTAAGGTTTAGGAGGATTCTTTCTCCCTCCCTTTCTTTCTTTCTTTCTTTTTGTCTGCACTCAAACTGAGCAACATCAGAGGGACCAGGGTAAGGATATCTTTCAGCTCAGGCACATGATTAGGATTCCAAAAAGGGGAGCTACCTATTCTGGTCTTCAGCATGAACACCACAGGAAAAGAACTGCCTGTCAAGAATTGGCCACCTGCCTCCTAGAGGGGTCTAGATAATGTGCTGACCTCAACCTGAGCCTCCAGGGACTAACTTGTGGCTGGGAAGCGAAGGAGCCTGGACTCTGCTTCCTTAGAACCCTCTTGGGGCCAGACAGGGGCCCTGGCTCTTTCCTGCTTCATGGCTTGCTCTTCATTCTCAAACCACTCCATCTTTCCTAAAGTAAGACCTGAGGAAAAATGACTCTGACTCATGCTCATGGTCATCTCTCGAACACCCACATGAAGCAGACATCTGGCCCAGCTTGCTTCCTTAGTAAATATTTGATGGAAAGATGATGCACGGCAGCCCAGCCAAGCCAGAACATTCCGAGCAGAATTGTGAATGCCTAATGAAGGCAGGTCCCAAAATGACAGACGTGTCCGGCTTTTCCCGTCCTCAGCTACGTCCTGAGATCCCATCCCTCCCAAACCCATATTCTCCTTACCATAGCGTGGGCCACACACCACGGCACCCGAACATTTATGCAAAATGTCCTGGCTCCCTGGATCACTCTTGGATTTCTTTTTAGCCTCCTGAAACCCACATGAGGAGGAACTGAATTAGGACCTTTGGAAGTGAAGAAAACGTTTCAAAAAGAGTCTAAAAGAAGGAAGTTAGTGTCTGCAAGCAGACAGTAACTCTGTATCTAGAACCAGACGGAGAACAGGGAGACTCGCACCTCATCCACCCCTTCCCATTCCAGGTTGCACCCCGTGGCCCGTCCCAGCTGGTCCTCCGGCTTCCCTCATGGCCACTCTACCTGTCTCTTCGGTGGGGTTTTCACCTTCCTCTGCTGCTGCTTCTTGTGACCTGGTGACCAGAGCACTGGCTCAATCCTCTTCTCCCTGACATTGCCCACCTTCCCCGGGGGCTGCTTGCTGGGCCCTGCTCCACAATGGTGACACCCGCTCTGTCAGAACCAAGCCTTTTGTGGTGGGGGAGGGGGGCTGCCTCCTGAAATGGCAGTTTCCCGAGTTCTACACGGGATCTTGTATGACTGTGGCCACAAACATAACAAACTGGGACCCAGACCAAGTATGAGAACTGTGGGCTGCCGGGGGGGACAGTACCTGAGGATCTGGCCAGATCC
Organism: Phoca vitulina; assembly: GCF_004348235.1. Taxonomy (NCBI): domain Eukaryota; kingdom Metazoa; phylum Chordata; class Mammalia; order Carnivora; family Phocidae; genus Phoca; species Phoca vitulina. The sequence continues at coordinate 13,717,544 of NW_022589724.1, read as the reverse complement.
ACCAGAAAACCTACCTTCTATGTTCGGGGTGTAATATAATTTCTTCAGATGTTTAGGATATCTCAATGCTGGTCTCTGGAGGAAAAAAGAAAGAAAGAAAAGACAAAGAAGAGGAAAAGCTCTACTGAAGGTGTTTCCTTTTCCCAAGACATACCCTTCAAATGCAGGTAGGTACCCACATAGCCAACGAGCACTGTTTGAGAACCAGGTGTGTGCAGCATTGTAGCAGGGCTCTGGAGAGAGGAACCAGAGCGGGGAACAAAGTGCAGGAGAAACAGAGAATGTTCCTCAAACCCCTCCCCGTGCTTTGCTTTCGCCTACATATAGCCCAGCCCTTCTGTGAGGCTTGGGTCCAGCGTGGAAGGGTAGACAGAAAGAAGAAAGAAAACGTCAACTCCTCCAGCCTTGAAGAGAAATGAGTTTGGATTTGCATCTAGACCTCTGTCTCCGAGGCTCCCTAGCTCTCACCTGCAGGGTGAGACGGTGTATGGATAAGAACATCTTAGCAGAAATGGCACTGTCAGGTCGGCTCTTTTCCAGGGGAGCTTTCTTCTTCATCATGGCCAATTGTGTCTTCATCTCCAGGGAAGGCATGGTTTTCCCTTCGTCAGGTAAGAGGCTGGAGGGGACAGAGACAGCCAGTCAGCAACAGTTCTTCTTGGAGAGCGTGGCTGAGGAAAAAGGGATGGAAAGGGCTCCAAATTTGAATAAATTTCCACTGTGGGCCTAAAAAGGCCTATGCCAATAGGTGCTCATCGGGCAACAGCTTTCAATTAGCTGAGGACAGGCGTTCTTATCCCCATTTTGCAAACGAGGGAATGAGGCATAAAGATGCTAGATAAATTACCCAAATGCACAAAACTGGGAAGTTTCAATGCAAAATCCAAAGGCTGTCTCACTCCAAACCACACTTCCCTTCTACCTCCCACTTATCCATAACTCGTTTATAAAAAGAAGAGAGTGAAGGCTCCTGGCTGGCTCAGTCAGCGGAGTATGGAACTCTTGATCTCAGAGTCATGAGTTCAAGCCCCTTGTTGAGCATAGAGCTTACTTTAAAAAGAAAAAGGAGAAGGAGGAGAAGGAGAAGAAGAGAGTAATAGTGCCTAGTAGAAGTTCAAATAAGAAAATAGGCTTTTTGAGAGAGATTGCAGCCCTCCATTGAAGTTGGCTGTGATTGCTCAGGATTCCAAATAAATTGATTTGAGAAGAGAAGAGGAGCCTCACCTAACATTGGCGGTTGACACTTATCCTTTGGGGTCCTTTATTTGGCAGGGAGAGTTGGTAAAGTGAATGATAAATGCTGTTTTTATAGGATAAGCCTGGAAGCTTGGGCACATTTGACCCTTTTAATTTTTATTTTATTATTTTTTTTAAAGATTTTATTTATTTATTTGACAGAGAGAGAGACAGTGAGAGAGGGAACACAAGAAGGGGGAGTGGGAAAGGGAGAAGCAGGCTTCCCGCTGAGCAGGGAGCCTGATGTGGGGCTTGATCCCAGGACCCTGGGATCATGACCTGGGCCGAAGGCAGACGTTTAACGACTGAGCCACCCAGGAGCCCCTTGACCCCTTTTTAAAACTGCACTTTATACTAAATTTGGGGAACAAGTTGAATGTTCTATAGGACAGGCGCCCATTGAAATTTGAGGAATGCAGACAGCACTGAACATGGGCATGTCTATTAAAACAGTCTGGTCTTTTGACCCACAAGCCCAAAGATTCCAGGATGCCTATGAGGAGAAAACTTCTCTTAAGGAAACTAAGACACTACTTCTACCATTCTCAAGTAAACTGGGTTTTCTAACTACATAACTGAGTGGAAAACAGAAGCCTATCAGATCCTAAGTGTGTCTTATTAAAGATCCAGGTCTGTTTATAATGTATTTATGAATTATAATAAAGATGACTGTATATCTGAAAAACAAAACAAAACAAGAGAATAGACGTAATGCGCTTCTATAGCGCAGGGCCTGGCAAGTGGTAAGTACTTGATAAATGGTGGCCATTACCGTCATCACTGTACATTGGTAAGTCTCCGAACTCACTGAACAAGCAGAGGGGACAGTTCTTCTCCCCTCCTTACTCAGGAAGAGCATGCGACTTAGTGCCTTCTCTGCTTCAGAGAAGGGCAGGTCCTCTGGCTCTCTCACAGGCTTACATGATACTTACTCCTTCAGTAGATCCTGAGGTAACATGTCAAATTGGTTCCAGAAAGGTATGGACTCTGCGTTTAGTTGCTCAAAAAAGTGTACTGGTGAGGGGGGAGGCACAATCATCCCTGGAAGTCCCAGCTGTGTTTCTGTTTTCTGCTTTCCACAGCGAAAACTGTCTTTCTAGAAAAGCAACAATGGAAAGTGCCACTCCTTCCCATCAACATTCCAGCCTCCCAACATAACCCTGGCATGCCAAACTCCCAGCAGCAACCCCTCCTTTGCACTATGAAGGCCACCATATTTTCCCTCTCTGGCTCCCCACCCCATTGTTGAATTCAGATCATACAGGGATTCATTGCTTTGGTTTTTTTCCCAAAAAGGTTATTAATTCATTCACTGAGCAAAACTGAACAAGTATTTATTGGCCAACTATGTGCCAGGTGCAGGGCTCACACTGGGGATTCAGCAATGAACAAAGTGGACCAAGACACTACTCTCATGGTTGTAGCAACCTTCCAGCTCTGTTACTTACCCAAGGTTACATTTACCCATAAGTGGTGGCATAAGGATGAGAAACCCAAGTCCATTATAACCCCTAGTCCACTGAAGCTCTCTTTCTATCACACCAGGAATTTGTCAAAAACTCCCCCTGAATATCCAAGGCTTCCTCCTAACTTTTCTTCAAGATGCTCCTCACCTTCCTACAGGGAGTGGGTAGGGAAGAGAGTCTCTCAATAGAAAATGCTTTGGTAATTATTCCTTAAAAGGGGTTTTCTTTTGCAAGTTTTATTCATTTAAAAAGAATGCGGGAAGGGGGAAAGTACCTGAAAGGAAAACAAAATTCTACAGAGTAATCTCATAAAGGTTTGACCAAAACATCAAACTTACCTCTGTAGATTTCATTCTTCTCTTCATCCAGTCCTGGCTGGGAAGAATATGCTTCTTCTCAGCTGGACTTGAAATAAGAACAACCACAATTTATTCCCAGACATCTCAAACAGAAGCACCAAGGGTATTTGTGAATGATGACCATGGAGATTTCTATCCTCTCTTCAGTACTCAAAGATGGCTGCTTGGAAGCCTGGAGGAACCAACTGACCAGAAGCTGTGAGAAACAAGACCTAACCTCACATCTACATTAGGTTCCCTGCCATTCTCTCCTACAACCCAGTTATTTGCTTTCATAGCATTAATCCAAATTAGTAATTATATACTTCGGTATGGTGATGTTTGTAAAGCCTGAATCCCAGCCCACCCACCCCTCCCACCCCCCCCCCCACCACCACCACCACAAGACTCTAGGAGGACAGGGAGCAAGTCTATTTGGTTCTTCACTAGATTCTCACTGCTTAGCATAGAGGAGGTGCTCAAGTATTTTTTGCTCCATCATCTTCCACCTCCTTGCCTGGAACATGTATATGATGGCTGGAGCACTAGCCGTCAACTTAGACCTTCAAAGCCCCCATGAGACACCTTAGAAAATGAAAGCCATGGGCTAAGGATGATGACCAGAGAGCCCGAAGGAGTTCTGGTTTCTGATGAACACATGGAGCTGAGGTACTAGACCTGATCCACCCAAATCTGGGCTTTTTTTTACACGAAAGGAAGTAAACCTCTAGGAGTTTTTTGTTTATATCATATATATATACATATATATATATATATGTGTGTATATATATATATATATATATATACACACGCATAAGCACTGACAGGATAATTAAAAAATCAAGTAAGAAGAAATTCTTAAATCACATCCTATCACATAGTCACTTAACAAGAATCCAAAAGCCTTAGCATTCATGAAAGAAAAACCAAACACCTTCTTCCAGTGGTTATCAGTATTATCAAGCCCTTGGGCCCTCACCCAGTGACCCTTCTGCTTTGTACACAAGTCCTACAGGCTATTCATCTTGTGCCACTGCGCTAGGCCTTGGGGCTGGGACCAAAGATTCACGCGCTTCACTCAAAATGTTTTCACTAGCTGGGGATGGCTAATAAGAAAAACTGATAGGGGCGCCTGGGTAGCTCAGTCTGTTAAGTACCTGCCTTCAGCTCAGGTCATGATCTCAGGTCCTGGGATCAAGCCCGGCAAGCACGGGGCTCCCTGCTCAGCAGGGAGTCTGCTTCTCCCTCTCCCTGTGTCCTTCCCCACAGCTTGTGTTCCCTCCCCGCTGCTTGTGTTCTCTCTCGCTATCTCTCTCTCTCAAACACATAAATAAAATCTTTTAAAAAGAAGAAATAGAAAAACTGATCGTCAGGAAGCGTCTGTTTCTTAGCCCTCACAAACCCACAGGCCCTATCTTGCCTGTTATTTAATGCCATGTAGGATCTGATGTAGAGAAGCCCCAACGCAGGAAGCACAAAGTGCATTAAGTAGAACCCCCGTGAAGCAGGAAGCAAATACAAGAGACCGTGACCTTCTTCTCTAGTTGGCCTCCTGTTACTTGCAATGAAGTGGCTAAAAAGGAGATCACAAATAGGAGGCCTGCGCAGGGCAGGAGGGACTTGCAGAACGTAAGGGCGGAAGGCTCCCAAGTTCTAGACACAACACTCACCTCACATGCCTCTCTGGTTGTTCTGGGATCCAGATTACAACCATATTTCTAACATCTTGAGGGCTGGGAAGGTGGGTCTCATTCAAATTCAGCACTGAAAGCTAAGAGAAAGATGGAAAGCCTGTATGTGGCTTGAAGGCACCAGCTCCTGATGGTATTCAGAACAGGCTAAGAACTGAATTATCATGCTGATGGAAAGGGTATGCTGGTGCAGAAGATGACAAAAAGACATTTCTCATCCCCAGATTGTCTTCATAACAATGCCCTAAGAAACCAGACACCAGTACAGTACTCTGCAAGAGTGAGCATTTTAAGTGACTAGTCTCCTCTGCCTCCCTGTGACATCATTTAGCAACTCCCCACCCCATACCCCCTAGAGGGGAACTTGGGGTTTGCCTAAGGGAATGCACTCATTCTGCCTACTCCACTCCAAACACTTAGATCCCCTGCAGATAACACAATTTGGGAACTGGGAGGGAACTGGTAGGGACAGAAGCCAGTTTTCTGCTTTTACCGCCTGTCTATAATTAAAGGCATCTACATAAAAGTTAAGTTCACAACACTTTTCACGTTCAGACATTTAAGATATTAGAACAGTGGTGCTCAAGGAAACCTTATAAATGATCTAGTCCCTACCCCTGGTAGGATACAGGGAACGAGAAAACAAAAACAAAAACAAAAACTAATAAAAATATTGCTGTGGGGCGCCTGGGTGGCTCAGTTAAGTGACCGAATCTTGATTTTGGCTCAGGTCATGATCCCAGGGTCCTGGGATTGAGCCCCATTTCGGGCTCCGAGCTCCTGAGCTCAGTAGGAAATCTGCTTGAGATTCTCTCTCTCCCCCTCTGCCCTTCCCCACTGCTTGCGTGCTCACTTCCCCGACCCTAAGAGATAAATAAATTTTTTTAAAAATAGCGTTGTCCTATGAAAAGGAACTGAAGGGCTTGGGGGACTAGGGGAGACTTCTTTGCACTGTAAACCCTTTTATGCTTTTTGAATTTTGAACCATTTGCAAGTACTAGCTATTCAAATAATTATCTTAAAACGAATTTAATCTAACCCCTTGTTCTAAAGAGGTCAAAGAGGAGAGTGATTTGTTCATTCATCCATTCAAACACATCTACCCTCTCTCTGTCCCTTATACTCTCCACCATGTGATAGTGAAAGGTAAAGTATCTCTTGAAAAAAATAAAAGGCATCCGTAAGATTGCAAAGAAGAGTAAATCTCTCTTTATTGTAGATAAGTAGAAGGGCTTTTCCTCCTAAACTCTAATTTAGCTCGGCCTCTAACTAGCTATGTGCTTTAGCAAATCACTTCCTTATCTGGGCCTCAGTTTTCTCAACTGCAAGACATAAGAGACGGACCACAGTAATGTTCTTCAATTGCAACTGCAACTAATTCATAGGTCACGGGATCAAATTTTGTGACCTGTAGCCTACATTGCTTAGAAGTAGAATAGAGGGGCGCCTGGGTGGCTCAGGCAGCCCTGCGTCTGACTCTTGATTTTGGCTCAGGTCATGACCTCAGGGTCGTGAGATTGAGCCCCGCATTGGGCTCCTCGCTGAGTGCTGAGTGTGGAGCCTGCTTAGGATTCTTTCCCCCTCTCCCTCTGTCCCTCCCCTGCTCATGCGTGTTCTCTCAGTCTTAAAAAAAAAAAAAAGTAAAATAGAATAGGACAGAAAATATCAGAGTGCATCACTCATAATTATGGTAAGGATTGTTTTATGCTATTTTGTTGCAAAATGTATTTTTTACTGTAGGTCATAGCAGCTAAAAAGTTTGATAGTCATCAGAATAGATGACCTGAAGGCACATTTTAGGTGTGACAGTCCAGCATTCTAATTTCCCCATATTATGAGATGACAGGGTTTACTTAGTAGCTGAACATGCTCTTTGCAGGATACAGACAGAAAAGTCTTACCATCGATCCCACTGGCGTCTGGGATTTCTGGAGACAGTATAGCACGTAAAGGCATTAGTACAAAGCCCAGCATATACGTAAGGGCCCAATATTAGATAGTTATCATTGTCATTATTCAGATCATAGTCATCCTGAATGGTATACAGAGGCAAGTATTTTATTCCCACTAGTAAAGAGAAAATGCTGAAGAAGTACCTTTTTTAATCTGTGATTTACTTTAGGAGATCTATCAGGATGGTCGATTAAATCTTTGTCAGGTAAATCTTCCCGAGGCCTAAAAAATGAGTTTCCAAACATGACACAGAGATACAAAAGAGCTACGGGGATGGCAGTTAGTGCTCTGAGGAAAAGTCTTCTGCTTATCCACAGAAGACCTGGGGCTTAATACTTACCGAATGAATGTAGGGTGTCCCCATGTCCTTAAGTTGTGTTTCTTTGTTATGGAACAGCTCCCAGACACTGTACACTGTAAACACTCCACAACTATTTGTTGCATCAAACTGAATTCAGAGCCTATGCCCCTCTCCAACTACAGACAGTTATGGCACTATCAATAAAAGTTGACTGAGTAACCCTTGATGTAGATGTTCAAAGCATGTTAAATAAGCCAAACATAGTATTTACACACAATGGAATATTTTTCAGCCTTAATAAGGGATGCAATTCTGATATATGCTCCAATATTGATGAAACTTGAAGCCATTATGCTAAGTGAAATAAGCTAGCTAAGGGGCGCCTGGGTGGCTCAGTCGTTAAGCGTCTGCCTTTGGCTCAGGTCATGATCCCAGGGTCCTGGGATCGAGCCCCGCATTGGGCTCCCTGATTCGGGGGGAAGCCTGCTTCTCCCTCTCCCACTCCCTTTGCTTGTGTTCCCTCTCTTGCTGTGTCTCTGTCAAATAAATAAATAAAGTCTTTAAAAAAAAAAAAAAATAGAAACATCACCACTCTGCTGAAAGGGATCTCTTCTCTTTGTTGTCACACCACGAACATTAACTGGGGCAAATTCTCTCATTAATTGGCATGGCTTCCCTCCTTAGGAGCCCCGTGCTGTAGCACCCTTGGGATGGACCAGCACTGAGAACAACGGCTCAGTCCTTAAGCATCTGCCTTCGGCTCAGCTCATGATCCCAGGGTCCTAGGATTGAGCCCCCCATAGGGCTCCCTGCTCTGCGGGAAGCCTGCTTCTCCCTCTCCCACTCCCCTTGCTTGTGTTCCCTCTCTTGCTGTGTCTCTCTCTGTCAAATAAATACATAAATAAATCTTTAAAAAAAAAAGAAGAAGCTAAACACAAAAGGACAAATTTTGTAGGATTCCACTTATATGAGGTACCTAGAATAGGCAAATTCATACAGACAGAAAGTAAAATAGACATTAACAAGAGCTGGAGGGAGGAGGGAATGGGGAGTTACTGTTCAATGGGTAAGGAGTTCTTGTTTGAGTTGATGAAAAAGTTCTAGAAATGGATGGTGGTGAAACAACACTATGAATGTATTTAATGCCACAGAATTATACACTTAGAAACGATTAAAATGGCAAATTTCACACTATGTATATTTACCACAATAAAAAAAAAAGGAATACTGTCCCCTTACATTTTCATATCACTTGTTACTATATTTTTTTAAAAGCCATGTTAAGTGTAGGAATGAATAAATATGGCGAAGAAGTGTAAGATAAAGACCCAACTCCCTAGGCTGATTCCCATGCCGTAGGCCACTGCTTTTTACTCCACCTCCCGAGCCTCAGCTCTGACCACTCCCCCATTCCTGCTCTATGTTCCACGCACAATGAGCCCTTCTCCTGACATCTAAAGAACTTCCTCTTGCCTCCAGGCTTTGGCATACGTTCTTTCCGCAGTCCAGAACTCTCCTCATGGCCACCTCCCATCTGCAACCCCCACTTCGCCAGACTGCTCACACTTCAGTATATAGGCACAGGTTCCACGTCCACAGAGGACAGTGCCCTGGGTGAGGAACCCTTCCCATGTGCTTCCACACCCCCAGGGGGGCCCCTCTCATCGCGCTCATCACACGGGACAGTTCTTGTCCTCCCCAGCGAGGCTGAAAGCCCTTTGAGGGTAAAGACTGTATCTTGTTTATCACTGACTCCCCAGAGCCCAGCAAAGTGGTCCCCACTAAAATACATTTGTAAATTCAATGAGTGACTACACGAATGAGGTCATGGTCTTTGCCTTCATAGGACCTGACTGGGAGAAGCCACCTTCTTCCCAAGGTTCAAGTCCTAGAGAACCAGAAAGCAGTCCTACCCTTTCCCATACTGTCTTTAGCCAAAGGAAACCACCAAAGGCTGCTTTACATCAAACGGGAGAAAAGGAACCAGTACAAGGGCCACTAGGCATGCCTTGGTTCCAAACCACAGGAGTTCTAAATGTTACAAGTCTAAGTTTTCTGTAGATCCCAGTCCCTTAGTTTCCCGTATCAACAAGCACTAACTGTATGCCTAGGCTTTGTAGGAGATTCAAAAGGAAACCATTGCTTCTGCCTTCGAAAGCTTACAAATAGTTTCATACCTAAAAATAAAGGATAAGAAAGATAGTGTGTGTGGACACAGTGTTCTGACGACCTGCAGAGGCTGATGAGATACCCCCCGTGGTGGGCTGAATTGTGCCCCCCAAATTCTTACACTGAATCCTAACCGTCAATACCTCAGAGTTTGAGTCCCTCAGTATTTGGAGATAGGGTCTTTAAGGAGGTAATTAAGGTAAAATGAAGTCATACAGACAGGCCCTAATCCAACATGACTGGTGTTCTTATTAAAAAGAGGAAATTAAGAGATTAAGAAACACTTATGATGAGCAGTGACTAACATAAAGAATGGCTGAATCACTCTATCATATACCTGAAACCAATATAACACTCCGTGTTAACTATCCTGGAATTAAAATTAAAAACTTAAAAAAAAGACAAGGATGGGATGCTTGGGTGGCTCAGTCAGTTAAGCGTCTGCCTTCAGCTCAGGTCATGATCCCAGGGTCCTGGGATCGAGTCCCGCATCGGGCTCCCTGCTCAGTGGAGAGCCTGCTTCTCCTTCTGCCTGCCGTTCCCCCTGCTTATGCTCGTGCTCTCTCTCTCTTTCTCTCTGACAAATAAATAAAACCTTTTTTAAAAAAAAGAAGAGGATGGGATGCCTGGGTGGCTCAGTCAGTTGAGCGTCTGCACTGGGCTCAGGTCATGATCTCGGGGTCCTGGGATTGAGCCCCACATCCACTGGGCTCCCTGCTCAGCGGGGAGTCTGCTTCTCCCTCTGCCCCTCCTCCCACACATGCTTCTCTCTCTCTCTCTCTCAAATAAATAAAATCTTTAAAAAAAAAAAAAAAAAAGAGGAAATTAGGACAAAGACACACAGAAGGAAGACCATGTTAAGACATAGGGAGAAAATGGCCACCTACAAGCCAAGAAGAAAGGGTTCAGAAGAAAACAACTCTATCAACACCTTAATCTTGAACTTCTAACCCCTAGACTGTGAAAAAATAAATTTGTGTTGTTTAAGCCACACAGTCGAGGGTACTTTGTTACAGTGACCCTAGCAAACTAATACATCTCTATTTTAGCAACTCCTACAACACAGATAATGCTTTCCTTTTGTTTCCCACTGCCTTGTCACCATTTCTCTAACTGAACTGGTGTTTTAGTTTTAATCCAGCTTTCTCAAAGTCTACTACATGGGTAAAGGAAATCAACCCAGAATTTTGAGATAGGAGGCTAATAATGGAAGATTCCATGATAATTTACCTGCCTTGGAATTTGGAGTCAAGCTTTGAACCTGGACACAGTAAAGAGGGAGGTTTGGTGAAGGTAAATCCTGATAAATGATGATGAGCATGTCTCTTGGCTTGGATGCAGGAATCTGCCATGTTTACAATGGTGAGCACGGGGAGTTTGTCTGAGAAAACAGAACGGAAGAAAACATGTAATCTGTCAAAAGGAGCCAAACAGAAATAGTTCAAGGATCTTGTAAGGAAGAAGCAGGGCTGACTAATTCACCTTCATCATTTGGAGTTGTTTTACAGGGGGAGCCCAGGATTCGAGGGTGGCCCCTCTCAATACGGCGGATCGTGGCCCAGCATTGTGGATGCTGACAAATGGCCAACTTGCAGGTGGTTTCATCCCACTGGCTCTCATCTGGTAAGTCCATAGCTACAAATGGTTTAGGACAAAAGCCAATCTTGCAGCTTTCTAGCCCTCTAAAGTAACAAAAACCACACAATTAGAGTGTATTATACATCAGCCATGCAGTCCAGATCTTAATTTGGACTCAAAGCATAAAATATTTCTGTTGAACCCACATACATAAATGATGGTCACAGGATAATTAAGAATTGGGTAACAAGCTACTCAGTCATTAAAAAGAATGAAATCTTGCCATTTGCGACAACGTGGATGGAGCTGGGGGTATAGCTCAGTGAAATAAGTCAATCAGAGAAAAGACAAATACCATATGATCTCACTCACGTGGAATTTAAGAAACAAAACAAAGAAAAAAAGATACAAGCCAGAAAACAGACCCTCAACTATAGAGAACAAACTGATGGTTACTAGAGGGAAGGTGGGGGGGGGAGGGGGGGAGGGTGAAACAGGTGATGGGGATAAAGAGTGTTCTTATTGTCATGATCACTGAGAAATGTATAAAACTGTTGAATCACTATATTGTACACCTGACACTACTATAACACTATATGTTGACCATATTATAATTAAAATTTTTTAAAAAACTGGATAACAACCAAGTATGAAAACATCTCAGTATGAAGTAGAGTGGCAAGAGTTTTTGGAGCAGACTAACTTCATAAAGTCTCCTACTTGGCCATTTAGTAGCTGAGTGACCTGGGTCTTAAGCAATCTGAGCTACAGGTTCCTCATCTGCAAAATGAGGATAAGCCTGTTTCACAGGATCATTACAAAGATTAGTTAATGGATATTAAAAGGTCTGGATATTAAAAGGGCGCCCGGGTGGCTCAGTCGGTTAAGCATCTGTCTTTGGCTCAGGTCATGATTTCAGGGTCCTGGGATTGAGTCCCACGTCGGGCTTCCTGCTCAGCGGGGAGTCTGCTTCTCCCTCTGCCTCTACCCTTCCCCCCTGCTTGTGTTCACTCTATCATGCTCTCTCTCTCAAATAAATAAATATTTTTTTAAAAAGTTCTGGCATATAGTTCAAAATAAGTATTAGCATCCTTTCCTTTTCCCCTTCATTAATCATTAGGGAGAAGACACCATCATCTCTAAAAAGCCTTATCAAATCAGAACTAATATAATCACAGAAGTACTTGAGATGGCTTTAGATGGTTCACACCTTTGGAAAATATGCTTCATTTTGCAATATGCTCCAATTCTCATACAGGCAGCTTAAATACCCACCAGAAATGAATAGGTTTGCTCAAACAGTAGATCAGTAGACTTACAGTTACATCAGAGGCCTCTGGCTTTTCATTTACTGGCTGTACGGTCGTAGGCAAGTGATTTCACGTCTCTCAGCTTGTTTCCTCATATAAAGAGGGGACAGGAAATCCCTAAGTAGGATTGTGGAAGCATTAAGAGAAATAACGTACTTTTATGTATGATACGTGATAGGGGCTCAATAAATAGCATTATCTTTCTGTCTCTAGAAATATTTTAGGCAATCACTACCACCTGGTCCTTAACGCAATTATTACAAAGTTGGGAGGGGTGAAAAGATTAAAGGTGGACATTAGGTCCCCTTTTTAAGGACAGTATCCATTTCTTCTTCCTTTTATTCAACACATTTATTGACTACCAAATATGTGACGGGACGTGTTGCAGGCATAGAGAACAGTAATGAACAAAATAAGTCCCTGTTCTAAAGAACTTATAAATTAAACCAAAAATAATGAATTATTGGTATGGCATCGCACCTGCCCTATGACTCGTTTTGTTTGGCCTACACTTTGAGCCACTTTTTTAAGTGGAAATAGTCCACAGTATTCAGATTTATGACTCCTCTTAAAGATCAAAATATCTTTTACATCAACATGGATAGGACTGGAGGAGATTATGCTAAGTGAAATAAGTCAAGCAGAGAAAGTCAATTATCATATGGTTTCACTTATTTGTGGAACATAAGGAATAACATGGAGGACATTAGGAGAAGGAAGGGAAAAATGGGCGGGGGGAATTGGAGGGAGAGATGAACCATGAGAGACTATGGACCTGAGAAACAAACAGGGTTTTAGAGCGGAGGGGGTGGGGGGATGGGTTAGCCCGGTGATGGGTATTAAGGAGGGCACGTACTGCATGGAGCACTGGGTGTTATACGAAAACAATGGATCATGGATCACTACATCAAAAACTAATGATGTACTGTATGGTGACTAACATAACATAATAAAATTAAAAAAAAAAAAAATCAAAATATCTGACAACACAGGGGTCCCAATTCCAACTAGACAGCAACTGGATGGAGAGGAGTGTCTCCTGGTATCTTTAAACCAGAACTGTTCTCTCCAAATGGAGAGTTCTCTCAACAAACCCTATAATCTCTAACTAATGCAGTTTCAGTTGCCGTTTATCACCGTGTTTGCTGTTGTTTTTCTCCTAATAGGGAAGAATTTCTCTGTACTCATGTCTCTGTCAAAAGCTGGAAAATTGGGTTGCCTGGTTGGCTCAGTAGGTAGAACATGTGACTCTTGAACTCTGGTCATGAGCACCAGCCCTACGTTGCCTGTAGAAACTACTCAAAATAAATAATTTTCTTTTTTAAAAAGCAGGAAAATTAAGGGTGACGTGAGACAGCATGTTTCAAGAAAAAAAAGCATTCGTGCTCGCTCAGTGGGATCGAAGACAATTTCTACCTACATAACATGAAAATGATACAACTTAAGAGCCACTGCAAAACCATGCTAAAGCTTTTGACTGCGAAATATGTATGATGCGTAAGTCAATGAACTGAAAAATACAAATACAATTTTAACAGGGTTCGTTTTTTAATGGAATGCAATGTCGCGTTATCCTTACAACCGGCTGCTTGCTGCCCTTTCGTTACCTGACCAGCCCGAATTGAGGCCCGAGGTCTACTTGTGCCCATTTCTATGTCGCCAGCGTTAGCGCTGTACTGGCAAAGGAGTTTGCGTTCAACAATTCTAGGGGACAATTATCCTTAATGCGATTATTACAAATTTGGGAGGCGTGAAAAGATTAAAGATGAACATCAGGTCCCGCAGAATTGAAAAAAGATACCCGCTTCGTTCCAGAAGAGGGACGTGGAAGAGTTCGGCCTCGGAGGCCCGCGCTACCAAAGGGCACGCCAAACTGCAAGAAAGCCAAAACCACTCGGCAAACGTGACCCCTCGGGCCGCCTGGGAGAGGAGGCGGGGCACCGCCCCACGTCGGAAGGAGCCCCGCCCCGTCCGCTCAGTCCACGCCTCCGTCTCCCGCGCTAGCCGCCAGGCAGCGCCGTTGCCAGGCAGCGGCGCAGAGCACTGTGGGGAAGGGACGGAAGCTCCAGTGAGCCAGACTTGAGCTGATGAGAAGTCTCCAGACATGGTGGCGGCAAGAAGCAGGGAAACGAACCTGGGAAGGGACGCTGGATCCCGGTGGGGTCGGACGGAAGCCCGGAAGGGCCAAAACCGTAGCGACGTGGAAAGTTCGGATGCTTGGGCGACTCGAGGCAGAGGCGGGGCTGGGTGAAGAGGGAGGCTATGGCGCGCGGGGCACTGTGGGACACAGTGTGGGCAACGTGGGGCGTGACGGAAGCCTTTTTGGGTCAGACTGTGGCGACGCGGGAAGTCCGGACGCCTTGGCGGCCTGAAGAAGAGGCTTGAGACGTAGGCGCGGGTCGCGGCGCCGGCGGCAATGGCGGAGAGGCCCGAGGACTTAAACCTGCCCAATGCCGTCATCACTAGGATCATCAAGGAAGCGGTGAGCAGCTCTGGCTGGCGGATGGGCCAGGGGCGGAAGGGCGGGCAGCGGGGGAAGCAGGTCTTGGGCCGGCAGCTTTATTCACCCACGCTCTTTTTACAGCTCCCGGACGGTGTCAACATCTCCAAGGAGGCCCGCAGCGCCATCTCCCGCGCTGCTAGCGTCTTCGTGCTGTACGCCACTTCTTGGTGAGGCGGGCTGAGCTAGCCAGAGCTTAGCTGGGGCTGGGGCGTAAGGGAGCCGCAGAGACCCCCTGGCCTGGAGTCCACAAACCCCAACAATTGTGCCTTATCTCAGTGCGGGGAAGATTCACCCTTATCCAGTTCTTGCAAGGTCTGAAACAAAATAAAACAGCAAAATTACCCTTTGTACAGGGAAGGGAGGGACTTAACATGTCACAAAAATCCATGCATCTAAGACCTAGGCTTTTCCATACCACCTCTGGTGCCCCTTTTCCATCCCTTACGCGGCAGGAGGGGGTCTGACAGCCCCCTGACAGCCTTTAATCTTTTTCTTTCAGTGCCAACAACTTCGCAATGAAAGGGAAACGCAAGACACTGAATGCCAGTGACGTGCTCTCAGCCATGGAAGAGATGGAGTTCCAGCGGTTCGTTACCCCGTTGAAAGAAGCTCTGGAAGGTAATGACCCTTTCCTTTGTTCAGCCAAGTAGAAGATGTTCACCTGGCCCTGAGTCTTCTCAGCTTGGGTCCCTGGTAAGGACAGGAAGTAAGTATTGGATGTGACTCAGAATCAGTCCAGTTGGCACCATCTCAGATCCGATTTGTAATGCTGAGCAGGTTATTTTTCCTTCTCTGCCCCAGCTTTTCTAGTTGTACAGTGGAGTTAGCTGCTGTGGTCTGTTTGGTTCAGCCCTGCCTCCTGACCCCCACCTTCCTCCTTACAGCATATAGGAGAGAGCAGAAAGGCAAGAAGGAAGCTTCAGAGCAAAAGAAGAAGGACAAAGACAAAAAAACAGATGCCGAAGAGCAAGACAAGAGTAGGGATGAGGACAACGATGAAGATGAGGAAAGACTGGAAGAAGAAGAACAGAATGAAGAGGAGGAAGTGGACAACTAATGGGATGGGAAGACTGGCACCTTGGAAGGTACCACCCTGAAACGTGGTACGTTTGTGAGAAGCTTTTCCCTGCTGGGGCGAGTAGTCTTAGCCAGAAGAGCCTGAGAAGATCAAAATAAAACTGACTAAAATTATCAAAACCAGCGCTTCCGTCAGAGCATCAGCGCAGCAGAATCCCATTTTGCCAGATCAGTCTGAAGGTAATGACTTTTGGCAAGAGGGATTCTGAGTGGCTAATTTGATTAGTCAATTTGATCTCTTTTGTTTACTTACATATATGGTAGGCGGTTGTTGATCCCCAGTTCCCTTCCCACCCATCCCCCAAAAAAGTAATAATGACTTCCATGCTGCCTGCTGTGTTCCAGATCACAGGGGTAGTCAAAGCTCAGGAAAAATTGGGGCTTTGAGCATGGTCAGCCTGGCTTGATTGTACAGGATTTGGCAATACTAGCTTGTTAAAGTGGTCAGAATGTGTTTAGCGTTAGGAAACTATAAAAGGTTACAGGAGAAGAATGAAATCTGTTGTCTCTTCACTTGACAGTAACATTAATTGAATTTTGATTTCTCCAGACCCACTTGGCTTGGAGCTCCTCTGTCTTGCTTGGTAGGCATTTGACCTGCTGGCGAGGCTACGCTCTGGGCACATATGCTTTTAAATCAGCATTGTAGAATGGAATTAGTCAAGCAAGTGTGCCAATAACTCTTACCAAAAAAAAAAAAGATAGTTTAGTCTTAGATGCACCTCGCTGCCTACCACTGTATGGCTTTAGGATTTATGGTCACCTCCTGGAAGGTATAAAATTCCAGGCTTTCTCTTCTTGTAGTCCATTTCCCAGACTTTGACTTTTCATTTTTCATTCTTCCAATTCATGACAAGTTCCAAACTTTATTTCTTCTAGGCACAACTTTCTCCCTCTGTGCTTCTCCTTTCCTGTCTCTCTTCTGCCTCTCCTCTGTTCCCGATTCCCACTTTCTCTCCCTCCTTTTCTCACATCTGCCAACCCAGGAACTTTGATAACCTGCTTAATGTCCCAAAGTGCAGAAATCTGATGGTGCTCAGGAATCTAATCCCCACTGCAAAAAACCATCCCCTTTAATTGCTTCTAAAGTAACTCTGTTGACCTTTCTTCTCAGTTGGTTTTTTTTTTTTCCTCTTGATATTTGGTGCTCCAAGCACTTTTTTGTTTGTCTCTAAGTTGAGCGCTTGGAGGATGACAGGTAGTCAAATGTATGTAGTTTGACACTGTTAATTTGTTAAATGAATAGTCAAAAGTTTGTTGAGAAATGAGTGAAGAATGTTGAGGAAAATTATGCTTTGTACAAATAAAGAACGTTCTTGTTAAAAGTGATGGCTCCTGTTTCATCCTGCTTGTTTATTGTAGGCTTTTGGGGAGGACCCACTGATCATCCCTGTATATAGTTTTTGGAATGTGGACTGGGCCCGATCTTTGTAACTAATCCTGCGCTGCCGTGCATGACCAGCAGATGCTGCTCTTCAACCACAGCAAGAGCTTTCCATGGCTCTGCAGGGCACCCTATGTGTTACTAGTTGCTCAATGACTCAACATTTATTGAGTTCCTACTATGTGTCTGATACTATTCTAAATGCTTTCAAGCATGAACTCTGAAATCCTATCAAGGAGAACTACCTTTACCTTCATGATGTCCACCACAATGCTCTATTACCTCTAATCTACATAACTTTTTCAAATCATGACTTTATAAAGAACATAAAGTTGCAACCCCAATAGTCATTAGATCTGGTGGCTTTTTCCTTCTCCACAACAGAAACATCCATTCTTAACTCCCATGAGCACCACTCAGCAAAGCTTTCAAGTCCCATCTGGAGTCCTGTGGTTTCCTGCCACATCTCTGCTTGCCCCAGCTTCCCCTGTGTAGCTTGCCAAGTAAATCTTCCTGGAACGTTGCTATGTTCTAGTCCCTCACTGCTTCCCATCAAATCCATACTTAAACCCGGTATGCAAAACCTGCTTGAGGAGGGCTTGCCTTATCTATTCCAGTCTGTTTCTACTTCATTGTTAAGTCTCCAGTCAATGAATCCCCAAAAGAACTCTCCCTCCACATGGCTTTAGGTCTTCCCAAACTTTGACTACCTCAGAAAACCATGTTTCCTGAGAGCGGGAAGTATGACTTAAAACTACAGAATTTAAGAGATGCCTGGCTGGTTCAGTTGGTAGAACCTGTGAGTCTTGACCTCGAGGTGGTAAGTTTGAGCCCAATGCTGGGTGTAGAGACTACTTTAAAAAAGAAAAAAAAAACTGGGAAGAATCTGAGGTTATCAACCAATTTTTTCCAAGTACACTTTTATCATTCCTGTAGTGGTATCTGAAGTTTGAAGGTTGCTTACTAGGTTAAGGCAAAAATCTCATCTTTTGTAAGCCACAGCCCTTCATGCCTAGAGATTCTGATCTGGATCTGGAGGGTGGGAAGGTTACCATTTTTACCCACGCAAAATTACGTTTGCAGGGGCATCTGGCTGACCCAGTCGGCAAAGCGTGCAACTCTTGATCTCGGAGTTATAAGTTTGAGCCCCACGTTGGGTGTAGAGATTACTTAAAAAAAAATTAGTGAGGCACCTGGGTGGCTCAGTTGGTTAAGCGTCCGACTTTGGCTCACGTCATGATCTCAGTGTCCTCAGATCCAGCCCTGCGTGAGGTTCCCCACTCTGTGGGGAGTCGGCTTCTCCCTCTCCCTCTGCCCCTCCTCCGCTTGTGCACACGCACTCTCAAATAAATAAAATCTTTAAAAAAAAAAAAAATGAATAAATAAGTAAATAAAAATTACTTTTGCAGCCTAATCCTATTTTTGCTGATGAGAGATTAAGGCTCATCAGAGAAAAGTGACTTGCTCAAGATCTTACCACTAACTTATGAAAGCTAGGATCCTGTTCTAGTGGCCCATGGCCTTGTTTCTATTTCTTATTTTTTTCTTTAATTGAACTTTTTACTTTGGAACAATTTTAGTTTTCAGAAAAGTTGCAGAGTGCAGAGAGTTCCCATGTAATCACCCAGCTTTCCCTCATTTTGACATCTTACGTAACCACAGTACATTCATCAAAACTGAGAAGAACTACCAAATACCGAACTATTTGTATTTCACCAGTTTTTCTGCCAACACCCTTTTTTGTTCCAGGAGCCATTCCAGAATACTGCATTGCATTCAGTGAACCAATTTTATGTTTGTTTTTTTTTAATCAGGGTTTTTTTTTTTGAAGATTTTATTTATTTGAGGGCGCCTGAGTGGCTCAGTTGGTTGGGCGACTGCCTTCAGCTCAGGTCATAATCCTGGAGGCCCAGGATCTAGTCCTGCATCGGGCTCCCAGCTCAGCAGAGAGTCTGCTTCTCCTTCTGACCCTCCCCCCTCTCATGTTCTCTCTCTCTAATAAATAAATAAAATCTTAAAAAAAAAAAAAGCCCCAAAAGAGTGAAAAATTTAAGAATGCCGCTGTTTGGTGTAATCTGTTTTAAAATCTGTTTCAATCTATTTCAAAAAAAATTTTTTTTTGAGAGTGCAAGCAAGCGAGCAGGGGGAGGGGCAGAGGGAGAGGAAGAGAGCGAATCTCCAGCAGACTCCCTGTTGAGTGTGGAGCCCAACACCAGCCCTG
This sequence comes from Phoca vitulina, assembly GCF_004348235.1. NCBI lineage: Eukaryota > Metazoa > Chordata > Mammalia > Carnivora > Phocidae > Phoca > Phoca vitulina. The sequence continues at coordinate 13,698,317 of NW_022589724.1, read as the reverse complement.
AGATCATGACCTGAGCCGAAACCAAGAGTCAGCTGCCCAACTGACTGAGCCACCCAAGCGCCCCCCAATTTTATCTTTTAATTGGGATGATATTCATGGAACATAAAATTAACCATTTTTACATGACCAATTCAGGGCATGTAGCACATTCACAATGTTGTACAACCACTACTTCTATCTAGTTCCAAAACGTTTGCATCACCCCAAAATAAAACCCTGTACCTGTCAAGCACTTACTACCCATGCTTCCCTCCCTTCAGCCCCTGGCAACCACTCATCCCTATTTTTATGCACTTCACAGCATTTAGCACAATGCCATATACCTACCTGGGAAGCACTCAAAATAGTTCAGTAGGTTTTTTGGGTTTTGTGGGTTGTTTTGTTTTTTACTTTTTATTAAAGTATAACATACTTACTAAATGGTGCAGATAAATGTAGAGCTTGATGAATTTGCACAAACATCCATGTAACTCACACTCAGATCAATAAACAACATGACCAGCACCTTAATAAGCCCCTATGGTCTCCCTTCCGGGCACTTCCAATCTTCCCCAATGGCAATCGCTATCCTGACTTCCAACAGCACAAGTGAATTTTGCCTGGTTTGTATTTAATATAAATGAAATCATACGATACGTACTCTTGTGTCTGACTCCTTTTGCTCAACATAATGTTTAAGATTTATTCATATTGTTGCATTCACAATACTTTTTGTGGATAAGATTGAAAGATTAAGGTAAAATTATTTTCAAAAACTTGGGGTAGGGTAGAGAATGGAAACAGGTCTTTCTGCCAAGAATAAGAGAGACATGTGAAAAACAGATTACACCAAACAGCAGCATTCTTTTTTTTTTTTAAGATTTTATTTATTCTGAGAGAGGGAGTGTGAGCATGAGTGGGGGGAGGAGCAGAGGCAGAGGGAGAAGCAGACTCCCCACTGAACAGGGAGCCCAATGTGGGGCTCGATCCCAGGAACTCAGGATCATGACCTGGGCTGAAGGCAGATGCTTAACCGGCTGATCCACCCAGGTGCCCCCCAAACAGCAGCATTCTTAAATTTTTCACTCTTTTTGGGCTCTTTGAGGTAGCTCCTAATTATGCTTAGTTACCAATAAACTCAGAGATGGAACAGGTGTCATGAAAGAAATGAGCAGGGACCCTCAACTATGAGCTGAAGGAACCTGACTAGCAGGCGCTGCAGAGAAAGTCCAATGTGACAATGGGGCAAATTATTTAATCTCCCTGGAGATTGTCTTCCCAGTCTGTAAAATGAGGATAGTAACATAGTTGTCATCAAAATTAGATAAGTGAATGCAAAACGCATGGTACTGTCCCTGACTCTTAAATGCACAAAAAATAGGACTTCATTTCCACCATCTCCCTTATTTGACCACAGATCAGAACTCTAGTAGCTGGAAATTACGCAGGTCTTATTTCCCTAGCATGCATTAAACCTCTCTGCCTCTTTAACTTGGAATATAAAGAGGTATAAAACAGGTTTGGAGCACCGATTTTGAGAAATAAAATCTGAGAGAAGTGTAATACAACCAGCCCACTGGCCTCTTCAGCAAGTCAAAGTCAGCTTTTCTATAATGCCCTGATGCATCTTTATAAAGGCATTCCTTTGCCAGGGTACTGATCTCCATCCCTACTTCACCCACCCAATTCTACTAGCTCACCCAAGCCCCATAAGCCTCACCAGTTCCCTCTGGCCCCTGCACATACTCTGCCCAAACCCCGCACAGTCCTTCCAGTCAAATCTCGCACTGTACCCATCCTAGGTCGGTTTGATGCCCCTTTCAGACTTAAGAGCTTTTCCGGAGTGCCCATGTCTTTCACATCATATCTCTCAATCCATGACACAGAGCAAGCCCTGAGTAATTACTCTGGAATTAATTTTCTCTGAAAACCTGGAAGGCAGCCTGGTGCTGAACTCAACAGCTTTTAAAATATTCAGTCTGCAAAAATGGACTTAGCTATTGTGTTAGGCGTTAAGGGGTTGTTCTAATGTCCTTGACACCAATTATTCTTTCAACAATTAACCAGAGCCAAGTATGCGCTAGGCTGGGAAGAGGAGGACGGTAAAGAGAGCCTCGGGGCTGTAACTGCGGGCTGCACCCCGCCCGCACCGCCCCTGCGCCCCGACGTGGGCTCGGGTGGGCCTTCAGCCACCAAAGCTGCGGCCCCCTAGGGGGGCGGGGCGCGGACCCGGCAGCCCTTCCGCACACCCGATTGGCCAGGCCTCGAGGTGCATCTGCGGAGCCGCGGCCGGAGCTGACCAGCCCGCGGGCAGAGAGCCCGCAGGGGGCGTGGCCTGCACGCCGGTCGGGGCGGGCTGCAAGGGGGGAGCTACTTCCGGGTGAGCCGCCCCGCCCCCACGTGGGCCCCGGGAGACTAGAACGCGCTACGGCGGTGGCGGGAGCGGCAGCTGGGACCTTTTGAGGAAGCAGGTGAGTGGGGCCGGACTCAGGGAGATGGCGGGCTTGGAGGTGGGGCTGTGACACGAAGAGTCCCTTGTCCCCAGGCCCCGATGTGCCGTGCGCCTGAAGCGCTGTCGGTGCAGCCGGGGACAGAGTCCTTGTGGAGCCCTTGTTTGGACTCTTAGATTGCCCTGCTGCAGCCGGGATTGGGGTCCCCGCGTGGCTGTACCCTTGGGGGCTTGGCTCCGGGCTCTGCCTCTCCTCTCTGGGGTCCACTCCCTTGGAGACGCCTAGGGCATTCTCCATCGGTACAGAACCCAAAGTGCCTCGAAGGACGGGGGAGGGAAGTGGAGGCAGTAACAGTTGCTTTGTGCTAGACTTAGACATAAGTCACATCCACTGGCCCATTAAGTCTACAACAGCCCTTTGAGGTCGGTTCAAGTCACCATTTACCAGGTGCAGAAACTGAGATCACACAGCTGGAAAGTGACGGGATTAGGATTTGAACCCATGTCTGCAGACTCCAAAACCCATGTGCTTAACCGTCAGGCTGCCAAGTGCAGCCAAGTCCAGAGTCAACGTTGTATCTCCTTTCTCCCCCACCCCCTTCATCCAGAATTCTTCAGAAGGCCACTGCTGCTGGTAAGCGCAGCTTTGAAATCTGTACTTAAAGTATCGAGGTGGGCACTGAGGTCTGGGCTGCTGAAGACCTGGATTCTAGCCCCAGATCTGCTGCTGACCCCTTGCCTGATCTTGGGCCTGTGTCTCTCTTTATCTGAGCCCAGTTTCATCATCGTTTCAATTATGTAATCAACAAGCTTGAAGGATCCTCTTAGCCAAGATATTCTAGGAGTCTGTGGAACTGGCACATTCTCCCTGCAGCTCCAGATGGCTAAACCCAGAAGAGGTTGGGCTCTTCAAAGCCCTACCTAGGTTAAGCAAGGCCTGAGTCTCATGCTTCTCTTTAATCCCTGTATCTAGCACTGGGGCAAGCCCAGGGTAGATATTCAGGAAATGCTGGTTGAATAAACAGGCAGTTAGTTGGTCCCTTTTCAGAACTGCCTGAAGTCTGCTATCCTGGGCCCTTCTGGGGCTTTGGATTTCTCAGGCCTGGCCACCTTCCACCTTAGCTGGCCCTCCTGACTGCCTTCTCCCCAGCTGGCAGCTCCCAGCCGTCTGTGCCAAGACAACAGCCTCTGAAATCCTCAGCAGAGCACAGCATGGTGGGGGCGGGGGGGGGGGGGGTTCAGGCCTGCAGCTCCTTCTAACCCTCCTCCCCACGGTGTCAGCTCTTAGGGCCCAACTTCGTTACTCCCAGATTGGGGAAGTTGCCTTCTAAGGAAGGAGATACCTTCATAATCAGTCTGCAGAACTGCCTCTTCCATGAAGCCGTGCTTGACTCCTAGAGACACAGGCCCCTCCCATAGATAGCATCTAGTCCACCCCTCTGCTGCAGTCTCTGGTGATCACTTCGCACCACAGAAGCTGCTGGAAGGCAGAGACCCCACCTGAGATATCTTGGAAGACCCTGCGGCTTCCAAGATAGAAAAGTTCTTCCAAGATAGAAAGTTCTCCCTCCCGGGTATGGAGCAGAACACACAGCTGTGTGGACTCTGGGGAGTAGGGGGGGCTACTTCCAGCTCACTTCTGCTCCTAATGATGATAAAAGTAGGTACACGTTCCCTGGGCTGCTCTAATCTCATTTCTGCAGCTTTGCAAGTTTGATAGTATCATTCCCATTTTATAGATTATGAAATAAAGACTCTGAAAGGCCAGCAGCCTTGCCCAAAGTCACACACAGAACACAGAGCAGATGTGGGACTGTGTGACCCTGAAACAAGGTTCTTTCTGCACTGCCCTGTCCTGCCTTCCAGCTAAGCTAACCTGTTCTCATGTGGGTGAGCATAGGTGCTGGGTCCCAAGGTGACTTGCTACTGTCTTCAGTGAGGTGTCACAGGACTTAAGCTGTGGCTTGGAGGCTCCCTTGATTTGGAAGAAGTGCCCTCCCAAGTATGTAGAAATCTCCCAGTCTTGAGGGACGTTTTGCAAAGCAAAACCTTGGCATGGATTTGGCTCTGCAAACAGGCAGCTCTGGCTCAGCGGCTGTTTTTCTGTTCCACAGATACTTATTAAGTTCCTGTTGTAACAGAATGCCCATGTGTGGTTGAGGTGACTGGGCACTGGACTAGAAGGCAGGAGACTCATGGTCAGGGCCAGCTCTGCACCTCACTCACTGCTCAATGTCAAACAAGTCCTGTCGCCTCTCTGCACCTCATTTTCCACTTCAGAATGTAAGAGAGGAACAGGATGGGTGATTTTCAATGTTTTAAAATTTTTCTCAGCACTGACACCCGTTTCTCAAAGCAAATCTCTCCCTAACCCTAAAATTAAACAGATGTAAGTAGAAGTGCCCTAGTCAGGCCTCCTCCTCACACTCTCACCCTTCTCCCTTGCCCCTCCCTTGCCCCTCCCACCAACCCCCCCCACCTCCTCATGGTACAATTGGGGCTGCAAAGCTCCTGAGCAGCCCTGCTCTGCTGCTTCTGATAAGCAGAAGGCATGTGCTTGCCCAGCCTTCTAAAACAGATGGGGAGTTGAGGCCAGTAGAATGCAGCTTTGGATTCCAGAAGCCAGAGTCCTGCTACAAAGGTTGTTCTCTGGGAAGTGAATCAGAGGCGTGTTCAAAAAACAACTTGACTCTCCAGAATGACATGGAGCAAGTCACTTAACCTCTCAGAACCTCCTAGTTTCCTTATTAGTGAAAGTTGGAATAGTCTCTGCAGTGAAATGGGATACCTAGTCCAGTGCCCAGCACATAACATACACTCAGTATATTTTTCTCTTGTGTATCCTCCATCTCTCTGACTCACCAGGCAGATGGTGCAGCCAGAGAGATGCTTGAGGAATCAAGTGTTCATCAGGACTATGGGGTATGGTAGATAAAACCCTGTACTCATTGTCTAGAACAGATTCAAATTCTGGCTCATTTACTAACCAACTGTGTAGTCTTGGGCAAAGGACTTAACCTCTCTGAGCTGAGCTAACCTGTAGCAGACCTGACAGCCAATCTTGCACAAAATGGGCACTCGGGACCTTCTATCTGCCATCTGACTGATTGCTCATCTGGGGGTTGGGACATCTTTGGGGAGGCCTGACTTGCCTCTGTGTCAGATGATGTGGCTTGCTGGAGGGGGTGTGGTGGTAGGGTGGGTCCCTCTGTGGCTCCTGATAACCCCAACCCTGCCAAGGAGGAGTATTGGATAAAAATGGGCCCCTGAGCTGGTTGGGAGGGAGCTAAAGGGACCTGAGAGACTGGAGAGAAAAGGCATGATCAGTGTACTAGGGGACCCCCACTCCCCACTCACCACCTGGGAGATGACACTCGGGCTTATAGGCCTGTTTTAGTCTCTTACCTCACTAAGTGTAACCTTGAATAAGTCCTTGCCTTGAGGTCCCATTCATACGAGGAGACATGGGTGGCTCCTTTTACCCCCCTCCTTGGCTACTGGGTATTTACCCGGGCACCTCCAAAAGCTCAGCTCCCAACCACCCTCTTCCTGCCTCGTCCCTGTCTCCATTGCCCTCTGGGTCACACAAGCTCAGAGCATCCGCCCCAAGAGACTGCCTCTTGGCTGCCTTACGATGGCCCTTCCCTCTCCTCCCCTCCCCACTCCCCCCTGGAGTGTCTGCGCTCCTTTGCTCAGTCAGCTCTGCCCCGCCTGCAAGAATTAGCCTCCTGAAGCCAGGCTCTGAGCAGGCCACTCCCCCACCCCCTCCTCATCTTCCCCGTCCTCAGTCTGGCCCTCTCTTGTCCCCTCCCTGGTACACACATCTTCCGTTGCGTCCTCAGTCCTCCCAACAGCCCACGGCCATTCCTCCTTCCGCACCTTTGCCCCTTTCTTCCCTTCCTGAGGGAACATTCTCCCCTTTCCCTCTGCCAAGCCGAACCCACTCATCCCGAAAAACCAAGTTGAAGCCTCTGTCTTCTTCCAACAAGCTTCTTCCAACCTCCAAACTCGCCTTGGAGCTCATGGTTCACTTAGGGCAGCTCCTGTCTGAGACGCACTCCATCAGCCCTACCTGCCCAAACAATTTATTGCCTCCTCGATGAGAAATCACGTGTGCGCGTGCCCGGCATGGCCTGGCACGCAGTAGGTGCTCAAGAAACATGTGCACGCCCCAGCTTCCTTCTGTCTTTTAGCGCTTATTGTCTTGTACTTCATGTAGTTAAATATTTACCCTGTGGCAGAGTGCTGGGGGGGACGGTGCAGAAATGAGCTCACCATGGACCATGCCCTGCAGAAGCTCTGTCTCCTGGAATGAGCTAAAATAGATCCACAGAGAGCTGTTATGTAAGAGAGATTATGATCTGGGCAAGAGAAGCTTCAGCGGGAGAGGGAATGTGGGCACCGGGTAGGAGTTGGGGCTGAGGAGGTGGTGCAGAGAGCACGGACCTGTTAGGTTAAGGGAGCAGGGTGAGCAGAACCAGAAAGCGGCCAAATGTGGCTGGTGCTTGGGGAACAGCAGGAGGCGCTCAGGCTGGAAAAGACAGCTTCAATGGCCCCCCTGCAGGGGTTCTGTCTGTCTGTCTTGTCAGGCACCTGCTAGTTAATCCTCTTAGTGTGCGTTGTGCCTGAGGAGAAGTCTCTGTACCAGGGTGTTAATAGTGCTTTTCTCTAGAGGTAGAATTACAGGCGATTTTTCTCTTGCTTGCTTATCTAAAATTTCTGCCAAGCACCTGCACATTTTTCATGGAATAAACAAAGTTTAAATGTTGGCTAGGTCAGTGCTTCTCATACTAATTTCCAATCCATCACAGATTGATTTTTTTTAAATAAAATACAAAAAAAATAAAATAAAATTGTATTGAATTGCTGGAGAAATGTCATTTTATTTATTTTTTTTAAAAGATTTTATTTATTTACTTGACAGAGAGAGAGAGAGCACACAAGCAGGGGGAGTGGCAGACAGAGGGAGAGGGCGAAGCAGGCTTCCCACTGAACAGGGAGCCCGACGTAGGGCTCGATCCCAGGACCCCGGGATCATGACCTGAGCCAAAGGCAGACTCTCAACCGACTGAGCCACCCAGGCGCCCTGAGAAATGTCTTTTTTTTTTTTTTTTAGATTTTATTTATTTATTTGACAGAGAGCAAGAGAGGGAACACAAGCAGGGGAAGCGGGAGAGGGAGAAGCAGGCTTCCCACTGAGCAGGGAGCCCGATGCGGGGCTCGATCCCAGGACCCTGGTATCATGACCTGAGCCAAAGGCAGACCCTCAACCGACTGAGCCACCCAGGCGCCCCAAGAAATGTCATTTTAGAAGAAGAGAGACACCATAGAAAATACAAGCTGAAATTTTAGATTATTCGGTTCTGATCGCTAGGGAAGTTTCCAGAGGGCCCACTTCCCTTCCTCCACTTACCCTTGTCACAGACCAGCAGGGATTGGCGAGCTGTGCTACGGGGAGCACTGGCCAGAGAACTGGGGAGGCAAGAATCGGGAAGAGCGTGGGGGTATGGGACCATCCCCTGGGGACAGGGACTGTGTCTCACATGCATCCTGTTGTGCCCCCCCTCCCCAGAGCTGAGCGCACAGCCGATGCCCCGGGAGTCCACGCTGCCCACCATGCAGCCCCAGTCGGTTCTGCACAGTGGCTACTTCCACCCGCTGCTTCGCACCTGGCAGGCAGCTGCCTCTCCCCTCAGCGCCTCCAACCTCATCTATCCCATCTTTGTCACGTGAGTCCCCAGGAATGGTCCAGGCCTCGGATCTGCCGGTGTGTGTGTGTGTGTGTGTGTGTGTGTGTGTGAAAGAGAGAGGGAGAGAGAGTGGGTTCAGGACAACCGTCTTAGGAATCAAACAAACTAGGAAAGAACTGAGTCTTCCCATCCAGAAAGTAAGGATAATAACCCTGGCCCGCCATCCTTGCGGTAAGACAGAAGCGGAGAAGGCGTTCGTTGTGTAGATCGTACCGAGCTGTGTATGTGTAGGCGGTGGCAGCCGTGATTACTCATAATAGCAACGGCTGACATTTATTGACCGCTCACTGTGTGCCGGGTACTGTGCTAAGCAGCGTACATGGATTATCTCCTTCAGTCCTGACAGTTTCCATATGAGGGAAGAATGGATATTGTTCCCTAGAGTGTCCTCTCCACGAGGGCAAGGATTTGTGTCTGGTTTGTTCACTTTGTATCTCCAGAGAGTAAATAGTACCTGGCACATAGTAAGGCCATTCGTTCACCATTCGTTGAATGACTGAACGAATCCACCCAAATACAGATGAAGGGCCCTGAGGCTCAAAGAGATGGTGCAACTTGGCCCAGGTCACCCAGCCAGTAAGTGGCTGGGATCGCAGGCAAGGGCCTTCTGACTTCAGAATCCCAAGTTTGTAGCCACTTGACGCCTTCGTATGATTTAGTGTTCTTTTAGTTCCATTGCTTCTGTTGTCACTGTCACTCTTGCTGTTCCTATTATTATTTCAGGCCCTGGGCTTGGCCAGGCAGGGAACCAGACACTGGACCCCAACCTCCTCCCTCCATCCCCACTTTCCTACTCCTTCCCATCTCCCCAGCCATCCCTCCCGGTCACTCCCTCACCACCAGCCCTTCCCACAGCTACCAGTCCATAGCCCACCCCCCACCCCCCGCTCTTGCAGGGACGTTCCCGATGACGTACAGCCCATCGACAGCCTCCCAGGAGTCGCCAGGTAGGAGACGCGGTGGGGAGGGCCAGGGGAGGGTGGCGGGAGAGATTTCCCAGCCAGAGGTGCCAGGAAGCAGACCCAGGAGGTAGAAGATCTGGAGAAGCTCACTTCAGCTCAGTAAAGAAAAGGGTTTTCTCGGGGCCAAAGTTGTTCGAGAACAGAAGAGGCAGCCCCATAAAGGAATGAGCTGCCCATTCATCCACCAGAGACATCATAGCAGAGTCTATTGCAAAGGAGAGCTGAGCTGCAAATGGGAGTTCAGTAAGAACCTTCCACAGCTAAGTTCCATAGCTCTGCTTCTGGGGGCCTTGGTTTTCCCATCTGTTTGGTGGGCGCATTCCCACCTCTCCCTGGACTGTGGGGCTTGAGCCCTCCTGGTGCCGTGTGCAGCACGGAGGAGTGAGGGGGGACCCTTGCCTGCCACTTGCCTCATCTCAGCCCCTCTGTCCCCCCTCCACGCAGGTATGGTGTGAACCGGCTGGAAGAGATGCTGAAGCCCCTGGTGGAAGAGGGTCTGCGCTGTGTCCTGGTCTTTGGAGTCCCCAGCAGAGTCCCCAAGGTGGAGAATCAGAAGCAGAGTTCAAGGGGAAGACAAGGGAGGGTCGGGTGAGGGTGAGCTGAGCTCCCACATGGACTGTGTCCTCAGTACAGCCTTGTGCTGGCCCTGGGGAGTGGGCAAGGGGACATGGCTCCCTGCTTGATGACAGCACCCGCCTAGGGACAGGAAGCTAAATAGGGCCATGCCACCCTGACTGGGCAGGTCAAGTGCCCTGTGCAAAATGGGGATAGTCCTTACTGCGTCCTCGTGCAGGGAGCTGGGCTCTGTGAGGTCTGGCCATCCTGCGGACGTACCTCTTTGCCCTTCCCCTGCCACTAGGATGAGAGGGGTTCTGCAGCCGACTCCGAGGACTCCCCAGCTGTCGAGGCCATCCGCCTGTTGCGCAAGACCTTCCCCAGCCTCCTGGTGGCCTGCGACGTCTGCTTGTGCCCCTACACCTCTCATGGTCACTGTGGTGAGCTCCCTCCCTTCACCCGCCCTGCTGCCACCTGCACTCCCTCCGCCTAGTCCTCCTCCGGGTGGGCTGGGCCAGGGACCGAGATGCTCCCCCAAACCCAGCTGTCTGTCCTGCAGGGCTCCTGAGCAAGAATGGGGCATTCCAGGCTGAGGAGAGCCGCCAGCGGCTGGCGGAAGTGGCACTGGCCTATGCCAAGGCAGGTGAGTGAGCCACCGGCAGCTCCGGGTCAGGGAGGTGGCAGAGTGGATAGGAGGATCCCAAAGTTCTGAAGACCACCCTCTGCCCCTCAGGATGTCAGGTGGTAGCCCCATCGGACATGATGGACGGACGCGTGGAAGCCATCAAGGAGGCTCTGATGGCCCATGGACTTGGCAACAGGGTAGGGGCGGGGAGTGTGGCGAGGGGTGTGGGGAAGGTACGGAGAAAGCCTGGACCAGCCCTGTCCCCATATCTGCTAAGAATCCCGGAAGTGAAAACAGCCCTGGACGAGGCCTTTGAGATCCATCTCAACCTCCGAGATCCATCTCAACCTCCGTACTTCACATGGGGAAATCAAGGCCCAGAGCTTTAATGGGACTAGACCGCAGGCATTCCACTTCCCAGCCTACATCCTTCCTCTCCCTGTCACTTCACCCTGGGACATCTGAAAAGGGCTGCCTGGACCTTGACTCCTGTTTGTCTCCCGTAGGTATCAGTGATGAGCTATAGTGCCAAATTTGCGTCCTGTTTCTACGGACCTTTCCGGTGAGTGGGGATTAGCAGGGGTCTGCTTCAAGCTTTCCCTGACCTGTTCGCCTAAAGCTGGACACCCCCCACCCTGCGCTGATGCCTCTGCTTCCCAGGGATGCGGCTCAGTCCAGCCCAGCCTTTGGAGACCGCCGCTGCTACCAGCTGCCGCCGGGAGCCCGAGGCCTGGCCCTCCGAGCAGTGGTGAGTGACCAGCGCTTGAGCCCACCGGCCGGTCCCCCTCCCATCTTGCCTCCTGGGCACTCCCCACGGAGTATTTCGTCCCTTAGGCCCGGGACGTACGGGAAGGAGCCGACGTGCTCATGGTGAAGCCGGGCATGCCCTACCTGGACATCGTGCGGGAGGTGAAGGACAAGGTGAGCAGGCAGAGTGGAGACAAGCAGGGGCCCAGGGAGATGAGCGGGTTTGTCTGCAGACTCTGGGATCTCAGACTCAGAGACTGCAGACCCCCTGAGTTCAGAGCGACCTGGCCCTGAGCAGGAATCCTGCCACCGCGCCCCTGCCCAGGAATCACCATGGGCATCTGCCCCAGGGCTGGCCGGAGCCTTCGAGCTGCTGTGCTTTCACAGTTCAAGAATGGGGCGGCCTGGGGCGCCTGGGGGGCTCAGTTGGTTGAGCATCTGACTCTTGGTTTTGGCTCGGGTCGTGGGGTTGAGCATTGGGCTCTGCACTCAGTGGGGAGTCTGCTTGGGGTTCTCTCTCTCCCTGTCCCTCTGCCCCTCCCTGCTCTAAAATAAATAAATCTTTAAGGAAAAAAAAAGAACGGGCCCGGCTGCCAACAGTAGGGACACGGCATGGGGCTCAAGATGCTCTCAGGTTGGGCAGGCAGGAAGGGACACTCCCAGAGGTTCCACACTTCCACCTGTCCACCCGCCACTGCTTTTCCACAGCACCCTGAGCTCCCACTTGCCGTGTACCACGTTTCTGGAGAGTTCGCCATGCTGTGGCATGGAGCCCGGGCCGGGGCGTTTGATCTCAAGGCTGCCGTCCTGGAGGCCATGACCGCCTTCCGTCGCGCAGGTAAACAGGGGCACTGGGGTTTCCTGACCTGTGCCACGGGGCTGATGGGCACTTTGCCCAGAGGACAAAATAAAGTCATGAGACAGCCTGGAGTCTTAGGCCTGGGAATACCAGTGATCTAGAGAGAGACAGGGTGAGGAGGGGCCGTGGAGCTGCAGAACCCAACGTGCGACAGTGAAGAAAGCAGAGCCGTCTGTTACTTTTTGGTGTTGAGACCTCAGCCAAGCCGCTTCTGTGCACCTCAGCGACCTTGTCTGCAGACCGGGGATAAAATACCCGAGGCGTGTCGCCTGGAGCATTGCGGGAGGGGATGCGTGTCATTGGCATGTGCTCACCACTCCACAAATGGGAGCTGGTGGTGTTGGTGTGCACACAGCATGGGAATGACGTACTCATTTCTCCCTCTGTGCGTTTCATACAACGGCAAACTGAGGCCCAGCAAGAGAAAATGACTTGCCCAGGGTCACACAGCGCGCAGAGCTCTAACTGACCGGAGCTGGGCTCTGTCATATGTTCTGACGCCCACGGGCTGTGCCTCTTCATGGTAGCCGCCTGCCCCCTCCTTGGCCCCGGTCTCCCCGAAGGTTAGCCCCCAGCTGATGCCTGGCCCCTCCCCGCTTCCTGCTTCTGTCCCCCCACAGGTGCCGACATCATCATCACCTACTACACGCCTCAGCTGTTGCAGTGGCTGAAGGAGGAGTGATGGCGACCATGTACAAGACCAATAGCTAGAACTTTTAAAAGGTCCCGGGGCCTTGGAGAAGTGAAAACCAAAGTAAATGCTGCTTTAGAACTGTGCCCTCATGCCCTCTTCCTACTCACGTGCTGGCAGGTGCCCAGCAGCCCTGGGTGCTTTCTGCCAGCCTGCCCCCCTCTTACCACTCGAGCCTCCCAGGCTCCCCCAGGCTTCCCCATGCCCCCGCTGGGTCAGCTCCTTCTTCTGGCGTGGCCTCAGCTTGAAAGCCACCAGGAGGTAAGGGCGCAGGCTTGGTGGGGCCTTGGAGGGGGGCTTGAAGCGTTAGGGGTAGAGGAGGGCAAGTTGCACCTTGTATCCTGAGAAGCTCTGGAAAGCCTGAGGCCTCTGGCAGCAGAGCTGGGCGCCGGGACAGAGGCCTAGAATGACATCTTCAGGTTTAGAGTTGAGATTTGCCTCGATTCCACTGGAAGGTGATTCCCACACAGGCCCATGTTGCCAGGCTGCCTGAGATCTCCTGTTCTGCTCTCAGCCATATACCCAGAGAAGAGTTACTTGTTAATAAGCAGAAACACTGCCGGAGGATCGAAATTCAGAAGCAAATAGAGTTTCTGACTGCTGGAGATGCGACCACCAAAAAGGCTTTTCTGTTGAAGAGAGAATTTTTGAGAACATCTGCTCAGTGCCCAGAGATGATGCTGGGTACTGGGGATATAGCAGGACAGATCTCAGCTCGTCTCTGTGGAATCTATGCAAGGAGAATGGGGAGACAGACAACAATAAGAAGACAAAGCAATTACAAATCATAATTAGTGCTTTGAAGGAAAGAAAGGGTCTGAGACAGCATAATTGACCAAGGGCGTCTCCTGAGAGGGTGGTCCAGAAGCCCTCCCTGAGGTTGAGGGACAAGAAAGGCTCTTTCCAGAGAGCATCAGAAGCCACAAGAATGACACAAAGTGTGCAAAGGTCCTGCGGCAGGAGGAGCCTCCCAGCTGGGAGCAGGGTGAGGAAGCGGAGGAGGGGGACGGGACTGGAGGTTGGAAAGGTAGGCTGTACACCTTGTAGGAAGCTTGGTCTTCCTTTGCATTGGGTAGAAGGCGATCTGAAGGATCTTAACTAGAAGTTACGTATGTTTCCCTTCCCCCAGTCTGCTGCTGCGTGAAAAGGAAAGGGTGAGCGAAAAAGAGGCTGGTTGGGAGGCGCTTGGAGACCCCGCGGAGGACTGACATTGGCCTGGACCCGGGTGGTGGCGGTGGAGAGGAGGAAGTAGGTATATGTTCAGGATACGTTCCCAGAGGCAGAATGAGCAGGTTTTGCCTAAACTGTAAGTCCAGGGAACGGGAGGAAACAAGGATGCCCTCATGGGTTTCTAGCTTGAGCCCCTGGTTGAGTGCTTTCTTCCAAGACTCACGTCATGTCTCCCCTAGTAAAAGGTAAGGCCCAGCTAAGGGCCTTTGCAAGTCTACCTTCCCATCTGCAAAGTGACAAATCCCAAATCTAGGGCCAAAGCAAGCTCAACTCAGACCTTAAAGCAGTACAATCCATTTTAAAATGTAGAATTATAGGGGCGCCTGGGTGGCTCAGTCATTAGGCATCTGCCTTTGGCTCAGGTCATGATCCCAGAGTCCTGGGATCGAGCCCCGCATCGGGCTCCCTGCTCTGCGGGAAGCCTGCTTCTCCCTCTCCCACTCTCCCTGCTTGTGTTCCCTCTCTCGCTGTGTCTGTCAAATAAATAATAAAATCTTAAAAAAAAAAAATGTAGAATTATAAACTCCCAGCGGCTCCTGTAGTCAGGCCAGTCCCCTCCGACTCCCAGTTGTCTTCCGCAGAGCTGCAGCTGACCTGAGGACCTGATCTCACTCTGTCCTTAGCATTTGGGGAGGTAGCCAGCCAAAATCAGGGCTTGAAGAGGCATATAGCTTCACCTTCCAAGGAGTCTGAGCCTGGAATTCCCCACCACCACCACCACGCCCCCCGCTAGAGGCCTGAAGCACTAATTAAAGATGAGCCACTGATGGGCCTCAGGGTTCTGACCAGACCAGAACTTTGGCCATATTGGCTTCTTGTCTCCCGGCCCCTTGGCCCCAGTCCCTGAGCTCATTTCTGGTTAGTGTGGAAGGGAAGGTTCTTCAGGGGCATCCCAGACTCATCATTGCCAAGCTAATAGGAGGCCCGGTTCTTGTAGGCCTAGAGAGACAGGAGACAGACACTGCTCTTTAGGTATAAACCCCACGGGAGGCAAAAATTATGTGTGTCCAGAACCTCCAGAAGTAAACGTTAAGTGGACTGAGGAGAACCAGGAGGCAGATGTGTCTCCAGGGACGTTGTGACAGGTGCTATGAGGGAGGCCACCAGGACCTGACTGGGTTTGAAGGATCAGAAAACGCTTCCGTGAGAGGCTGACGTTTAAGCCTAGACCAGAGGGATGAGCAGCCAAGCAAAGAGCATTCCTGGCAGAGGGAACTCTGCCTCTAGAATGAGCTAGAACACAAAGCAGGTGTGGCTGGAGCAGAGTGGACGACGAAGGAAGAGATGGCCTGAACTGGAAAGGGGGAGAGACCAGGCCCAAACCGTGCAGGGCTCAAAAGCCATGTTTATGGAAGATGGGGAGTCTTCCCAGACTTTATTGCAAGAGAAAGGAAAGCCATTTGAAGGATTTTAAGCAGCGAACGATTTGCTCTGATTTTGCATTTTATGAAAACATTTGAGAGCACTGGCAAAGTGCAGATGGGAAAATGTGTAACCTGGACTGGAGTGTGACAGTGGGGTTGGAGGAGGTAGATTAGCTGGGAAGGATGAACGTGGCTTGAGCTCTTGGTGGCTGGTGGGACATTGACTAGGATGGGAAAGCTTAGAAGGGAGGGTCGAGCAGGAGTCCTAAATTTAGCTTGGGTTTCCAATGAGGGAGTATCTAGAGAGCTTACGACTCACCTAAGGCCATTTTACTAGTTTGTGGCAGAACTGGGTCTAGAACCCTGTCCCTGAACCATCAGAGACAGGATTGGAACCCACATAGTTCAACTCCAAGGCCTCTACCCTGGGCCACTGTGCCACACCATCTCCCAGTAAACAGTAGCCAAATTCGGGATCAACATGATGCTATTACAGTGGGGCAGGCCAAGGGCTGCATTGCCTCAGGCATCGTGGCCTGTGTGAAGTGGCGCCCTCTGGAGTCGCTTTGTCACGGGAGGTGCCCGCTCAGCATCTGCTCCAGCGCAGCTATCTGTGTACAGAGAATGGTCAGGCCGGCGAGCTGGGAGGCTTTGGGCGGTGCTGGGGGCTCCAGCTCCACGGCCCGTCTCCTGCGGCATGCTCTCCTCTCACTAGTGGTGATTTTATCCTGGCGCAGAGAGAACGCAGCTTCCACGATTGGCAAGGCATGGTCTCAGACTTCCAAGCATTGCAGACAACTGGTGGGCATGCAGGGCCTCTCAGTGAGGCTTGACTTTATTTCCCTCCGATGTGCCTGCTTAGACGGTAGCTCGTCTGTTTCTTGTAGGACCTTCCCGAAGCCACAACAAATAGCTGTTAAGTTCCACCGATTTTTCACTACCACCTCAGTGGGCATACGGTTGAGGGTCCCAACAAACAGGCATTTTAACCAGCCACTTTACTACCAATTTCCCAACAAGGAAAGGAGGAATCCTGACCTGCCCCATACCTGGCCCCAAGTGTACCCATTTTTGAACTGGCAAATCAAAAAGAAGTTTGTTTTCCGAATAGTGGGGACCTGTCATTGGCTTTCCTGTGACACTCAAGGCTTTTTTTTTTTTAAATCTCTGCTGAAAAGTTATTCAGAGAAAGAGACAGAACCTAAAGGGCAAACAGTCAAATCAGGGCCACACCTCCAGAGGGCACACTCACAGAGGTTATAATGGACTTGCCCGCCGTGTGCAACAGGTGCCTGGGGTTGAAATAGTTATGGGACCAAACAAAGCCCTTAACCTCTCAGGAGACTCAACTATGTGAAAAGAATCATCTTCCAGGGGGTGGACGGATGGGCAACACAGGTGCAGGGGAGTGGGAGATGCGGGCTTCCAGGTGTGGAGTAAGTCACAGGGATGAAAGTGACAGCGCGGAGAATACGTCAATGCTGTATGTACTGTCGGGCGGTGACCGACGGTAGCTACGCTTGTGAGCAGAGTGTCTGCAGAGGTTGAATGACTATGTCGTACACCTGAAACTAATGTAACTCTGTGTGTCAGCTATACTCAAAACATTTTTTTATTATTACTATTTTTTAAGTAATCCCTATGCTCAATGTGGGGCTCAAAGTCGCGACCCCGAGATCAAGAGTCCCATGCTCTACTGACTGAGCCAGCCAGGTTCCCCTAAAATTTTTTTTTAAAGAATCATCTGGGGTACCTGGGTGGCTCAGCCAGTTAAGCGTCTGCCTTGGGCTCAGGTCCTGATCCCGGGGTCCTGGGATCCAGCCCCGAGGCTGGCTCCCTGCTCAGCAGGGGTCTGCTCCCTCTCCCTCTGTCTGCTCTCTTTCTCAAGTAAATAAATAAAATCTTTAAAAAAAAAAAATCATCTACTTCTCAAAGAGCTTTTTCACGTGCTCTCACTTAATCTTGATGTAAGCATGCTCTATTTGTACATGGAGGAACTCAGGTCCCGCCGACAAAGTTAATTACCTTGGAAATTAACTTAGAAGCTGGCCTGGACTTCAGCTGGAAGTTATTCTGTTCAATCCCCCCCATTTTGCAGATTGGAGACTGAGGCCCAGAGAGGAAAAGAATTCAATGAAGGGTTCACAGAGAGCCAGGTGGCAGAGCTGGGACCAGAACCTAAGGAGCTGGGTTTTAGGTGACCCTGGAACCTGAACCATCTCAAACCTTCTGGGCTTCTGTGAATCACAGCTGGACCTCTGACCTCCCACTCACCCTTTCCACTCCCACTTGTAGGAATCCTGCTTGTAATGAATTTTGGAATCAAGCTCTCCCTTGCTGGCCTAGGTCTGTGACTCCGCACTTTGTATTTTCTCCCAGGCCTGGGTCCAATGAGGAGGAGGTGGTTCTGAATGAAATGACCAGGCCAGTCTTAGAATATAGGAGGAAGATTTGTTTAAAAAGAAGGGAGAGGGGAGGGGAAGAAGGAAGAAAATATATGCATGTTTGTGTGCTCCTAGGAAAATAGCATAATGACCCAAAGCCCCACTGCCACAACCCCTGGGGAATGTGGGGGGGGCCGGAGGTCCTCCTGGTCTCCCCACCTCCAGGGGCCACTGCCCTTGCTAAATAAGCAGGCTGGGGCCCCAGCAGCTTTGCTTTTGCCAGGGGCTCACCTTCAGTACCAGTCCCTTAATCTTCACCTGGCTGTTCAGATCTTTGCCCCTCCCCTAACTTCATCCAGAGAGGCCCTGGCACTGCTCATGGCGCCATTCTGATTTTATTGCCTTTATAACACTCATCACTACCTGAAAGCTTGTGTATTTACTTGGTCTGTGTCTGCCCACCCGGGTTCCGTGAAGGCAGGAATCCTGTCTTTTTTCGCACGGTCAGGCACAGAGCAGACCGATGCTAAATGAGAAGTGAGTGAGATTGGCTTTCGCTTTTTACTTTGTACACTTTGTATTTTAAAACATTTTTGAAGATGATTATTTTTACATCAAAAGAAAAAAAAACCCCAGCTAGGTTACTGCAGAGGACTCTACTCTCAGCAGAATGTCTTGGGTTAGACAAGTTTCCAAATGAAAGCAATTCCTTCCTAGTACCGACTGGAGACTCAAACCAGAGAGGGGCAGCGCCTGGCCCAAGTCCACACAGCACTCAGCAAGCCAGGCCGGGACCCAGATCCCCCTCTTCCCAAGTCACTCCCCGGAGTGTCTGGATCCGAGGAAGGCGGAGGGGTCTGCGAGAAGTGGAGGAGAGAGAAGGCGCAGAAAGGGGGAGAAGTCGGCGAGGGCGGGCAGGCAGAAAGGGAGGAGAGTGTGCAAGCTGACCCAGAGATGCGGGGAGCGGGGCGGAGGGGGCGGGACGGGCAATGAGAGGGAGACGGAAAGGAAGGGGCAGCCGGGTGACCGAGGGCGCCGGGGGCGGGGAGGCAGGTGAGGGTGCGACTGGAGGGAGCGCAGAGGACTGTGGCAGGGGAAAGGCGGGGGGAACCGCGGGAGGAGGAGAGGGGCGGGCGGAGGGCCAGGGGCGGGGCCAGGAGGGGCGGGTCCCCGGTTCCGTGGGGGCCGCAGAGCGCCTGCGCAGCTCTCCGGAGGCGGCTGGCTGCGCCGGCATCCTAACGGCTGGCTTCCGTCCGGGTCCGCTGTGTCCGGATCCCGGGAGGCTGGGGACCGGGGGTCCGCCCCGAGCGGTCGGAGCGCGCGGGAGCTGGGAAGGGGCCCCCAGGAGGCCGGCCGCAGCCACGTCACGCCCAAGGTCACGCTGCAAATGGCAGCCGTGGAGATTTCGCTCTAACAGCGGGCTACCTGGACTTTGTCCCCATCGAGCCCTGGAGGTGAGGAGGAAGGCCGAGAAATTCAGGCTTGCAGCCCAGAGGCCTCAGCCCCGGCTTCCAGAAATGGAAGACGCTGTGGGTCGGGAGCCAGAGCTCTTTGTTCTAGTCTTAGCCGGGCCCGTGACTCCCGGCGTGGCTTTGCGCGAGTTCCCGCCCCTCACTGGGCCTCCATGTACCCACCAGTAAAGTGGGAGGGTTCTTGGATGGCTCTCCCTAATTTCCAGATTGACTTAAATTCATTTCCTTGTCAGACTTCCCCTACGGCTTGCCCCCGGCTTCGCCAGCCACTGCCCTTCCTCAGCAGCAACTTGGCTGTACTCTGAAACTCTGGACCCTCAGGTGTCCCCTAGACCGCCTGGGATTGTCTGGAATCGACTGTGTGGGGCAAGAAGCTGCACCCAGCCTCCCGACAGCAGGCTGAGGACTTGCTTCTTGGGCATGGAGTCAGTAATCCTTTTACTGGCTCCCCACCTAGGCAGACCTTGTTACCGCCAGTAAAGACGCATCGGAGGCTTAGAGACAGGACCTGGCTCTGTCTGCCTTTGGCCCTGTGCTGTGCCGATTCACCCAAATCAGATTGTCTTAAAATCCAAATTTGTCTAAGCATGATGCAGTAGAAGGGAGCACTGGCCAGAGTCTGGAAGTTTGGGTTCTGGTTCTGGCTGTGCACCTTAGGCTAGTATCTGCCCCTCTCTGGCTCAGTCTTCCCTGATAAACAAGGGGTCTGTCACATGGTCTGCAAGGACCCTGTGTCTTTGGTATTGTTAACAATAGTAATAGCAATCATAATTGTTTCCTTACCTTGACCTACAAGGCCCTGCCACAGTGGGCCCTGTCTACCCAAAGCAGCAGACTTGCCGTTGACCTACCTCGGGGCCTTTGCACTTGGTGTTTCCAGTGCCAGGAACACTTAAGCACCTCCATTTCCTGCATAGTCATTGTTCAGATCTCCCCGGAAACTTGACTTTTACTTAGGAAGTTCAACACAGATGGGATCCCTGGGTTTATATCCTTATGGCACATGCTGACTTTGTTATACTTCAGTGTTTGTATAGTTCTTTGTCTAATATCTGTGTCTCGTATTCTTTAAAGCCTGTAAATGCCAGGAGGGCTGGAAATCTATCCTGTTCCCTAGCATCTAGCACATAGTAGGTGCCCAGAAATTTGTGGAATGAACGGATGATCTCATTTCATGCAACAGTCTCGTGAGGTTGGCACATCGTGCTCCTTTTCAGTCAGGAGACAGAGATTCAGAGGGTGACACTCCTAGGGTCACACAGTAAGTGGGAAGTGCCAGAATTTGAACCCAGTCTGGCTCTGACCCCAAGGTCTGAACTTCTACCTCACTGCCGTCTCATTCCAGGATCTTCTGCTGTGAGGACGTGCCCACAGCTCTGGCCCACAAGGCCCGGAGAGAGAAGACCTTTAGGTGGTGGGGTGGGGTGGGGTGGGGTGGGGTGGGTCTTGTCCGGCTCAGTTTCTCTTTAACCTCTGGCGGACTTGGGGTGCACTTGCCCCCCTCCGACAGGCCCATGGCTCATCGGCTGCAGATACGACTGCTGACGTGGGACGTGAAGGACACGCTGCTCAGGCTCCGCCATCCTGTGGGAGAGGAATATGCCACCAAGGCCTGGGCGCACGGGCTGGAGGTGGAGGCCGCCGCTCTGGGACACGCCTTCAGGCAGGCCTACAGGACTCAGAGCCACCGCTTCCCCAACTACGGCCTGAGCCAAGGCCTCACCTCCCGCCGGTGGTGGCTGGATGTGGTCTTGCACACCTTCCAGCTCGCGGGTGTTCGAGATGAGCAGGCCGTGGCCCCCGTCGCGGAGCGGCTCTACGAGGACTTCTGTAAGCCGAGCACCTGGCAGCTGTTGGAGGGGGCCGAGGCCACCCTGAGACGGTGCCGAGACCGAGGTGTGAGGCTGGCGGTGGTCTCCAACTTTGACCGGCGGCTGGAGGACATCCTGAGGGGGCTGGGCCTGCGGGAACACTTTGACTTTGTGCTGACCTCGGAGGCTGCCGGCTGGCCCAAGCCTGACCCCCGGATTTTCCACGAGGTCTTGCGGCTTGCTCGAGTGGACCCGGCAGGAGCAGCCCACATTGGGGACAGTTACCACTGTGATTACAAGGGGGCCCAGGCTGTAGGGATGCACAGCTTCCTGGTGGTTGGCCCAGAGCCTTTGGACCCTGCAGTTAAGGGTTCTGTACCCCAAGAATGCCTCCTCCCCTCACTGTCCCATCTCCTGCCTGCCCTTGACCGCCTGGAGGGCTCACCTCTGGAACTTTGAGTCCGACGAGGGAAGTCGAGGAAAGTGGCTCCAGCGAACTAGAAAGCTCCTTCCTTCCTGAGATCAGGCCTTCGCCTCTCTCCCTGCGGCGTCCAAATGCATTCTGACTATAAAGCGGTGAATGCAGGGCTTTGAGCCCGTCTCCACGCCTCTCAGGTGGTTTATTTGTCACACCTGTGTCTTCCCCCCCCCCCCACAAGATTCACTGAGGGCCCAACTAGCTTCAGAACCAGACACATTCAAAAATTTGTTTTAGCAGCAGGGCCCTATTGTTATGGGAGATCTTACTGGAACCCCAATGTGCAAAACAGCAAAAGCAAGAAACTTCTAGGGTTGAAACAGGTTCTAGAGCCCCACAGTCGGGCCCTGAAGCCTCCACGACTCCCCGTGGGAAGCAGGAGATCGGAGGAGCTTAGTTTGGAAAACTGGGGTGCTAAGCTGTGCTGTAGGGACATGTCCTCTAGGACTATATAGTGTAAACAGGATCTCAGACAAGGAGCACCCGAATTACATCATGAGAAGAAACTTCTTTCATGCTTGCCATGTGTTAGTCCTTTACATGCAGATAGAACCCTCAAAGCTACCTAATGGGCAGAGGTAGCGGGACGTGCACTTTACAAATGAGAAACGTTCAGAAGTTAAGTAGCCTGCCTGACGTTGCAGGGAGAGCTGTGGCCCTCGAGACGGTGCAGTGGCGGTCGGGGGAGAACAGGGAGGCTGCTCCACAGGAGGCCGGTTTTGAAGAGCACCCGAGTCACAGGTGTTAGCATGGAGGTAGGAGAGCACAGGGAACGGGGACAGGAGCTGGAGGTGGCAGGAGTGTAGGACACATGCGGGGAATGACTAGAGACTGAAGGAAGTAGGCTGGGTTTTAAAAATTCCATGTCCCGGGGCGCCTGGGTGGCTCAGTCGTTAAGCAAATGCCTTCGGCTCAGGTCATGATCTCAGTCCTGGGATCGAGCCCCTCATTGGGCTCCTTGCTCTGCGGGAAGCCTGCTTCTCCCTCTCCCACTCCCCCTGCTTGTGTTCCCTCTCTCACTGTGTCTCTCTCTCTCAAATAAAAAAAAAAAAAAAAAAAAAAATTCCATGTCCCTTCCTGCGTCTCCCCTCTTCGCACTCCTCTCCTCTCACACCTGCTTGGTACTTACCAGACGCTTGTATTCCGTGCCTACTGCCAGGCACACACACGGTGTTGGGTTCTGGTGCCAGCCGCTGGGGAGGGTTCCTGAGTGGCTCCGAACTGCGGTGACATTTAGGTGGGCAGAGGAGTAAGACGCCTTCCTGGCAGGTGGCCCATGAACTACGGACCGAGGGCTGCCATGGGGAGTTAGATTGGCAATTTGGGGGCAGGGTGTGGGGGGTACCTTCGGGTGCCAGGTAGAAAAGGTGGGCTTTGACCCAGGATTCTGGGCAGAGATTGTGCCCATGTGAGGGGAGGGAGGCTCTTCTCAGACTTGGCCAAACTTCCGGGTTGGTGCGAAGCCTAGGTGACATTAATTCCCAAGTATCAGGCAGTGAGGACGTGGGATGAGCTGTGCTCTCAGAGCTGCAAGGGCCTCGGAAGTACCTGAACCAAAAAAGTTGCCATTCAGTCTGTGGACTGGATCTGATCTACCCAGTGTTTGGAGTAAATTATTGCGCAAACTTAAGAGTGGGGAGGGCTCTGGCCCCCATCTTTGAGCCCAGGGGCCTGAAGTTGTAGGTAAGATTGCCTCTGAACTGTGTTCCTAAATAAAACAGGAATGTGAGGACCACTGTTCTAATGTGACCTCAGAGAACAGGAAGGGACTTGGCCCAGGTTCCAGCAATGCAGGGCCCAGAGCCGTCTCGGGGCTCGAGTGGCTGTGTACGCTGAGCCGGGCGTGCGCATGAGGGTGAGGAAGATCTCTCTTTCCTAGCAGGCGTACCTCTTTAGGTGTGAGCTGGCACTTGGGGGATGTGCCCAATTTCCCACAAAGAACATGGAAGAAACTTTTCAGTCTTTTAAAACCTTTAATAACAGACGTGTTCCCTACGTCTGGCCCTCCTACTCCCTCAGCTCTCTGGGGCTTGATGCCCTCACTCCGGGTCTCCACATTATGTCGGGGGGGGCCACGAGCTGCGGGGAGGGGGGAGTTTTGGGGGTGTTGTAGTCAGGTTACCTCCGGACAGGATCCCCTCAGTCTCCTGAGCCGCCAGGCTGGACCTGGTGGGGGGACACAGCCCCCCCAGGCCAGAGTCTTCTGGCCAAGAACAGCCTCGCAGGAGTTCTGAATCAAAGCCAGGGACAGGGCTGGAAGGCAGTGCTTCTCCAGAAGAGTCTACCACACACACCCAGGCACCTTTCCATCCACCCGTTCGCTCGCCAAATATTTCTTGCACAACCGGTAGGCACCAGGCACCATGCTGGGTGCCAGACACGACGTGGTGAACAAGACACCCTCGGAGGGCCAGGTGCCTGGTGGATTTGGGAGACTAAGGCCCCGCGGGTAGCAGGCTCCCCACAGATACCCAGCATGTCACGGCTGAACCCAGACCTGAAATGGATCCCCCACCCTCCTAAAGCTGCCCATCGGGCAGAGGCAACATCGGGGGTGGGGGGGAGACACTGGGTAGGAACATGGCCTGGACGCGTGGTGGGGAGTAGACCAGGGCTCCCGGTGGTCGCGGATCAGCGGATGATGGAAATGGTCTGGTCGGCCACCGCAAAGACCGGGAAGAGGGGCCCCGAAAAGGGCACGTGGTGGGCGTGGAGCACCGTGCCCGAGGCCGGCTCGTAGAAGAGCAGTTCCTGCGCCTGCAAGTCTAGAAGCACGCCCAGCTGGGTGGGGCAGCGCAGCAGCCCCAGGGGCTCGTGCTGCCCGTCGTGGGAGAAACGGAACTCCTGGTCGTAGCGGGAGAAGACCCAGGAGAAGGTGTTGTGGCCCAGACGGGAGTCGCTGCCGGAGCCCTTGCGGGGCAGCTGGCCCAGGGCCACGCCCACCTTATAGGCACAACTGTTCTGGACGTTCACCATCCAGGTGTGCAGCCCAGCCTGGAAGGAGGTGGCCGCGAGGGCATTGGGCCAGTGGTCAAAGCGCTCGGGGGCATCTGCACAGGCCTTGGACTTCTTGGCATTGAAGGTCAGGGTCCTTCGATCATCTGACAGTTGCAGGAAGGGGCTGACGGTCCTCTCGTCGATACGCACGTCCTCCGTGCCTGCCAGGAAGAATTCTCAGAGTTGCCCAAGGCCCACCGTCAGCCCTAACCTGGTCCTGTCAGGCAGCAGAGGGCTGCCGCACCGCCCACCAGTACCGTTACCTCACACAAGCCCTTTACTCCCTCTGAGCCCCCAGCATCCTCATCGGTAAAATGGGGATCAATCGGACTTATCACAGGGTGGACGTGAGGACCAAATGGGATGATACATCTAAAGTCCCTAGCATTAATTAAGTGCTCAATAAGTTGTGGCCATGACAACAATAGTTATTATTAGTCTAGGACCCTCATCTGTAAACTAGAAAGAAGGCCCAGGGAGGAGAAGCAAGTTGCCCAAAGTCACACACCTAGTTGGTGGCAGGGCAAAATGAAGACCCAGCATTTTGCTCCCACATCTAGCACCCTGCACCGATCACAGCGCATTCCAGTTGAGGCCTGTCTGCGGCCTCCAGATCAGATCTGTCCTAGGGGCAAAGCCCCGGGAGCTAGGAAGCATCAGATCCGTACTTCCCATACTTTCTAACAACTCACTGAATGGGACTGCCGGCAATTCGGCGCACTCTGATACGAGAGTGCAGAGCAGACAAGCTGGAGCTTGCGCCAAACATGTAAGGCTAACACCCAAGGGAGGAGGGTTAAAACTGAGGAACAATTCGGGGCGCCTGGGTGGCTCAGATGGTTGAGCGTCTGCCTTCGGCTCAGGTCATGATCTCACGGTCCTGGGATCGAGTCCCACATCGGGCTCCTTGCTTAGCGGGGAGCCTGCTTCTCCCTCTGCCTGCCACTCCCCCTGCTTGTGTTCTCCCTCTCTCTCTCTGGCAAATAAATAAATAAGATCTTAAAAAAAAAAAATGCTAAGATATTAAAAAATAAAACAAAAAACAAAACTGAGGAACAATTCAATCCATTACCCTAACCTCTTTGTGATTCATGCAAACACCACAACCAGGAGCACAGAAGCTTCCACCTAGCTTGGGAGATTCTGCTTGGGGAACTCCCGCACTAAGTGGGAATTCCCGCGGGAGAAGACCGTGTCGCGTTCACCTCTGTGGCCTTAGCACGCAGCACGAGGCCAGGCCACAGTCGGCCTGAGTTAGTGGTTAAGTGAGTAAGTGAGGCAAATCCAGGCAGCTCAATTCTCGCTCCAGATGCTCTCCAGCTGGCCAGCACTTGTATCTTCTTAAAGAGAAACTCGGTTTCCAAGAAATAATACTAAGCTGTCCCACTCGGGCAGGACAGAGCTGTGACTTACAGGAACAAGATTTTTCTTAGAGCCAACAGAGCAGGCTGGGCTGGAAACGGGAAGGCCCTGACCCGGCCGCCCCAGGCCTGTCCAGACCCTGGCTTCACCGACAAGCCTGCATCTAGCATCACTGTTTGCTTTAGCTACGTGCCAGATGTTCTGTTCCCCAGCGTGACCCAGCAGCACACCCCAGCCGTCCAGCCAGCCGCCCAGTTGTTCCCACCGGTGCTGGGCTCTACCAGCTCCTAACCTGAGAGGGACCCGAGAACCGCTGTCACCCAGAGTTGGGTAAGTAGTGGGCTCCGAATGCACTTCTCATTAAAGTTTAACTTGTCCGACTCCTGGGGATCCAAAATGCCCTCTGCTTCCTCGGTCCTTGTGGAAGGGGAAAAAAAAAAAAAAGACAAATTCAGGAAGGTTCTGGAAATGGATCTGGATCAATATAGGGTGATGGGAAAGGGACAGAAGTAAAATCTTCTTCCCATGAGGGTGACACCAAGATTGGCAGCCAGGCCCCACACAGGAGCCCCCTAAAAAGGCTTGAGCCAAACAGGAAGCAGGGCTTTCCCCTTGTGTCACCCAGGAGTCTTAATTCCAGCAAGGCGGACAATTTCCAGGGAGGTAAGTACTTGGTACCGGTATTGGAACCTGGAGTTGGTCTGCTCTGGAGGAGAAACAACCTGCTGCGTCTCTAAGTTAGCAGAGCAGGGATGGCACCTGAGCCTCCGACGCGCCAGTCTGTCCACTCCCCCGTCTTATGTGGAGAAAATCTTGCCTCCTTCCAAAATCTACTGCAGCAAAACCTATTGGTTCAGTAAGAAGGTACAGCCATTCCTCTGCTCTTAAAATGCAAATACCGTTGGGGCGCCTGGGTGACTCAGTTGGTTAAGCGACTGCCTTCGGCTCAGGTCATGATCCTGGAGTCCCGGGATCGAGTCCCGCATCGGGCTCCCTGCTCAGCGGGGAGTCTGCTTCTCCCTCTGACCCTACCCCCTCTCATGCTCTCTATCTCATTCTCTCTCAAATAAATAAATAAATAAATCTTTTAAAAAAAAATGCAAATACCCTTGAGGGATCCCACAAGAAGGGACTATCAGTTATCACCCCAACCATAAATTAGTTCTAGCGCTTTGCTCCCAGTAGCTACCTCTCCTCAGCTCACAGGGGCACTGGGTTTGGCTGGAGGGAACATGGGAACGTAAGATGCGTAGGAGGGGAGAATTACCATTTATTAAGTATCCAGTTTCCTTTATAGAATCTCATGTAATCTTTGCTATAACCTGGTAGATAGCTGTTATCCCATTTGACAGGAAAGAACAGAGATTCAGAGAAAGCACTCAGCTAAAAAGGGGAGCTGGGTTCAAGTCCTGCCTCCATGCAAAAATAGAACAAACCCAGTCTGGAGTCCAGGCACTATTCAACATAATTTTCCCCTTGATCTAAAGTGAAAATGATCAACGGGGTGTAGGGCAAAGGAAGGGCTCGCCAGAGACCTGTGCAGACCTCTGAACTGGGTTCTGAGAAAGAGCTTTCCCACGGCCTCTGACCCTGAAGATGGCTTTGAGATCAGGCAGCAGTTCTGAGAGCACACTCTCTTCTCCAATTCTCTGGCTCTGCCCATAATGCAGGAGCAGGGAGGGACAGTGGGGCACAGCTCATGGGTGCAAGCTCTTTGCAAGACTGTCACTGACTGTCCTGGCTTGGGAAGAGCAAGGTGACCAAAGCCCTAGAAAAGCTAAGAGCAGGCTCTGGTAACAAAGGCTCTTTGTGGTCAGGACAAGAGAGGGGCTGTTGCCATCTTCCCAAAGCACTGAAGCTGGGGCTGGGGGGGGCCCAACCATCAGACGGGGAGGAAAGAGGAACGAACCCATGTCGGCCGTGCTGAGCCAACCCAAGGCAAATCTGAGGACAGTCATAGACACTAGAATCTAGACAACTAGCTGGTCCAGCACCTCATGATTCAGAAGGGAAGACTCATGGGGACACCGGGGTGGCTCAGTCGGTTAAGGTACTGCGTTAAGCGTCTGCCTTCAGCTCAGGTCATGATCCCAGGGTCCTAGGATCGAGCCCCGCTGCTCGCCCTGCTTGTGCTGTTCACTCTTGCTTTCTCTCTCTGACAAATAAATAAATCTCTCTCTCTCTCTTTTAAAGTATTTTGTTGTTATTGTTGTTTTAAAAGCCTAAGGAATAAATTCCAGATTAAATCAGGAATTCTAGCGGGCTCCCTCCCTGCCCGGCAGGGAGTCTGCTTCTCCCTCTGACCCTTACCCCTCTCATGCTCTCTCTCTCATTATCTCTCAAATACATGAATAAAGTCTTAAAAAAAAAAAAGGAAACAAAAAACACACCAAACACCGTTAAGAACTTTGTGGGCGGGCGCCTGGGTGGCTCAGTTGCTTAAGCGACTGCCTTTGGCTCAGGTCACGATCCTGGAGTCTCTGGATCGAGTCCCACATCGGGCTCCCTGCTCGGCGGGGAGTCTGCTTCTCCCTCTGACCCTACCCCCTCTCATGTGCGCTCTCTCTCTCGAATAAATAAATAAATAAAATCTTTAATAAAAAAAAAAAGAACTTTGTGGGCACAACTGGCAACATTTGAATATGGACTGTATATTAGATAATAGTGTTACATCAACATTAAATTTCCTGAGCTTAATAGTGACACTGTAGTTATGTAAGAGATTGTCTTTGTTCTTGAGAGAAAGATGCTGAAGTATTTAGACGTAAAAGGTCTCGCTTTCTGCAACTTACTCTCAAATAGGTCAGAAAAATAAGTGCCATATATTCACTTGTTAAATAGATAGGAAGGAAGAGACAAACCGACCAAGAAAGAGAGCAGATGTGGCAAAATACTAACAATTAGGATTTCTAGCTGAAGCTCTTTATACTATTTTTGCAACTTTTCTCCACATTTGAAATATTTCAAAACAAAAAAAAAATTTAAAGATCAGTTTTTTTTTCAAAAATCAGAGCAGCTTGAAATTGAAGACAGGATGGTTTTAGAGGAAGATGAAGAAGGTAAAGGAGAAAGAGAAGACTAGCAGAAGTGTGGAAATATTAAAAGAGGGAAAAAGTAGGAATAAGCCAAGCATTTAAAGGAGACCATAAAATAAAGTTGGGGGCATCCATACTGAGGGATGCCTTCACAGACTTGCCGAAGAGTGAGGTAAATCTATACGTGCTGACATGGAGAGATCCAAGAGAGCCTAATAAGTTATAGAACAGCAAGTATTAAAACAATCCCAACTGTGTTAAAAATATATATTTTTAGAGGTAAACAAGCCCAGACATACTCTCGAGGACTCTATTTACATAGGAAAGTCCACAAGATACATATCTGACTGTTAAAGCTGATCACCTCCAGGGAATAGGATTGGGAAGGGGTGATGGAGACACACACACAAAAAATTTTTTTAAGTAGTCTCTATGCCCAATGTGGGGCTTGAACTCACAATCCTGAGATCAAGAGTCACATGCTCTACCAAATGAGCCAGCCAGGCACCCCGAGACATTTTAAATTTTCAATGGTTTTATATTGATGGCATTCTTTTCTCTTTCTCTCATGCACACGTATTACTGTTGAAATTTAAATATAAAAATAGTTAAGAAGAATGGGCTGTGCTCCCCAGATACAGCTCTGAAATCTCTCACAGAAGATGTAAGAATTTAATTTCTTTGCCTGGCAAATTACATCCTCTTGGCCACTTCCTCAGGCTCTTGGCTCTCAGTCTTTCAGAACCCAGGGAGAGCCTGGTGAAGGGCTTTTATTATTGCTTCATTAAAGTGCAAATTTTGAGTGGTGGTTAACACAGACTTAGGTTTCAAAGATCCCTTCATCAGAGAAAGGGGGACTGAGGCAGAGAAGACGGTGATGGGACAGGTGTTGGGTGTGGGTTCACGCCCCAGCTCTGGGGCATAGGCAAGTCCCTGCCCCTCTCTGAGCCTCAGTATTTTCATCTGTAGATGGGGGTGTAAAATACTCCAATAGGGGGACTGGTTATTTTGTAGCAGGATAACATTTCAGAAAGCCCTTGGCAAGCCTCTGATTGCTAAGTGTTTCTTTCACTACCTGTGCACAGGGATCTAAAGCAGTTCTCCAAGTCAGAGGCAGGAAGACCCCCGTCCAGGGAGCATGGCTCCAGGGCAGGCACGCGGTGGCACAGCACGCCTTGGGCTTTCGCCCCGGAGCAGTAGGACCTGAATGCGGACTAGTTACAGGCCTGCAGGCAATGGTCTCCGTTTGCCCAGGCAAATGACGGCCTATACTCACCTTTCAAAAATCTCCTGCTCCTTCTGCTGTGAGAAAAGAAAACAGAGTCAGGCTTGGTACCAGGAATTCAGCAGGTAGTCCAGATTTGAATATATTCAACTGGTATGGAGGGTGCCACACGGACAGACTCTAGAAGAAAGCATTCTGTTCCTGCATTAAGACCCAAAACAAAGCTATCTGGGTTCTTCTTCGCACACCTCCACACCGCGCACTCACAATGACTCAGTCCCCGTGCCTGGTGGCATCCTGCGTTTCGCTAAACCACACTGCAGGACGACGTATTTACTAACACCTCACCCCCCACCAAGACTGCCAGCTCCTGGACGGCTGGGACTCTTTCTGAATCTTCTCTTGTGACCGTCCCAGCGTTTGGGACAAAATGTGCTCTGTCCGTGGAAGCTGTGTGACTCAGTCAATGCACAATCTAGGGCAGCAATGGAAATTGCCCTACTTGAACTGCAGAACAGCTCGGTTGTTCCACATTCAGATTTCTCTGCTTGGCATATTTACTCAGATGTCAGATTGTCCCGTTAAAACTGCAAGTATCTGCATCTCTATAGAAAGTACTTTGCAGGGATATGTACCAAAATATTACCCATGGTAGTTTCTGGGTGGTAAGATTAAGGACCGCCCGGGGCCATTCCCTCCCTCTGCACACTTCTGAACCCGCTCTCTAGCTCTCCACTTCCTTTAACGTAGCCGTTCCTCTTTACCTTTCAGGTACCAGCTCTGAAGTTATTTCATCTGGGAAGCCTACCCTGACCACTGCCACCCGAAAGCCTGGACTGTGGGGTCTCTAGCTCCCAGTGATGTCCTCTACAGAAGACATAACCCTCCATTATCAGTTTACGGATTCGGCTCCGTAAGGCCACGAGGCACTAACAGCTGTGTCCTGTAACTCCACCCCGTGGCACAAGAGCACGTGGTAGACACTCAGTAAATATCTGCTCACTATTGAAAGAACGGTTAGCAGGTGCAAAAAAAAAATCTATTTAGTTTTATTCCCTTGCCTCATCCCTGCTCCAAATTATCCTTATCCACCCAACTCTTACCAATAAACATTCTCGATGTTTTAGACTTGGGGGGTGTCTGGGCCACTAGTTGTGTCCTCACCCCTGCCTGACTTACAATCAGCTGGAGGTCATCCAGATGGGTGAGCATGCCCACCAGGCTGGTCCGGATGGCGTCGAGCTTCTGCAGCGCCTCAGTCCAGTGGACTCGCTGTGTCAGGATGCTCTGGTGGGCCCGCTCCTCTTCACCATGCACCTGTTCCAGCAAACGCTGCTCCTCGCTCTCACACAGACTCCTCACCACACCTAGCCTCTGGATGACCAGTTCCCGCGCCGCGCTGGCCGTGCTCTGATGAGGGGTAACACAGAGAATCGGGTCCTAGCAAAGCCCCAGTCAATATTAAGAGGATTTGGGCTCAGTGGGAAGGAGTGCTGGGGTTGATTAGCCATGTCTGCCACAGGTACAGTAATGGAAGAAACAGGTGCTTAAGCCATCCCAGCCTTAAGAGTTCCCAAATATGGTTTAGGGTAAAGAAATATAAGATTCAGACATCCAGGTCATATCTCATAGAGCCGGGATAACAGAATGGAAGAGCTGGGTTAAGGTTAGTGGGCACGGTCTAGAGATAACTAGAATCAATTATTTCATCGTTGAGAATACCAAGGTCAAGGGACCAAGGTCAGAGAATTACAGAATTGTAGAGCGAAAGAGCCTACAAAGTCATCCCCATCAACAGGATCCATGCCAACAGTAGTCCAGTTGATATTCTGACTAGGTTTGAGTGAAAAAAATCTCATTCTTTCCTAAATCTGTCCATTCCAATGGCTTCCACGGTGGAATTCTTATTCATGCCAGGGGGCATGCCATCCACTCCAGTGAAGCTAATGTGTGTCTCCTAGTAATTAGCACAGGGTCTAGCACACAGTAGGTACTCAAATAGTTACTGAATGACTGAGGAAGAAAGTTTCTTCCAACTAAGTCAAAAATCTCTTGGTAGCGCTCACAGGCCAAGTCAGGGACAGAGCTGGGACTAGAACCCAGTTCTTTTGACTCTCAGTCCAACACGATTCCCTTTCCCCCAGTGCCATCGGACAATCAGTCCTCCCAAAAGGCTGCATGAAACACCTGCACTCCTGCCCAACAAGGGAGAGTAGAACAGTCTCCTTCATGCCAGAACATCAGGGATAGCCAGCAGCTTTCTCTGTGCCCTGCCCGTGCAGACCTGCTCTGTACAGGTAATGACCCCTGCTTTACAGAAGAAACTGAGACCCACAATTTGCCCAGGGGAGAGGAAGAGAGTGAATGGCCTAAGTGAACCCAGGAGTTAGTTCTGACTCCAACTTCAGTGTTCCCTGAGCCAACATAACACACTAGTTAGGAAGTTAGGCTTTATTTTATTTTAAAGATTTTATTTATTTATTTGTCAGAGAGAGACAGAGCACAAGCAGGGGGAGGGGCAGAGGGAAAGGGACAAGCAGGCTCCCCACTGAGCAGGGAGCCTGACGTCAGGCTCGATCCCAGGACCCTAAGATCATGACCTGAGCCAAAGGTAGATGCTTAACCGACTGAGCCACCCAGGCGTCCCAGGAAGTTAGGCTTTAGAGACAGACAGCGCCTAGATTTAAACCTTAGCTGATCCACTTACTCTCTGTAGGATGTTGAGCACATTACTGATCTTCCCTATGCCTCAGTTTTCTAATCTGCTAAATGAGGATAATAATAGTACCTACAGCATGAGGTTATTGTGGAAGATTAAGTGAGTTAATACATACAAAGTACACAGAACGAAGCCCAGCACATAAGTGTTCAACACCATTAGCTACTATTCTCTCTATCCCACCTTGCTGCCTTGCCCACAGGGGTGGGTGTCCGTAGCCATGTTTGTACTATGTGATCAGGACCAAGAACAGACCCTGGCCCAAGATGCAGCAGACACTCTCTCACTGGAAGACTGTAATCAATTTCAACACATTTCCCGATTCATTCCCAGAAAAGTGTAGCAGAGAAAAAAAATTTCCCTTTCCAAAGATATGCCAGAATAAACTAAACACTGTCCTAACACAAAGCACAGAAATGCTGGAAAAATAGCCCAAAGCATCCTTTTAAAAGTCAAGTTGCTCTGGCAGCTAAGTAAAGGAAATCCCCTGGAGTCCAAGCGTATGTAGAAAGGAAATTGAAAACTGGTGTAATCGAGAGCGGAGACTCTATTGCCCTGAATGCAGCTTGTGATTTATTTTAGAATTTTACACTCCTCTAAACTTAAGAGCCCAGTAAAGACAGAATTATATGGAAAAATAGACAAATCCACAGCATGATATGAAACTATAAATGCTCCTTGCCAGCAATCAATAAATATGGCAGATAAAAAATTAGTAAGTATAGAGAAGATTTGAATATGAAACATTTACCTAAAGTGACCATGTTTTAGGGCATAGAGCAAGTCTCAACAAATTTCAAACAACTGACATGCAGACTACAATGAAGTTAAGTGAGAAATTAGTGGAAAAAATAACAATGATAATTTTTAAAAGTAAAACCACACATCTGGAGATGTGGAGATTTAAAAACCTATTTCTAACAACACATAGTAAAATAAATCATAGTGGACATTTAAAAATACTTATAACTGAATGAAAATATTGCATCAGAAATTGTGAGAGCAATACGTAGAAGGAAATATATGGCTTAAATGCTGACCTTGAGAAAGAAGACAGACTAAAATTAAGAGGCTGTGTTCAGCTGAGGGAGTTAAATAACAATGGTGTTTATCTCCCCCCTAAAAAAAATTAGAAGGAAAAAATTTATAAAGATAAGAGGAAGGGACACCTGGGGCGCCTGGGTGTGTCGGTTAAGCGTCTGCCTTTGGCTCAGGTCATGATCCCAGGGTCCTGGGATCTAGCCCCGCATCGGGCTCCCTGCTCGGTGGGGAGTCTGCTTCTCCCTCTCCCTCTGCCCCTCTGCCTGCTTGTGCTCTCTCTCTCTCTCAAATAAATAAATAAAATCTTAAAAAAAAAAAAAAAAAAGGAATCATACAATATGCACTCCTATGCCTGGCTTCTTTAAAAAAAAAAAAAAAAAGAGGAAGGGACGCCCGGGTGGCTCAGTCAGTTAAGTGTCTGCCTTCGGCTCAGGTCCCGCATCAGGCTCCTAGCTCAGTGGGGAGCCTGCTGCTCCCCCTGCTCGTGCTTTTTCTTTCTCTCTCTCTGACAAATAAATAAAATCATAAAAAAAGGATAAGAGGAAACAATAATGAGTTTTTTTTTTTTTTAAGATACAAAAGAGGGGCTCCTGGCTGGCTGAGTCGGAAGAGCATGTGACTCTTGATCTCGGTGTTGTGAGTTCGAGCCCCACGGTAGAGATCACTAGAAAAAAATAAATAAACTTTAAAAAAAAAGATCCAAAAGAGAGGATCAAAATACTAAAAGCTGGTTCTTTGAAAAGACTAACAAAATAGACAAACCAGTGGCAACTTTAATCAAGATTAAGAAGAACTTGGGGGGGGCACCTGGGTGGCTCAGTCGATTAAGCGTCTGCCTTTGGTTCGGGTCATGATCTCAGGGTCCTGGGATCGAGCCCCATGTCAGGCTCCCTGCTCAGCGGGGAGCATGCTTCTCCCTCTCCCTCTACCTCTTCCCGCCCCAACTTGTACTCTCACTCTCAAATAAATAAAATATCTAAAAAAATAATTTAAGAACTTTATGCCATTACATTTAAAAATAGACAAAGTACATAATTTATCTAGAAAAAATTTACTAAAACCAAAGAAAAAGAAAGAATCCTTTACTCATGGTGGGAAATGAATCAGTAGTTAAAATCCACCTGCAAAAAATAACACCAAGCCCAGATAGTCTTACAGGCGGTGTCACCAAATATTCAAGGCACAAATAATTCCAATCTTAACACAAATACCTCCAGTGAAAACAGAGAATTCCCAACTCATTTAATAAGATTTATAGAACCTCAATACCAAAATCTGACAAGGACTATACAAGAAATGAAATTCATAGGTTAATCTCACTTCTGAGTATAGACACAAAAATCCTTAAACACATACACACAAAACCCCAAACTAAGATTAGCAATCCAACCTCAGAAATTTTGTATAACAATGATACAAGGAGAAGGAGAGGAGGGGGTCTCGGTGATAAAAGGGTAGCACGAGGGATCCTTATGATAGAACTGCTCTGTATCTTGGTTGTGGGAGAAGTCACACAAATCTACACATGTGATAAAACTGCACAGAACTAAATACACACACACAAATGAGTGCATGTTAAACTGGTGAAATGTGCATAAGGTAGGTTGTATGGATGTCAATGTCCTGGCTATGATACTGTACCATATAGTTAGGTAACATGTTGTCATTGGGGGAAACTGGACGAAGGGTACAGGGGATATGGCTCTATGATTATTTCTTACAACTATACGTGAATCTACAATTATCTCAAAATTTAAAGTAAAAAAAAAAATACATATGATCAAGCTTACTTGGTTTTCCCCAGGAATTCAGGATGGTTTAGCATTAGAAACTCTTTTTTTTTTTTTTTTTTTAGATTTTATTTATTTGACATAGAGAGAGATAGAGAACACAAGCAGGGGGTGCGGCAGGCAGAGGGAGAGGGAGAAGCAGGCTCCCCGCTGAGCGTGGAGCCCGAGCTGGGACTCGATCCCAGGCCCCTGGAATCATGACCCGAGCCGAAGGCAGATGCTTAACCAGCTGAGCCACCCAGGTGTCCCTAGCATTAGAAACTCTTATTAATGTATTACCATGTTAACAGATTGATAGGGGACAAAGCATATCTATAAACTGACAAACGGCATCATTAAGAACCTACAGCAAATGTGATAAATAATGGAAAATAGAAGCAATCAGAAGAGAATTACACAAGCTCTGTCCATCACCCACCCATCCACCTGCACCTGCGCCCCTATACTCTGCCTTCCCTGTTTCTGCGGATGAAAGCTCATGCTCTTACCTATGGCTACCTTTCCACTTGTTAGCCTATACCCCACCTTGCTATACCTGGTTACCCCCATTTCTCCTTCACCATTAATTTTCCCCTCTCTACCAGGTAATGCCTACCAGCATACAGAGAGTAATTTCTGCATCTTAAAAATAAAATACCCTCTTGATCTCATATCCCCCTCCACTATCAACCCATTTCTCAGCTCCCTTCTTACAGCAGAGGTCCTCAAGGGTTGGCTGTGCCAACTCTCCCAAATTACTCTTCTGTTCTCTCTGAAACCCACTCTGATCAGGCTTCCACCTCACCACTCTACAAAACACTCCCCATCCCATCACAATCTCCGGTGATGAACATGTTACTAAATCCAATGGCCCACTCTCATTTCTCACCTTACTTAACCTCTGCAACATTTGACATCCCACCTCTTTGAAACCTCTTATGTGGACACAACACTCAGTTTGACTCCTATCTCATTCACTGCTCCTACCTTAGGGCTTTTGCGTTTGCCATTCCCTCTTTCTAGAACTCTTCCCCCAGATATCTGGTCCAATCCCTCACGTTCTGTAAATTTTGTGCAAATATCAATACTTAATTAGGTCATTCCTGACCACAGCATATGCAATTGCAAACCCCCCCGCCCCCGTTCTCAACAAAGGAACGTCCTCCTTCCTGTGTTAAACTTCTCCATAGCACCTTTGACCTTATGACATAGGGTGTATTTAATTATTGGCCTTCCCCCCAACCCCTCCCACCCCCTGGCCAACGATGTAATTTTCACGGAAACAGGAATTTCCATATGTTTTGTTCACTGTGGAATCTCTAGCACATAGAACAATGGTGCTTGGCATGTGATGGGTACTCAACTG
Source organism: Phoca vitulina (assembly GCF_004348235.1). Classification (NCBI taxonomy): domain Eukaryota; kingdom Metazoa; phylum Chordata; class Mammalia; order Carnivora; family Phocidae; genus Phoca; species Phoca vitulina. The sequence continues at coordinate 13,661,447 of NW_022589724.1, read as the reverse complement.
ATGGGTACTCAACAGATTTGTTAAATACATACATAAATGGTGAAATGCTGTGAGTACGCTCCTTGAAGTCGGCATCTGCTACACTTGCTTCTATTCAACACTGTACTGAGGTCCTAGCCAGGGCGGTCAAGACGAGAAAATAAAAAGGATAAAGAAAAGGAGAGAGAGACAGACAGAGGAACCATCATGCTAAGAGAGGCAGGACTGGACACAGAATAGCTGCCTGGCCTCCTGGCAGCATCTTCTTTCCTGGTTCTCGTCCCCTTCAGGTTCTGAGAGGCTTCTGTATCCTGCTGGGAAATTCCCTGTTTTTGCGCAAACTAGTTCAACTGGGTTTCGTTCTACACAATCAAAAGAACCTTGACTAAGACCATGCAAAGCCTGCTCCATTGTCCATGTTGGTGAAGGAAGGAGGGGATGTACAGAAAGAAATTCATAGCCCCGACCCGTAAGGGGCACACCTGCGAGTGAGGACGTAGCATCGGCAATGGGGGCAACTGGCTAAAGGATCAGCAGTGGCGGGTAGCCGAAGGAGCACTGGCCTGGGAGTCAGAAGATCCAGGTCCTGGATCTGACTCTGGCAGGGGGCTGTGGACCTTGGGCAAGTCAATTACCCTCTAGGCGACCCACTTCCCCATCTGTAAACAGGGATAAGATTGTCATAAAGAACACTCCACGTCAAAGTCCAGAGGTTATTTTATAATTCAGGGGCTGACCACGAAATACTTAGATGGTGGAAGAATGCTACCCTTTCTGATCCTTTACCCCAAGAAAGTCATTTTCCAGCAGTATTTGCCCCAGTGTGGTACTGGGAATAGTCCTCTCTGCCCAGATGGTAAAACCACAGCTCCGAGAGATGGGAAACCGTCCTTCCTGGGCATCTGCCTTTGCTAGGAGCACAGTGAGTCTGTGAGGTTGGGGAGGGATCCCAGACTGGTCCATGCTCCTAAGGCTGGAGTCTTGTCCTAGGAGGGGTCCAGAGCAGAGAGGAAGGAGAGCTACCTACCACCGCTCTCTGGTTCTTCCCTGGCAGGACCTCAGCCACATATCTGGCAATGCTGGCACTGTGGAACTGCAGCCGCTCACACTGGTCCACAATCTTGTTCTGCAATATAAAGGACACCTGTGGCGTGTCGATCCACGTGATCCATTCACTCCATCCCCATGATAGCCCCCCTCAGCCACTCGCATCCCAGACCCCGTTATTACTGAAAACTACAGCACCTCCAAAATCTTCATTTCAAGGGGCCCACACCCTGCCCACCACTTCCATCCTTCCAGATTGCTAACTCTAGATTCTCCAGTCCAACCGTTCTTCGGCTCAGCTGAAGCCGCTGATACGCTAGTCTTACCACTTTTCCGTGTCTATCCCCCACTTTGTGGCCTCAGTTCCCTCCTTCTCCTAAATTCGGTGGCCCATCATCATAATCACTTTCCTGCATATGCTCTCAGCGTTCCCTCTGACCCAGCTCCCTGGCTCTCCACACCTGAGTGGAAAGAACACGGCTTCTCAAACTGCCCTTCCCTAAGTTATCCCCATTCATTAAACAGTACCAGCAATCATCAACCTCATTACCCCAACCCAAACCCCCGGGGTTACTCTCCAACCCCGCATGTATCTAATCCCTCAGGGAGTCCTATCAGCCCTGACTCCAAAGTCTCTCTCTCTCTCCTCTGGCCACTTCTGGTCACCTCCACTCCTGCTATTCGCCCCTACAGTGAGCCACGACCACCTTGTGTCAGGTTAGGTCAGCTCACGTCCCTGCTCAAACTCCTCCAACGGCTTTCCAGCACACGCACAGGGAGATCAAGCTTCCCACTTCAGCCAACAAGGGACTGTCTGATGGGACTCTGCCTATTGCTCCGAAGCCACCTCCTAGCACTCTCCACTCTGGCCTTCTTTCTGTCCCATAAACACACCAAACTCGTCCTGACAACAGCGGCTTTGCACCTGTTCCTTCCTCTGCGGCCAGCCGTACAAGTCCCCTCCCCCACTCCATTCAGGGTCACTGCCTCAGAAGCCCTCCCCGACCACCCCCACAGCCCATTCTCTTACTTTGCTTATTTTTCTCCCTTGCATTTATCACTCCTCTGCCTGTACATTCTGGGTGTGTTTACTTGTTTTGTATCTCTCCCCCCACCATTGGAACATGAGCACCATGACTTTGACTTGTTCGCTATGGGCCACTACCTAGAAGAAAGTTCCTCCTACACATAGAGGCCCTGGATAAATATTTGTTCAATGAATGAACATCTACTTCTGTGACCATAAGAGGTTCAGTGGTTCACATCAGCCAGAGCTATGAGCGTCCCCCAGGAGAGCAGCAGAGACTTTTAGAAATGAAGAAGCTGAAGCCCACGGAGAAGTGACCTGCCAGGGCCCTGCTTTTCCACTCCATTTCTCCAGGTACTTGGACTCCTTCCTAGCCAAAAGCTCCTCCATTGCTTCAGCTCTGCCCCGGTTCCATCTGCCAAAAGGCAACTCGGCCTCTTCCAGGAAGCCCTTGCAAATCCTTCCCACCCCAGTCAGGAATTCGTCTGACGCTTCGCTGGTCCAAATACTAAGTGAAAGAACTGAGCTGGCTGGGATGAAGCTGTGATCAGCACACACCAGAGGCCTGAGGAAACCGAGCCTAACTTCCAAAAAGCTACAGGACAAGAACGCGGAAGGTAAGAGAGAAGTTGTTGAATGGTAACCATCTTGCCCTGGGCCAAAATTTCTTTGATGGCTAGAGGGATAGAGGAAGGAGTGTGTAAATGCCATAATATACTCAAAATTGGAGGGAGAAGGCAAGAAACCCCTCCCTCCAGGCAAAGGAGATGAACGTGCTTAGGGCATCAGTAGGGTTCAGGGAAGGCGCCCTGGGCAGACTGCATTCCAAATCAAGCACCAGGCCTGCCACCCTGCCCCAGCCTTCACCTCCTTCCACCACTCAGATTCAGCTCTGATGGCAACTTTTTTTTTCTTTTTTTATTTTTATTTAATTCTCACACCCATTAGCACCCCTTCCTCCCTCCACTGAGGCTAAGAGGTGGTTTTCTCTGAGCAAGTCAATGACTCCCTTGGTCCAGCTCCTGAATATTAGAAACCTCGGAGAAGTTACCGCCCTGTTTTGGGCCTCAGTTTGCTCATCTGTAAAACGGAAGTTGGCTATCACTTCAAAAGTTTGGCCTGGATGGAGTGAGATGATGGATATTGAAGTGCTTTGGCACTCACAAAGTTCCATCCATTATGAAAGTTTATTACACCACATTACCCAAGTTATTTTCATCGCCACTAGTGATGATGGATAGTGGTGACAGGTAGGGCCAACCAGGAGCTTTCAGGTGTCACTGAGTAAGTGAATCCCTCTGGGCCAGTCACGTGTGTTTATTCCCCTGCAATCTGAGTCCCTAGCCAGAGCCCTCAAGCCTCACAGGTGGGCAGAGCACTCGGTGAGGTTGGGGAAATCAAGCGGCTTAATCAAATTGCAAGGAAATCCCCCGGGGCCACAACTAGGGTGGAAGGAGGGAGGAAGACCCAGGGCAACTTCGACTCCCCAGTTTCAGACCAGGGGCGGGTGGTGATGGTGACCAGCGTGGAGCTAAACTGGAGTGGAGGTGGGGAGGAACTCTAGGTGAAGAGATCCAGCAGGAACCTCTTGAGATCCTACCCACCCCCTCCGTTTACCCAGGTGGAACCAATTTGGAGTACAGTCAAGGCCAATCCCAAAGGGAAAAGAAATCACCTCACCAGGAAGCCCGAAGGGTGGACGAGGGGAGGGGCTTTGAGCCCAGGGCTTGAGGAGGGAGGAGGGCCAGCTTTTATCTCAGGTCAGCTTCCATGGGGCGGGACGTGGGACACACGGAGTCCCCGGCAACTGGAGCAGTGTTGCCGCATACTGCCCAAGGCCAGGCCCGCTCTCAGCCCCCCAACAAAGCAACGAAGGAAGAGTGGGCAGCTCGAGCCGCCACTCTGTGGTAGACTAAAGAGCATTTCGCCCATTATCTTACGTCTCTCGCACAACACCCCCAATAAACGCGCGCTAGTATTGCCCTCAAACTACAGATGAGGCCGCCGAGGCCCAGAGACGAGACTGCGAGGGAGGTGGGGAGGAGGCGGGATTCGAACTCAAGTCCCCACGACTCCAGAGGCCACACCCTCAACCGCCTAGTTCCACAGCCAGTGCCACCGCCGAGCCCGGGCTCCTGGAGCGGCCGCCAGGTCCCCGCCGGGTCCCTCTCGGCACGCCACCCCGGTGTCCCCTCCCTCCGGAGCCCCCCGTCCCCCGCCTTCCGGCGCCCCCGCCCGCTCACCCGCAGCTCTTCCGCGCGCTCCTCCGCCCGGCGGATGCGGTGCCCCCGGCAGCGGCCGCCCAGCCCCGCGCAGGCAGCGCACACGGGCCGTCGCTCGGAGCAGCAGAACCAGCTCAGAGCCTGGCCGTGCTCGGGGCACAGCGGCGCCGACCCCGGCCCTGCGCTCTCCGCAGACATGGCCGAGCACCCGGCGCCGCGCGCTCCACCTGTCGCAGGTGACCGCTGGGCGGAGCCTCCCCGACCCCGCCCCCGGGCCCCGACAGGCGGCCCCGCGCGCCGGCCACCCCGGCTTCCTGCCCGCCTGCCCTCGCCGCGGGGTGGGCGCCCGCTCGGCGCCCCGGTCCGCGTCCCGCCCCGACCCCCGCGCGGGGTCCGCCGCCTTCAGGCGGCTCTGTGATTTTCTGCTGAATTAAGTCGCCTCGTATGCGTGTTAGTTTTATGACAAACGTAAAACACCGAATATTATTAATGTGACCGTAGGAAACTTAATTGAGCACTTATTAAGTGCCAGGCTTTTGCTAAGCACCTTAAAGCGTTTTATCATGGACCACAACAGCCCTTTCTGAGGGGCAGCTCTAGACAAGTAGCTCGCAGGTAGCTTCTGGCGTTAGGCTGCCTGGGCTCAAATCCCATTTATCTGTTCGCAGGCAGAGCGCCCTCAGTGGCCTCAGCTGTAAAATGGGGATAGCGTCGGGACCTGCCCCCACAGACTTGTGCTGAGGCTTAAGTGATTAAACAGGACCCCCGGAGCACAGACAGCGGCTCCAACTGCAAAGCGTCTGTTAATAGTACAAGGAAAGTACTACTATGATCCCCGTTTTTATGGAGGTTAAGTAACTTGCGAGGAGTCACAGTTACTAACTGATAGCAATGAGATTGGAATTCAGGCGGTTTGATTTGTGGCTAATATGGGTAATAATTTTTTAAATTGCATGTCCAATGAGGGACATCTGTATTAGGCTGATTTCCCCAAAGTATTTACAACCAAATTTTCCTCATTTGAAACTTTTTTTTATAACTAGTATTGAAAAAAACTAATGCATGTTTATTGAAGAAAAGAGAATACGCAAATAAACACATGGATGAAACACCCATCCTCAGAAAAAGCCACGGCTGATATGTGCTGGAGCTGCCTTGGGGCTTTTTTTCTTAGGATCTCATAAATCAGTCTAAGTCCAGACTAAACCCTCTAGTGGGGCTCCAGTCCAGCCAGCCTGGGCATACAAGGAGAGTGCTGTTCCCCAGCCCCCAAACTCCATTTTAGGAGGTCTTGGCAGAGGCCTGAGGAGAGAACTCAGCCAAAGGGAGAAGGGGCCAGGCCTTGGGGGTCAGGGGTTATTCTGAATTCATCGGGACTGGACACTTGTGAAAGCCAAACCCTGAAGAGAAGCATCACCACATCCTGCAGCACTTAGGGGCTGAGGCACCTCTACCCCGAGGTCCCTCTAAGTGACGACAGCACAAAGGGAAGGGAAAGATTCCCTTCTGTCAGCCCCTTCAGCTTCAGCCCCTGAGGGCGAGGACAGCTGACAGCCCCAGAGCTCCGCCACTTAAAACTATGGGACCTGGATCAGATCGTTTAGTCCCTCTGGGCCTCAGGTTCCTCATGTCTAAAATGGGGGTGGGCGCCTGGGTGGCTCAGTCGTTAAGCGTCTGCCTTCGGCTCAGGTCATGATCCCAGGGTCCTGGGATCGAGTCCCACATCGGGCTCCCTGCTCAGCGGGAAGCCTGCTTCTCCCTCTCCCACTCCCCCTGCTTGTGTTCCTGTTCTCGCTATCTCTCTCTGTCAAATAAATAAATAAAATCTTTTTAAAAAAAAAAAAATAAAATAAATAAATAAAATGGGGGTGAGAATACTATCTACCCCTGAGGGCTGCTTCAAGAATTAAATGAGATCTTGTCTGAAAGTGCTGAGCTTGGGTGTATCGTATACAGTAGGGGCTAAAAAATGTTTTATTGGACGTTTGAGGCTCTGGAAATACACTTGTAGCAGGGTTTCAGAACGTAAACTGTGTAAGGTAAGGTCCTTTGGCGAGGGGAGTGCAGCGTTCCGGGCATCAAAAATTGTTTCTAGTGGGAGGGTGAAGGCTTCATAATGGCATTTACCCTCTTCTGGGGGTGGGGCTGGAAATGGGCCACCATAACTAGAGATTGTGGTTAGAATTTTTTTGTTCTAAGGGCTGGGGGTGGGGAGGGCTCTTAAACCTTCTGGTAAGAAAGAAAACAGAAGTGATTTTGTGTGAAGGAAAAGAGACTGCGGAGGGCAGGGGGAGGAAGTAAGGGTTAAGGTCCTTGGGGAAAGTGGGGCCCCTTCACTGGGTGCGGCCCTGGAGCAGTCAGTGGCCCTCGGACGGCTGGAGTCTGGGAAGCGGTAGCAAAATCACCAGAAGTACTTCCGGGCAGAGGACTAGGAATTGCTAGGGGCTTAGGTGGCAACGGATTTGCTTTTATAAAGTGGGGATCATCGGGCGCCTAGGTCGTTCAGTGGGTGGGTTAAGCATCTGCCTTCAGCTCAGTTCATGATCCCAGGGTCCTGGGATCCAGTCCTGTATTGGGATCCCTGCTCAGTGGGGAGTCTGCTCCTCCCTCCGGCCCCCCCCACCTCCTGTTCCTGCTTGTGTGGGCTCTCTCTCTCTCTCTCTCTCAAAAATAAATAAAATCTTTAAAAAAATAAAGTGGGGATCATCTGTCCTGCCACTCGTGCTGAGCCAGACTGGAACTGAAAATTCAGCCTCTTCCCTTAATGTGCATGTGCCTGATGCCAAGTCCCCACCAGAGGCCTCTGGATACTCGGAAACTCCCAAGTCACCACTCTCAGGCCTTATCAGGTCTCAGAATCACCCGGGACGGTTGGGGGAGAGGGGTTGTTAAGCATTCACACTTTCCGATAAGATTCTCACTCACTAAATCTGGGGTGTAGCCAGGAATCTGCATTTGTAGCAGTTGCCCTGAGGCTGGACTACAAACGAGCTCTCTGACCACTCCTACGAACACTGCTCTAAGGCAATGGTGACCCTTTAGCAGGTGGTGAAATCTATTCAAGGAGCGGAGACCAGCATTAAACAAAAAAAAAGAAAAAAAAAGGAAAGAAAAAATAGAACACATTGCTCCTAGTGCAGGGTTTTTTTTGTTTATTTCCGTTACATAAACATGTACATGTGTGAGCATTGGGGATTGTATTTCCTATTGAGAGTCAGGGTCAAGAAGTTTGAAAGCCGCTGCTCTAAAGTGACCTGGGGAGCCTTGGTGGGAGTTGGTAGGGCTGTACTTGAACTTCAGGGCTTGCTTAGGCAGAACACCCGGAGCTAGGGACAGAGAAGAATGGACACTCTTTTTTCTTTTAAAGATTTTATTTATTTATTTAATTGACAGAGAGAGACACACAGCGAGAGCAGGAACACAAACGGGGGAGCGGGAGAGGGAGAAGCAGGCTTCCCTCTGAGCAGGGAGCCCGACACGGGGCTCGATCCCAGGACCCTGGGATCATGACCTGAGCCAAAGGCAGACGCTTAACGACTGAGCCATCCAGGCACCCAAAGAATGGACACTTTTGTTACATTTTAGTCATTCAGTAGATTTATTGACCATCTACCTATGCACCGGGCCATATTTAAGACGCCGAGAATACAACCGTAAAGAAGAGCAAAGTCTACTCTCTTGAGCGAACAAAATAAACAGACATGTCATATAATGTTGGTAAGTGAGAAGAGCTGTAAGTGAGAAGACCTGGCCTATCGCTGATCCCACCTCCCCCTGTCCCCATGCCTCCTTCCTCCTCAGACCCTGAGGCCACCAAAGTCTCTGGTGTCCGGGCTGGAAATGATCTGACCAGGGCTTGTACAGTTTCTTGTAAGGAGTAGCAAGACTATCAACCCTGCGGCTTCTTTTCTGTGTGACTTTTTATAGCGGAAACAGCCTCAACTGTCACCTCTAAGAGGGGCTTGGCAGCCTGCCAGTGTAGAGAAACTTAGACCACATGGTTCCCACATGATTAAGTCCAGGCCGCCAAGGAGAGAGTCCTCTCTGCTTGGGCCTGACCAGTCTGGACCGAATGAGATTAGTCTCCAGGAGGCACTTAGGACCAGCCCATTTCACAGGAGGGACAATATCAAACTGGGCAGGTTCAGGAGAGAATAACCGGCTCAGGCAGTAAAGAGCTAAGAATTAAGATTATACAAGGCAGGGTTGGAAGTATTGACAATGTTAGGGATGAACGAATGAAAAGTGAGGGTTATGTTGCTTACCTCCATTGCATTCTACCTTGTGTCTTAATTGGCTGCCTATGATTGTCATCCTTTTCGCTGTTTATTCAAAAATATTCAATGTGGGGCACTTGGCTGGCTCAGTCGGTAGAGCATATGACTCTTGATCTTGGGGTTATGATTTGGAGCCCCATATTGGGTGTAGAGATTACTTTAAAAAGATAAAATATTTTTTAAAAAAAATCAACGAGCATCTACTGTGTGCTAGACCTGTGCTGCCCAATACCATAGTCACTAGCTGCAGGTGGCTACTAAGTTACATTCAAATTAAATACAATTTAGGGGCGCCTGGGTGGCTCAGTTGGTTGAGAGTCTGCCTTCAGCTCAGGTCATGATCTCAGGGTCCTGGGATGGAGCCCCTCATCGGGCTCTCTGCTCAGCAGGGAGTCTGCTTCTCCCTCTGCCTCTCCTTCTGCTCCGCCCCCCCCACTTGGTGCTGGCTCTCTATCTCATGCTCACTCTCAAATAAATAAATAAGTCTTTTAAAAAATTTACAATTTAAAATTCAGTCCTTCAATTGCACTAGCCACACTTCAGGTGCTCAATAGCCACACGTGACTTGGGGCCAGCGTATCTATAGACAGCGCAGACATAGAACATTTCCATCATAGCAGAAATTTCTATTGCAGTGCTGTGCTAGACCTTGTATTAGACACCAGCAATAAATACAGGTATAAATGAGACTCTGTCTCTGCCTCTATCTCTCAGAATCAAGGGAGAGAAACCGGTAAATGGAAAATCACACTGTGTTAGGGAAAGTGTGGGGGGCCTTGGAAGCGCAAAGGAAGGGTAGCTAACTCAATCTGGAGGAAGAGGGGAATGGTTAGGGAAGACTTGAGGGTAGAGAGGGAGATGGCGTCTAAGCTGAGGATAAATAGTTAGCCAGACAGATAGGTGAGGGGATGTAGGGGAGATGCCCTGGGCAGAGGAAACACCATGTACAAGGATTCAAAGGCAACAGCAAGGTGAGCCAAGAAGCTGCAAGTAGTTTAGACCATTGGAACCTATAGTGTGGGTGCCAGAGGAGGAAGCTGAGGCTAAAGAGACATGGACCAAGCCTTACCGACCGAGGGAAGGAGTTTGGACTTTATCTTGAATATGAATTATCTATTGTCTATAACGAACCACCCCAAAGCTGAGCGGATTAAAACGACAACTGTTTATTTGCTCACAATTCTGTGGGTTGGCAAATTGGGCAGGGTTCGTTCAGGTGGGCTATTCTTCTGATGGTTACTCGTGGTTTGCAGTCATCTGATGGCTCATTTAGGACTGGATGGTCTAAGATATTCTCACTCACATGTCTGCCATGTGGTGTTAGCTATTGGATGGGCCATGTGTCTTAAACAGACTAGACTGGGCTTCTTCCCCTGGCAGCAGTGTTTCAAGAAGATGAGAGCAGAGACTACAAAGCTCTCTGAGGCTTAAACTCGGAAGTAGCCAATGTCACTTCCACCACATTCTGTTGGTCAAAATAAGTTACAAGACCAGCCCTGATGACAGAAGCTACAAAGAATTTGTGGCCATTTGTAATCTATCACATTCTGGCATGATCTTGGCCTGAACCAAGGTGGTGAGTAGAGAGAAGTGGACAGATTCTTTTTTTTTTTTTTTAAGGATATTTCAGGGGCAGAATTAAGTCTTGGGGTTTGTTCTGGAACAAGGGAGAGTGAAGTTACAGATGACTCCAAGATCCTTGGCGTGGGTGACTGGTGAGTGGTAGTGCTCAACACTCAGAGGGAAAAGAGGAAGAACAGGTTTAGGCGGGAAGATGATGTTTTCAGTATGAGTCACAGCCAGGTGGAGATGGGCAGAAAGCAGGTGGATATACAGGTGTAAGGAGAAGTCTGGCTAGAGATACCAGTTGGGGAGTCTCATGTGCCTCAAGCCTAAAGCATCTTCCAGAAGAGCTGCATCCTCAGAGCTGGAAAATCTTGAGGGCAGGGATCAGGCAAGTCAACTCTTTAGCTGCACTGAGCCTGGCCCAGTGTCTCAGGGCAAAACGATCAGTCTCTCCTGGTTGAAGGTTGCCAGGTTGTGGTGGGCAAAAGGGATTAAGCTCGTAGGGAGAGCCCTCGGCTCTGAACTAAGATCAGTGTTGTGTGGGGTTAGATCCCAGCTCCTGTCAGGAACAACAGGACACTGACTCAGAAAGTAATGAGTGCATCATCACCGAGGGAAATCAATAGGGGCTAAAGGAACCTCCATCAGGAATGCTGTGGAGGGTATTGCCTCTTTACATTGGAAGATAGAACCAATGGCCAGCCCTAATAGTCTGTGAAGGTAATTTTCTCTTACTGCCCCTACTCCTGTTCCCACAGGCACTCAACTTTCAGAAACTCCACAAGTCTTCATTGAAAGCAGCTTTGCTGGGAGATCAGCACTATAGCAGGTCCCTTCTAGGTGCAAGAGAAATGTTGGCTCGGATCCCATTCATTCATTCATTCATTCATTCATTCATTCAAACATTCAACATTCAACAAACCCTTACTCTACACCAAACCCTGTGCACTAGAAATACAGAAATGAATAGACTCTAGCCTGGAAGCAATGTACCTGCAGCTGCTGTTAGTTTCTGGAACTGTCTTCCCATTGGATCTCAAGAAGGTACTGAGGGGTCTCTTTGCTGTGGTGCTGGTTTGATGAAAGAAAAAAGGAATAGGACTGTTGCGGGGGGGGGGGGGAACCTGGGGAAGTGTCCAAAAGAGGGATCACGGGGTGGAATCACAGAAACTCCGAAGAAATATAACACCATCTCCATCTGGGCGAATAGTTATTATTTAAAAGATGACATTTATTCAGTACTTCCTCGGTGACTATTACGGTGGTACCGCTTTTCTTGCATTATATAGATTCCCTGGTGGCGCGGTCTTTGGGCACAACCATCCCCTTCTCTGAAACCTCACCACCTCATTGTTCCAGGCAGAAAACAGGGCCCGGCCTCCGGGAGACGTCCGGCGAGCGGAACTGGGGTTCGGGGGCGGGGAGAGCGCTCGGAGGCTTTTCGCGGGGACGCCTGCCCTAGCGACGCGCGCCTCGTTGCTAGGGGCGGAGGCGCGGGAGGCTGTGGAGCGTGGTGGCTGCGGACGCCCTCCATTCTGCGCCCCCGCCGGCCTCAGCTCCCGACCCCGCCAGCCTGCCGGTGGGTATGGAGCACGAGGCGGGGGCGGGCAGGGGTGCGGCGGGGGTGGGGGGCGGGCAGGGAGGTGGGAGCCCTCGCGCTTCGCAGGCTGCAGCCGCCCACCTGGTCAAAGCGGAGAGTTGGAGCGCCGGCCTTGGGTTGGGTGGTGCTACACCCCCTGCCGTGGGTGCACTACGCAGCCCATCCTACTCCCTCTCCCCCCCCCCACATCAAAAATATGCTTTGGTAGTGCGCATGGATAGAGCAGGGGACGTCTGTGATCTAAGAGACTGGAAGGAGAAACTGTACACAGGTTGTCCCCCAAATTTGGGGCAACCTTGGAAGTTCTGACCTAGTGCTGACTCCCTGGGAGACTCTGGGCCTCAGTTTCCCCTATCTGTACCATTAGAGTGTTGAATCAGACCATCTTCCAGTGCTTCCACTGGGGCTTTGTTTGTATTTGAGCTTTCGGTTTGATGCCTTGTGCGCAGAAGATTTGGGGAGAGGGAGGGAGATATGAAATCAGCATTTCCGTGAACATTGATTGGACCAGGAGTCCAGGGAAATAAGGTCTGGTGCCCTAGCTCTGCCTCGTGTGACTTTTAGCAAGTCACAACTCTCTGAGTCCCACTTTCTTCGTGGAAAATAACAATTGGATAAATGCTGGAGTATATCGAGGAATACAGTTAAAAGAGAATTCTCTGAGTTATGTTTAGAGTGACCACTGGGTATCTTAAGGTCTATGGGAAGCAAATTGGGGCAGAGCCATAATTGAATTTATGGCTTTTCCAAGTCCTCTCCAGCCTTTCCTGCCCTGAAATCTGGGACAGAGCCCAGGTAACTGTTCCCTGAATGATTTGTTGTTGGGCAATTTTGAAGGACCCTTATGTTGTTGGGTCCTTAAAAAGCTTCTTGCAGGGCGCCTGGCTGGCTCAGTCAGTAGAGCATGTGACTCCTGAGCTCAGGGTAGCTTGAGTTAAAGCCCTACGTTGGGCATGGAGCCTACTTTATTGTTATTTTTTAAAGATTTATTTATTTGTTGAGGAGAGAGAACATGAATGGGGAGGGGAGGGTTTTGAGGAGCAGAGGGAGAAGGACAAGCTGACTCCACGCTGGGCATAGAGCCAGACCCAGGAGGCCCCACTTGGGCCCGATCTCAGGACCCTGAGATCATGACTTGAGCCAAAACCAAGAGTCCGATGCTTAACTGACTGAGCCACCCAGGCGCCCCTGAAGCCTACGTTGAAAAAAAAAAAAAAAAAAAAAAGCTTCTTGCCAAACAGACTCTTCACCTTAGTATGCCATCCGTTCACTCATTCCACAGATATTTGCCTTGCATCCATTCTCCCAGACTACGCTTCAAGCTCAGATAAAAAAATGAACAAGACACTGTTCCTCCTCTCAAGCATATTACATGTTCACAGTATAAATAGAAGATAACTGAATAGAATTTCACTGCTTAGATTAGTCTACTCATAATAAATCACAACTGCATGAACATTATCCAAGGACGTGTACTTGTTGTTGAGATTTTAAATTGCCTTGGTATATGATATATAACTTAATGAATTCTTAGCCTTAGTGTGATCAATCACTCTGGCCAGGAGACATAATTGGCTTCAATTTAATATCCTTCAGACTCATATACCCATTTGTGTATATTCTCTGTGTATATTTGTTACGTATGTTTAATATGTGTGTGTTAACCGTAGTATTAGGTGAAGGGTGAAGTTGGCAGAAATGGCTCCTTTCAGTTGCTAATACTGTTAATCTAGCAATCATGCCAATAGCCAGGTTCAGCTGAGGGCTGTCAATGCACTAGCTTTTATAGAGATGCAGTATACTATGCTGATCGAGAGCAAGGCCTCTGCAGACTGCCTACATTCAAGTTTCAGCTCTGCCACTTATTGGCAATTTATTTGTAAATTTGGGCAAGTTATGTTAACATCTCTGCACCTCACTTTTCTATTCTGCAAAATGAAGATAGTAACAGCATCTAGCTCAGAGGCTTGTGGAATAAATCAAAAGAGTTAATAAATATAAAGCATTTAGAATAGTCCTTGGCACATTGTAAGTGCTATCTTTAATCTTTACAGAAGCCCAGTGAGAGAGATTATTCCATTTTACATATATGAAACAGACTCCATGAGGCTCAGCAATTTGCCCAAGATGGCAGTGAACTGTAATTCAGACCTAAGTCTGTCCAGTTCCCATGCTGATGCACTGAATCAGATGTTATTCTGACTCTTCTGTATTGCTCTTCATTTTTAGAATAAGCTACACTGTCAATTGGTGATTAGAATTTATTAAGTTTTTAAAATAGAGTTGTTAAAATGCAATAAAACTGTGTTTCTTCTTTGTAGATGTTTATAAGGGAAACTCTAGACTAGAAGTCAGGAAACCTACCTAGTTAGAATTTTGAGCAGATAATGTTTCTGCCCTGATTCTTCAGATCTTTAAATAAAGGGTTTATATGTGATGATTTTGAAAGCTCTTCCATCTCAAATTCTATGATTCATACTTATTGAAGTATTTTAAATATATATATATATTTAATTTATTTGACAGAGAGAGCACAAGTAGGCAGAGCAGCAGGGAGTGGGAGAGGGAGAAGCAGGCTTCCTGCGGAGCAGGGAGCCTGATGCGGGGCTCGATCCCAGGACCCTGGGATCATGACCTGAGCCAAAGGCAGCCGCTTAACTGACTGAGCCACCCAGGCGCCCCTGAAGTATTATTTTAAACAGAAGAAATTGCCTTTCTTGCAGAAACAGTAGCAGTCAACTCTGAAAATTTTTGAACAGAAGTACTATGAGTAAAATAAAAATGTTTAATGATGTATTTAAGTATTTAAATATATCCTACTTTGTGGGCACCTGGCTGGCTCAGTCAGTGGAGCATGTGACTCTTGATCTTGGAGTTGTAGGTTTGAGTCCCACATTGGGTGTAGAGATTACTTAAAATAAAATCTTTTTTTTTTTTTAAAGATTTTATTTATTTACTTGAGAGAGACAGAGAGAGTGACAGAGAGCATGAGTGGGGAGGAGAGGGAGAAGCAGACTCCCCGCTGAGCAGGGAGCCCGATGCGGGGCTCGATCCCAGGACCCCAGGATCATGACCTGAGCCAAAGGCAGACAGTCAACCGAATGAGCCACCCAGGCGCCCCTAAAATAAAATCTTTAAAAATAATAATAATAATAGGGCACCTGGGTGGCTCAGTGGGTTAAGCGTTTGCCTTCGGCTGGGGTCATGATCCCAGGGTCCTGGGATCAAGCCCTGCTTCATCATCGGGGCTCCCTGTTCAGCAGGGAGTCTGCTTCTCCCTCTCCCTCTACCCCTCCCCCCAGCTCATGCATGCTCTCTCTCTCTCTCTAGCTCTGCTCTCTCTCAAATTAAAAAAAAATAAAGTAGGGGATATATATATGTGTGTGTGTGTGTGTGTGTGTGTGTGTGTGTGTGTATTTTAAGATTTTCTTTTTAATAGGGATGTCTGGGTGGCTTAGTCGGTTAAGCGTCTACCTTTGGTTCAGGTCATGATCCCAGAGTCCTGGGATCGAGTCCCACATTGGGCTCCCTGCTGAGCAGGGAGCCTGCTTCTCCCTCTGCCTGCCACTCTCCCTGCTTGTGCTCTCTTTCTCTCTCTCTGGCAAATAAATAAACAAAATCTTTAAAAAATATATTTTCTTTTTAATAATCTCTACACCCAGTGTGGGGCTTGAACTCACACCCCCAATATCAAGAGTCGCATGCTCTGATGACTGAGCCAGCCAGGTGCCCCCTTACTTTTTATATTTAAAAATAGATATATCTGGGCACCTCGCTGGCTCAGTTGGTAGAGTACGCGACTCTTGATCTCGGGTGTAAGTTCAAGCCCCACGTTGGGTGTAGAACTTACTTAAATAAATGAAAATAAAAATAGATGTATAATTAACATTATGGTATATTTTCCATAATTGTTGGAAATGTGCCACTTATATGATCTTGGAATTTTGTAAGATATTTATTTCTTTGTGAGGGAAAACTACACTTAATCTTTTTCATTAAACAAGGTCTGGGGTGCCTGGGTGGCTTAGATGGTTGAGCATCTGCCTTCGGCTCAGGTCATGATCCCAGGGTCCTGGGATCGAGTCCCGCATTGGGCTCCCTGCTGGGCGGGGAGCCTGCTTCTCCCTCTGCCTCTGCCTCTCTCTCTCTCTCTGACTCTCATGAATAAATAAATAAAACATTTTAAAAAAATAAATAAACAAGGTCTTTATTTACCTTGTGAATCTCCTTTCAGTACAAACATAATCTTAGGGATGAGATTAATTTAAGCGTCTTTTCAGTAATTACAGAGATTAGGAAGTTGCTGCCTGAACTATTTTCCAAAGGATAAACATTACAAAGCATTGAATGTGGCAGCTCACCAAAAAAATCCAATTGGTTTGGGGGTAAGTAATTCTAAAAGTTATCTTTTGCTTAGAATGTCCTGTGAGTGCTCTTCAGATGGAAATATGGCTCTCTGAAGATATCAGCTAAGAATCCAATCAGTGTTAAGCAAAGCCAATCCATTTATAGCATCTGCTGTTTTTGGTGACCTAGATCTATGGATGGCATCTGTCCTTGGTTTGATGACAATGTTGAAAAATGGGCTATGCTTGCAGATAGGAAGCCCTGCAACCTCTATCTGTCTATAAGCAATACAACATCCCAAGATTTTTGAAAATTATCCTGGAGTTTTTTCTGGTAGCATATGGTATACTTATTATAGAGAATCCTGGAATGTCTGAACTAGAAGGGACCTTAGATTCACACTACTTAACAAGAAATGTTTTTGCCATACTGTGCAAGCCACTTGAGGTACAAAGATGAATATGGTAGACTTCTTCCTCTCATGGAACACACAGTCTACTAAAAATGATTTAATCCGGTGTCCTCACTTACAGATGGGGAAGCTGAGGTACAGAGCAGGGAATGGAGGAACTCAAAGACACACAGTGGAATGAGGTAGAGTTGGGGCTGGAGCCCAGGGTTCTTGGTGCCACACACAACGTTCCTGTCACTGCACTCTGCTTCTGTACAGTTACCTATCTTGTCCGGAGGTCAATTCTGACAGCTTTTCAAAATGTAGGCTGAAATTCTTCTGGAACACTGTTTTTTAATGGTATCATTGAGAATATTTGGTGAATTTTAGCTGCTGTTCTTCCTGTAGACCATTCTTCCTAGAGCTGGGCTGGTCATGCCTATAAGAAACTCATTTCCTAGGGGCACCTGGGTGGCTCAGTCTGTTAAGCATCCACCTCTTGATTTCAGCTCAGTCATGATATCAGGGTCATGAGATGGAGCCCTGTGTCTGGCTCTGTGTTGGATTCAGAGCCTGCTTAGGATTCTCTCTCTTGGGGAGTCTGGGTTGCTCAGTTGATTAAGTGTCTGCCGTCGGCTTAGGTCATGATCTCAGGGTCCTGGAATCAAGCCCCGCATCCAGCTCCCCACTCGGCGGGGAGTCTGCTTCTCCCTCTCCCTCTGCCCCACTGTCCCCCCCACCCCTGCCCGTGCTCTCTCTCGCATTCTCTCTCTCTCTCTCAAATAAATAAATAAATAAATTT
This sequence comes from Phoca vitulina, assembly GCF_004348235.1. Classification (NCBI taxonomy): domain Eukaryota; kingdom Metazoa; phylum Chordata; class Mammalia; order Carnivora; family Phocidae; genus Phoca; species Phoca vitulina. The sequence continues at coordinate 13,644,189 of NW_022589724.1, read as the reverse complement.
TTTATTAAAAAAGGATTCTCGGGGTGCCTGGGTGGCTCAGTCGTTAAGCGTCTGCCTTTGGCTCAGGTCATGATCTCAGGCTCCTGGGATTGAGCCCCGAATCGGGCTCCCTGCTCGGTGGGAAGCCTGCTGCTCCCTCTCCCGCTCCCCCTGCTTGTGTTCCTGCTCTCGCTATCTCTGTCTGTCAAATAAATAAATAAAATCTTTAAAAATAAAAAAATAAAAAAGGATTCTCTCTCTCTCCCCCTTCCTCCCCCAAAATAATAATTTTATTTTTTTAAGATTTTATTTATCTATCTGAGAGAGAGCACACACACACAAGAGAGGTTGAGTTGGGGAGGTGGGGAGGAGGGGCAGAGGGAGAGGCAGACGCCTTGAAAAGGTCTCAGGAATCCCCATCAGTCCTCAGATCACATTAAGAACTACTGGTCTAGGTCATTATCTGTATTGTCTCATTTAGTGTCATCAGCTCTCACATCTCTTTTTTTTTTTTTAAAGTAGGCTCCATGCCCACCATGGGGCTTGAACGAACTCGTGACTCTGAGATCAAGAGTTGCATACTCTACCGACTGAGCTAGCCAAGTGCCCCTTGTATCTCATTGTTACTACATAATAACCTCATGACCTGGCACACTGACTTAGACAAGTGTCACATGAAATTATTTAAAAACAATCAGCAAGCTAGGAAGGTTATGACCTTTTAGAATAACTAAGGCTCTTTTCAAGAAGCTTCACTGGTAAAAACTATTTCTTAGTTTCAAATACACGTTCCTAGTATTTATTATGGTAGAATATGTATAACATAAAATTTATTCTTATTTAGTACATAGACAATGTTATGGAACCATCACCACTGTCTAGTTCTGGAACATTTTCGTTATCCAAAAAGGAAACTCTGTACCTATTAAAGTAGCCACTCCCTGTTCCCCCATCATTCCAACCCTTGGCAACCACTCATCTGCTTTCTTTCTAGATTCTGACTAGGGATATTTCATATAAATGGTATCATACAATATATGGTCTTTCGTGTCTAGCTTCTTCTGCTTAGTATGATCTTTTCAAGGTTCATCTATGTTACAGTATGTTTCAGTACATTATTCCTTTTTATGGCTGAATAATATTCATTGTACAGATACACCACATTTTGTTTGTTCATTCATCCATTGATGGACATTTGGGTTGTTTTCCCTTCTTGGCCATTGTAAACGGTGCTGCCATGAACATTCATGTATAAATTTTGTTTGAACACCTGCTTTCAATTCTTTTGGCTATCTTCCCAGGAGCAGAATTATTGGATCATATGGTAATTTTATGTTTAACTTGTTGAGAAACCTCTGTATTTTTTTTTAAAAGATTTTATTTATTTATTTGACAGAGAGAGACACAGCGAGAGAGGGAACACAAGCAGGGGGAGCGGGAGAGGGAGAAGCAGGCTTCCCACCGAGCAGGGAGGCCCGATGCGGGGCTCAATCCCAGGACCCTGGGATCATGACCTGAGCCGAAGGCAGACGCTTAATGACTGAGCCATCCAGGCGCCCCAGCCTCTTTGTATTTTTAAAAAAGATTTTATTTATTTATTTGACAGAGAGAGTGAGTGCACAAGCAGGGGGAGCGGCAGGCAGAGGGAGAGGGAGAAGCAGTCCCGCTGCCGAGCAGAGAGCCCCACGCGGGGCTCGATCACAGACCCTGGGATCATGACCTGAGCCGAAGGCAGATGCTTAACCTACTGAGCCACCCAGGCGCCCCAAGAAACCTCTTTGTATTTTTAAAATTAATTTTGTTTCTGTTTTTGCTGATCTGCTAATGCTTTATGGGAGGGTGCATTCCCAGGGCCGTAAGAAGAGGCAAGGGAAAGAAGAAAAGCAATGAGAGCAATGAATTAGTCTTTAAAAAAAGAAGGCTTGGGCGCCTGGGTGGCTCAGTTGGTTGAGCACCTGCCTTCGGCTCAGGTCATGATCCCAGGGTCCTGGGATCAAGTCCCACACTGGGCTCCCTGCTCAGCGGGGAGTCTGCTTGTTCCTCTCCCTCTGCTGCTCCCCCTGCTTGTGCGCTCTCGCTTTCTGTCAAATAAATAAATAAAATAGGCTTTGTTTTTACATCCCCAGACTACCATCATCATGCCTAACAACATTAACAGTATGCATTCTTTCCACCAAGCAGGGAGGACAACGTCCAGCAGCCACAAGGGATGCTGCTGGCTCAGCGGCCATCTGAAACGAGCTCCTTCTCACAAGGTTTTGGGGCGGTTCTGTGCAGGGATGGGGAAACTGCAAAGCAAGCTCAAACACAGCACTTATAAATACAGGTACAGCAATACTACATTGGGATCCCAAGTTTTATCATGTTGCATTAAAATTCTCTCCTAAAGAAAGAGAAGGCCCAGAGCAATTGCTGATGACCTTCCCTGAACAGTTAGTTTGGTCTGTTTTCTTTTGGATGAGAAGCAGCCGATTAGCTAGTGTCTGCAGCCACTCAGAGACAGGCCTGGCATCTTTGGGAATAAGCTCTAGGTGAGCAAAGACTCCTGGCTTCTTGGCTTCAGGATTCCTCTTTATCGGATTCTAGTCCTTCAGTTGTTCTGAGCGTGCTCAGCATTAATAATCCCATTTCTGGCAATGACCGTGGGTCTCCTTCTGTACTCCTTTCCCAGATTTTTTCCTCAGCCTGGCCTCTCCCGTAGCCCACGTCTTCCCTATGCCGTGCTGCACACTCCGTAACAGTGGGCCTCTCATTTGCCATCCTGTCTTTAGCAGGCCCGACGGGATTATAGAAGAGAGAACTCAAACTAAAGCTTGTCTGGAGTATAGCCCAGCTCACGTGGATAGTGTCTCTGTCGTTGCTGCTCTGAACTCAGACCTGTGTGTCTCTGGAGGAAAAGATAAGGTGGGTTTGTGGCGCTTCCCAGGGAACCAGCTTATTGTGGAGAAGGGAAGAGATTTGGGAAGGAAGCGTTGGTTCTGCGTTTCTGGCAACAATGTTGAGTAGTGTAAAACCATAGGCTTTAGACTAAGGAAGACTGGCTTTAAGTCCCCGCTCTTCCCCTTCCGGTTCCTCTGGGGAGGTCATTTACTGTTCGTGAGCTTCAGTCTCCACATCCATGGAATGAGGGTGATAATGCCAGCCTCACAGGACACAGGACAGTTGTGAGGATTAGGTGGCAAGATCTTCAGTGATGTGCCAGATCGCCCATATGCTTTTTATAAATGGCAAGTATTATTCTGACCAAGCCATTTTCTTTCTTTCTTTTTTTTTTTTTTTAAAGATTTTATTTATTTGACAGAGAGAGACACAGCGAGAGAGGGAACAGAAGCAGAGGGAGTAGGAGAGGGAGAAGCAGGCTTCCCGCTGAGCAGAGAGCCCAATGTGGGGCTTGATCCCAGGACCCTGGGATCATGACCTGAGCCGAAGGCAGACGCTTAACGACTGAGCCACCCAGGCGCCCCGACCAAGCCATTTTCATACCCACACACTGACACAGGAGCTATTTGTCATCAAAAGGAGACTTCCTTGGGGTTCCCTAGGTGGCTCAGTCGGTTAAATAGCGAACTGTTGATTTTGGCTCAGTTCATGATCTCAAGGTCGTAAGATCGAGCCCTGCCATCAGGCTTCATGCTCAGTGGGGAGCTGGAGCCTGCTTGAGATTCTCTCCCCCTCTCCTTTTGCCCCCACCCCTGCTTGTGTGCTCACTCTCTCTGTTTTTCTCCCTCTCTAATAAATAAATAAATATTTTTTTAAAAAGGAGACTTCCAGTCTCTTTTATGCTGCTCTTTTGTCAAAATCTCTACACTGGTGAGCATTATGATTCCTCCCTTCTGTTTCTGTCCTTTCCCCCACTGTCACTGAATCTGGTTGCTTCTCCCCCCATATTTGCATCTATCACGGGACTCACAGCTAAGACATTGACAGCAAAAATGTAGATTCTTTTAATTCCTCTCATTTTCATACTGTATTTCACAGATTCTTATTTTTTTTAAGATTTAATTTATTTGAGAGAGAGAGAGAGAGAGAGAGCGGGGTGGGGGAGGGAAGAGGAGAGGCAGAGGGAGAAGCAGATTCCCTGCTGAGCACGGAGCCCATCGTGGGGCTCGATCCCATGAGCCAAGAGATCATGACCTGAGCCGAAACCAAGAGTGGGATGCTCAACCGACTGTGCCACCCAGGCACCCGGTAATTTTTTTTTTTTAAGATAGCAAATTTTTTTAAATACACTAAAATAAAAGTACAAAACAATTAGGGGAAAAAACTCTAACCCCATGTAGAATTCTACTTCAGCATCTATGACCAGAACCTCAGGCTGAGTCCGTTCCCCTTGTGGGGTGTCCTCCCGAACCCGTCAGTAAGGCCCAGAGCAGTGGCCCATTGCCTTGCAGAGAGACAGCACCCCGGTCAGGAGGAAAGAAAAGGAAGTCAATGTAGGGGGACAGGATGAAGGTTATAACAATAAAGCCCTAATACAAGACCCTTGACAGAGAGGGAGAAATTAGGTAGATAATGAAGTAAAGGCTTGCTTCAGTTGAATAGAAATTCACATAAAATATTACAGAGATTCTAATGACCCTAATGACTCTCTGCAGACAGTGGTGGCCTATAACTGGAAAAGTGGAAATGTGGTGAAAAGGTTCAGAGGACATGAACGAGAGATCACTAAGGTAATTATCAAATGATCATTATCGTGGAGGGAATTTGGAACTGAATAAAGGAGTATCTAATAGCTCTAGTTAGTAAGAGGGATGGGATATTCAGTCTTAAGAAAATGTAAGAGCTTCATTTGGTGCCGTGAAGCCCTACTCGAGGAAAAGCAGAGCAAACCATTCCCTTAGTTATGGTCACAAGCATATTAGACGTGATTTAGTTTGTCACTAAGCCCTTAATAGCTCAGGTGGTAAATAGAGAATTCTCCCTGCCTATCCTAACTCAACAGGGACAGGTACTGAAGGTTGCCTGTGTGTTTACTGTAGCTAGAAAAATAATAAATAATACATGATAAAATTTATTCATTTATAACTTATGTATAAATAATTTATTATATAATATATAATAATATATTATAATGATAATTTTAAATAAATTAATGATAAAATTTCTATACTCAGGAAACTTCTAGTTGGGGAAATTTTTAAAAAGCCAAGAACAGTTAAATAAAAATTAATTTGCTAAAAAAGCATTACAGGGCAGCGTAAGCTTCCAGCAAAGATGATAGAGAATGCCAGTCTCTACAACGCCCTTCCCTGAAATCTCCCTCAATGAACTGAAAATCGGAATCGAGATGCAGACTCCATCATCTGCTCAGCTCGCAGCGCAGAGGAGGGTACTGACGCCCAGGTGCAATGTATTCCCACCCCGACAGGGACGGGGGAGAGCCTCGCGCTCTGACACCTGCAGCCCCAGGCCTGTTGCCCATTTCCAAGGCCAATCAAACAAGCACACTGGGACTTTTTTTCTCTTGAGCAGATAGCCTGTATTCCCAGATCCAGCCAGTTCTTCAGCGCCTCTCGTGACAGGACAGTCACAATGTGGGACTTGCGTGGCCCTTCCCAGCCAAGGCAGCAGTTCTCTGGCCACGCCATGGTGGTCACTGGATTGGCTGTGAGTCCAGGTAAAGTCAAACAGACCTCTCCCCAACACCGTTGTACTTTCTTTCTCTCTCTTTTTTTTAAAAAGTTATTTATTTATTAGAGGGAGAGAGCACAAGCAGGGGGAGAGGCAGAGGGAGAAGCAGACTCCTGTGGAGCAGGGAGCCCGACGCGGGGCTCGATCCCAGGACCCTGGGATCATGACCTGAGCTGAAGGCAGATGCTTAACCAACTGAGCCACCCAGTCGCCCCTCTTTTTTTTTTTCAAGATTTATTTATTTTTAGAGAGAGTGCGTGAGCGGGGGTGGAGGGAAGGGCAGTGGGAGAGGGAGAGAAGCAGAGTCCCACTGAGCATGGAGCCCGACTTGGGGCTCGATCTCATGACCCTGAGCTCATGACCTGAGCTGAAACCAAGAGTCGGATGCTCAACCGACTGAGCCACCCGGGCGCCCCCTGTTGTACCTTCTGAAAAGCCCCGTGCCAGGCCCATTTCATGGACCATCTCTCCCTTGCTCCCCCAGACTCGTCACAGCTGTGCACTGGCTCTCGGGACAACACCCTGCTTCTGTGGGACATTGGGACCGGACGGTGTGCGGAGAGAGCTTCCATCTCGAGGAACCTGGTAGGGACTCAAAGTTGGTAGAGAGTGGGACAGCAGAAGGGAGCATGGGGTGAGGCGAAGAGCCTGGGAGAGAGATCAGGAGATACACCAGGCAGTAGAGGTTGGGGCCTCATTACTACTCACCCTGAACTCTCTGTCAGACCCTGGCCTCTCAGGGTTATCAGGCTGGATGATCTCTTTAAAGTCTTCTGCTCCAGGGATGCCTGGGTGGCTCAGTCGGTTAAGCATCTGCCTTCAGCTCAGGTCATGATCCCAGCTTCCTGGGATTGAGCCCCGCATCGGGCTCCTTGCTCCGCGGGAAGCCTGCCACTCCCCCTACTTGTGCTTGCTTTCTCTATCTCTCTGACAAATAAATAAATAAAATCTTTAAAACAAATAAACAATAAATAAAGTCTTCTGCTCCAGAGAACACCTCCACTAGTTCATATTGGAATTTTAAGTGGTGTCCTCATTTATTCCCTCAAAATGTGTTATTCCATATCTGCTCTGCTAGGAGCAGGGTTAGTGGCCTAGGACACAGCCCCTGTCCTCCAGGATCTCACAGCTTATGCACAAAGAAACAAGCATGACCCTTTGCTTTATGTATAATTTGCCGTGTTTATGAAGACCAATGATATATCCCAGCAGACTGGTATATAAACTCCACAGCCTTTGAGGTCAGTCATACCTGGGTTCAAATTATGGATCCATCACCTTTTTTTTTTTTTTTAAGTAATCTCTACACCCAACATGGGGCTTGAACTCACAACCCTGAGATCAAGAGTCACATGCTCTACCAACTGAACCAGCCAGGCGCCCCAAGATCCATCACATTTTAGCTGTGTTACTCCAAGAAAGTCACTTAGAGTGTCAATGTCTTCATTTATGAAATGGAGAGAATCCTATGACCTGACATGATAGATGTTCCTTTAGTGATCATTAAATATCACTCATGGTCATCTTTTCCAATTTTGAAGACAACTGTCCATGGCAAGGTATGCTCACCCTATGCCCTCCATATTTGTGGAGGTTGCTAGAAGAAAATCCTGTCATCTTGGGTTGTTTTGAAAACTCTTTTGTGCCTATCCAGGAGGGGGCTACAGGGATGAGAAGAAAGAACATGTCCTGAACCCTGTGAGGCCTTAGACTAGGGTTTCAGTGGTCCCATATAGAACGGGGGGCTGCTCTCCTTAGCTGCCACCCACCAGCAGTTCCCCACCACGTGTGTGCGTGCCTGCATGCATTCTGTACTCACGACTGGCCCAGCTGCTACCATTGCTGCTGCTGATCCAGGGCACGCCGGTGGGCATGACTGGTGGGCATGACTGGTGGGTATCTGCAGAACACACACTCCCTGCAAGTCAAACGTACGCGTCAGCATCCTTGCGAAGTGGTGAGGAGATGCTATTTAGCACAGTTTACAGGAATTGCCGTAGAAGAATGCCTTGGTAGTGAGAAGTTTTGAAAATTTTGCTTTTTCCAGGTCACTCACCTGTGCTGGGTCCCCCACCAACCATATGTACTACAGACTTCTGAAGATAAAACCATCAGGTGGGCTTACTGAGCAGCCGTGAAAGTGTTTCTGGTGAAGGTTTGTGGTTCCCATGCTCATATGACTCCTTTCCCCCTCTGCTTCTCCACACTGCTGTGCCTGCCCAGGGCCTTCTGCCCCTTTGCCCCTTGCTGGGGCTGGGGTCTCTCTGACCTGGCCCCCTGGACCATCTGGGTAGAGGTTGAATGGCAGGAGGTGGGGCCAGGAAAAAGCGCCTGTCCTGGATGGTTCTGAAGCAGCTGAGTCTGTCTGGCCCCACCCTCGCCCCCTGTGTGAAAATATTCAGACTGACCTCGGACCTGGTCACTTGCTTGTCCCCCTGCTTTGAGCTGCCTGGCTCCACTTGCCACCCCTGCTTGGCGCCGGATGTTTTCAATCACTCAGGCCTCAGGTGAAGCCTTGTCTGGGGAAATGGGGTCAGAATCTGCATCAGGAGAGTCAAATGAAGTAAATCGTTCTTGAGTAGAAGGCACAACGAGAAAGTCTGGATCTCATAAGAGATTCATTTTACTTAGAAAATAGGAAGAATGAGGTAAAGAGGTGAAAATGAGATGAGAGGCCGAATAAAACACTCCCCCGGGGACCCCGTGGCCCAGTAGGCCAAGGCCTGCAGTCTATTCTATCTGATTCTGGAATGGTGACTGCTCCTCTGGATCATAATAACTGTCTTTTAAAAAAATTAAGTCACAGGCACAGAAATATCCTCTTGTCCCTTGCAAGTAGTATCCCAAAGGGCCAAATTAACAAATTAACTTATACAGTTAAGATGCTTGGTCTAAATTCCTATTAACTGTATCTCAAACTAGAAAGGACTCAGATGTCATTCAGTTTGGTTATTTCCTGGCAGCTTTGGGGTCTCCAAGGTTGATCTGGTTCATACTCCTGATTGTACGTAAATCATGACATTCCATCAGACTGGCTGAAGCAGCAAAGAGCCGACAGATTCATATCCTGCGGTCATTTCTTGCAGATTATGGGACAGCCGGGGGCTGCAGGTAGCTCATATATTTCCCACAAAGCAGCATATTCAGACCTACTGCGAGGTCAGTGAGGACGGACACAAGTGCATCTCCTGCAGCAGTGGCTTCGGAGGGGAAGGCTGCGAAGCCACGGTGAGAGATTCTGGGGGTCTGGTTGCTGATGAGCAAAGTACTTCCTCCGACCTCCCGTCTGTACTGGGCTACACAGGTCAGCTCTATTAATGGCTCAGGCCTATTCCAAGTGCATACTGTAAGTGAGCCTTTGCATTCCAGATGCATCTCTCAAGAAACCTCCATCAGCCTTGGGCTCTCTGAATTGGTAGTAGACAAAGGGATGGGATGAGAGTCAAGATAGGAGGGTGCTAAACACAGAACCAGCTTGCTAATGTCCCTGCTCCCAGCAGAGCTTAGAAAGGGGAGGGACTATTTGAAGAGCCAAGTGTATTCCCATTGTACCTGTGGTCACAGTAAAGGAGGCTCAAGCTCTTCAGGGAGTTTGAGGCACCAGTGTTGGTCAACGGCCCATCCCAACCCTTACCCATATACCTTTCCTTGCAAGTCATTTTGGATTAGATTGCATTGGCTCCTCCAAAGTACCTTGGATTCCTCATTGTAGAATGTAAGTTAAAAGGGACATCTAGTCAAATAGAACAATTAGAGCTCCCATTGTACCAAACATCATTCACTAGGCACTGAGCACATTACATGCATTATCTCATTTAATCCTTACAACAACCTCGTGAGTTAGGTTCTATTATAATTCCCATTTTACACATGAGCAAATAGAGGCATGGCAAGTTGAAATCTCTTACACAAGACCACACTTCTAGTAAGTGGTACTTTGAGGTACTGAATCCCAGGCTATTGATGTAGCATCTCTTCACCAAGCTAAGCATTTCCAGCCCCTACAACTGACACAGTGTCCTGTGATTTCATTATTTTTCGGACACAATTCAGATCACTGTCCTCTCTGAATGTTGTTTTCCTGAATTACATGGTGTCCAGTGACTTCATTATTTTTTGGACACAATTCGGTTTGCTCTCCTCCCTGAACCTTGTTCTCTGGCTATGGTCTGATCGTGTCAACAAGAGTGGGATTGGCAGGACTGTCACCTCCTTTGTTGGAGAGTCTCATTTTCATATCCCAAGGTTCAGCATGCAGGCAATAAATCAGAAGGTCTGCACCTCTGTGTACTTATGAGAAGGTGCCCCTAACTGTGGGGTCTCCACAGAACCCACAGACACCAAGAGGCTGATGTCAGGTAGCTCTTGAACTGTCGTAGAAAGTAGGCAACCCTGGGGCACCTGGCTGGCTCAGTCAGAAGAGCACGAGACTCTCGATCTTGGGGTCGTGAGTTTGAGCCCCACATGGGGTGTAGAGATTACTTAAATAAATAAAAAAACTTAAAAAAAAAAGTAGGCAACCCCATACTGTCCCATCATGCTGTAGGACTTGGAGCTTTCACTTCCCTAACCATGACATTAATGAGGAAGGCAGCGACCCTCCTGGCACATCCTTACCCACAGTTGTCTGAGATCGGTGATGTTTAAAATAATCACTGGATGGATGGATGATTTCATATGTGGATGGGATGGATGAACATGAGGGGTAGCTACATGAGTAAGTAAGTGGGGGGATAGGTGGATGATGAGAAGGTGGGGAGGTGGAGATAAGTGAAGGTAGCATGTATGAAGCTAGAGAAATATGTATGTATGAACTAGCCTATGTCATTACTCTGCAGCTGTGGGACCTAAGGCAGACTCGGAACAGAATATGTGAATATAAGGGGCATTTCCAGACTGTTGCATCCTGTGTCTTTCTACCAAGAGCACTGGCCTCGATGCCTATAATTGCTACCTCATCGCATGACTGTAAAGTGAAGATTTGGAACCAAGATACTGGAGGTAAGGAGCCTGCTGGTGGTGCTTCTCAGACACATGGAGTCTTAAAAGCTTCCTTGAAACACTTTCTTTCCGGTGCTCAGCAAATACAAAAACAGCCCTGTCCTGCCACTATCCAGGCCCCTAGTGGTTAAGAGATGACACTAAGATACCAGGATTCCGTTGAACCCCTGGCTGGAAGCCATCACTGCATGAGCCCTGGGACCACGTTGTACAGACTTGTTCCTGAGAGCTCAAATATGTTTGGCTCTTAGTTTTCTTTCTACTTGAAGTTCTTCCATCAGGTTTTAACACGTGATACTCAAAATGTCTGGCAAAGAAAACAAGGATTGTCATTTTCAGATTCATTTTTTAAGGACTAAAATGAGAGTCTCAGCTCATGGTGGGGGTGAGGTAGAGCAAGACTGCCCTGTTTTGATGCTGCAGCTAAGATTTGAGATGACAGTCAGGTCATAACACTTCAAAGCACCAGAGAAAAAGACGTTTTAGGGAACGCAGCTCCCCAGAGTCCTCAGTGAAATATGCGAGAGCCCACTGCTACTGGCTGATTGTTAAATATTCAGGAGTATTTAATATGGTCATAGTGGGAGTATTTACACCACAAAGCGTGGCATATGCTATGAGTAGAAGTGGCTGGTTTTTTTTCTTCCTTATCAGTACCCCAGTGCCTCCAGACTATTTTGTGCTGGACCCGGGGTTCTGTCAGACACAGGAATAGTGTTAACTTAGAGAATCTCACAACCAGTCCCTCCTACAGTAATGTTCCAGAAACTCAGCTCCCAGCAGGGGAGGATAGGATAGCCCCCTCAGAGAAAAGATGTGAGATCACGTCTAGTGGTAGGTGAGCCAAACCTGGAGGTGCCCTCACCAGCTGCCCCGTGTGACAGCTCTGGGAGGTTGCGGGGGGCGGGCAGCTGCTGCCAGGTTCAATGCTCATAAACCTGACACCAGGAAGAACAAGGTCTGAAAGTGCTGCCCTGCCCACCAGATGTGCACCTATAGTTCTAAGAGCAGCCCCTGAGACGGGGACGGAGGGAGACCGGGTCAGCTGGAGGCCCCCAGATTCCCCTTCAGGTCCCAATCTCCTTGGTCTTGAAGGGAGCAAGACCCCAGAAGCCAGCAGCTGAAGATCAGCATCACCTCTGTTTTCCTCTGCCCTGGCCCCCTGCTCTGTTCTCTGGGTGGGTGGGAACTGAGGGCAGTGTGTTCACACGTCCTTGCAGGCGAGGCCCTGACTGTCTGAACGGGTTTCTCAGGGATCCCCACCTTGTTTGGTCCACGTGCCATTCTCTGGAGTTGAAGCCTTGCGGCCGATCTGAGTCTGACCTCCGCGCGGGTGCACGGTCCTCTGGAGCAGGGATGCGGCTCTTACCTGGGTTAGACATGGAGAGCACACGCTTTGTTTACACGGGTTTCTCACAGAGACCTCACGTCCCATGACGCTGCGCCCTTGGCCTGAGCTGCTGGTTCCCTCTTCCTCCCCCAGCCTGCCTGTTCACCTTGTCCCTGGATGGATCAGGACCTTTGACTTCCCTGGCTGTTGGCGACACCGTCTCCTTACTGTGTGCAAGTTTCAGCAGAGGAATTCACCTGCTCAGAGTGGAGCACAGCCGAGGGCTGGAGCTGCGAGAAGTGGCAGTATTCTGAGGCCAGGAGACACTCACTGGACAATATCAAACTGTGACCCGTCCTTTCTTGGTGTGGCTTTGTGTTTCCCGGTGATCTTGCGGGGGGGGCGATGTGCGATTCTCTGCTTACGTTCACTCAGAAGGTGTATCAGGGTTAGAAGCCAATTTAAGCCCAGGTGCCATTTAGAAACGTGATAGGCCTCTGCCTGTGAGTCGGAACACGGGGTGGAGTGTATCAGACTGACCTATTCTATGTCTCCACAGAAGGAAAAGCCGCAGGGGGAGAGACACCGTTCAGGTGGCCTCACAGTTACCCAGACGGGAGAGGGGAGCGCAGCTCCGTAGAGGACATGGGTTGTAGACATGACATTCAGCTCCAGCTCACCATGCTCCTCGGCAAGGTGAAGAAGTCTGGGCTTCCACTCGGAAGAGCAGCAGAGTGCAGGTGGCGGGTCCGAGACCAGTGCTCAGGCGGCATGAAGATTAGACCCCAGGTGGCTTGAAAAGGCTGACGACCGCAGGGCCTTGCCCCGAATCCTAGCTGTCTGACCTGTTCTGTGCACAAAGAAATGGAGAGGTTCCAGAAATGAAGGCTAAAAAAATTTCATTTGTACATTTTAATATTTTTATTTCATTTTATATAAACTCTTAGGGATGACCAGTGTGAGGTGAAGGAGAGTCTGCAACAGCAGTAGAATATAGAGGGGCGCCTAGGTGGCTCAGGCAGTTGAGCGTCCAACTCTTCGATTTCAGCTTGATTCATGATCTTGGGGTGATGGGATCAAGCCCCATGTCATGCTCCATGCTCAGCAGGGAGTCTGCTGGAGATTCTCTCTCTCTAAAATAAATAAATAAAATCTTAAAAAAAGAAAAAAGAACATAGAACAGAGGATGGACTCAACTGTAGGCCAGCCACTGAGTCCCCCTCGGTGAGGAGGGACTCGGTGCTCAGGCCAGCCTGTGTGGCCCCCGGAGATCCATTCCCAGCATGGCTCTCACAAGCCCATTTTCCTTCCGGGAAGGTAAGAGTCCCTCCTGCCTTCAGGAGAGCCCCCACATAAAGGAATGGAGTCCCAGACAAAGAAAGACTGTGCTTGTCTTCTCTGGTCCCTGCCTGTCCCTGATACCAGTGACTTACAGCCATTGTCTTTGTGTCCCTCCTGCTTCTTATAGGGCTGGCTTCCCTGTGGGAGGATCTGAGTTTGAATCTCCACTTCTGCACTCAGCTGAATGATCTTGGGTGTTATAAAATCTCAGTTTCCTCACTAATTAAATCGTACGTTCCTCACAGTGCTGTCCCGAGGACCGGGTAAAACTGTATTAAATGCCAAGCAAGGTAGCGGGTGCTTACAGAGGGTGGCCATAGTTATTTATTGTTCTCTGTCTGGACTAAACACTCTTCTTTCCTCACTAAACACATCCCTTCACCCATTCTCCTTAGATCTTACTTGTAAAGCTTCAGTCCTTGTTTGGCTTCCCTTTGATTCCTTAGGTTACAGATCTTTGAGCTCTGGGAGGACAAGGGGGTAGTGGGAGAGGAGCTACTTTCCTAAGCACCTGCAGCTCGCTGAATATGCTTATTCTCACTACAGGCCTCGTTACTCCCGTGTCACAGAGCCGGCGGCTGAGGCCCAGGGACACTCAGTCCTTTGCCCCAGGTTACACACGGAGGTAGGAAGGGGAAGAACGGAGATTTGACAGGCAGGGATACCACTGTACTAATGAGGAGGAAAAACTGAGATTTGAACTGGGGACTGCCCAACTCAAAGCCAGAATACTTTCCTTTCCACTCCTTTGTCTTTGCATGATGTCACAAAGTTCATTTTAGAAATTCATAGACCATGACACTGTGTATTTTCTAGACCATTATTAACTTTTTGGTTCCAAGGAGATCCTCCTGGCCAGGTGCCCAGAAACAGTACACAGATATCTCAGGGAAAATCCTAGCATATCCTGAACTGTTAGTGCTACAGCTGACCCTTCTAGAAAGAAGGCCGGTGGTAAGTCAGAAAATCCAAGGGAGTGGGTTGGGAGGGGGTCCCAAAGAAAGGGAACGGAGGGAATGTACATGTGAGAAAATTGAATGAATTAGCAGGATTCTATTAACAATAAATTATTTCCTTAAACTCTACGCATTTGTTTGATGTTAAAATTCCCTATCTGTGCATTTTCAGTTTTACGTGCCCTAATCAGGTACTCTCAGCACATAAGATACAAGCTACTAAAATGCATTAATTTGCTCATTGGACATTCATTGAACACTTCATTTTAGAGGATGCCCCTGTAAAATCATATAAAGGAATTTTCCAAAGGCAGTTGACCTTTTTTTCCAGGAAAATATATAATCCCTTGGAATCTGGCCAATTATATATTTAAAATTTGAAGAAATTTATGTATTTCCTTATATAAGTTAAATATGTTTATTTTCAGGAGGGGCACCTGGCTGGCTCAGTTGGTGGAGTGTGCAACTCTTGATCTTGGGGTTGTGAGTTCAAGCCCTACACTGGATGTAGAAATTACCTAAAAAAAAAAAAAAAATAAAAAAAAAAATATATATATATATATATATATATATATATATATATATATATATATTTCGGGAAAATGAGTCATGATTATTAACACCTTTTTTTTTTTTTTTGGTAGCTGAAACTATCTTACAAGAGGATCTTTGTTTTTACTGAAAGGTTAAAAATGATCCAGAAAAGATACAATTTTGAGTGCTATTCTTCACACATAATCTAGACTGTCTATAATTTAAGTCCCAATTTGTATTCAAAATATTGTTTTCTTGAAAATACTACCAGCTGGGGCACCTGGCTGGCTCAGTCAGAAGAGCATGTGACTTGATCACAGGGTCATGAGTTTGAGTCCCACACGGGGTGCAGAGATTACTTAAATAACTAAGACTTTAAAAAATAGGGGCACCTGGGTGACTCAGTCAGTTAAGCGTCTGCCTTCAGCACAGGTCATGATCCCGGGGGTCCTGGGATCGAACCCCACATTGGGCTCCCTGCTCAGTGGGGAGTCTGCTTCTCCTTCTCCCTCTGCCCCTCTCTTGTGCTCTCTCTGTTTTCTCTCAAATAAATCAATAAAATCTTTAAAAAACAACTTTAAAAAATAAAATAGCTACGAGCTATTAAAGTACTGTGATACAGTGGATATCACTGGTAGCACAAAAGTATCAGACAAGTCCCCATTATCACTATCTTCCTGAACAATGATTTAAAAAAATTTTTTTAAATTTAAATTCTAGTTAACATCCAGTGCAATATTGGTTTCAGGAATAGAATTCAGTGATTCATCACTTAACATCTGAGCAATGATTATAAAAGAAACTTCCCCTGGAGTTTTGAGTTCACAGTCACTAAAGAAATACTTCTGGATCTTCCATTTGGCCGCAGCAGAAATTTAATGTTTTCAACACTGGTATCAAGAGACATGTTTCCAGTCTGTAACAGCCTTGACTTTGACACAGGAATTACAAGTATAGAACTCAGGTCAGTTGGTGTTTTTAATCTTTTAACACTGTGATAAAGGAACTTAGCTATTTCTGGGTAGCCTTGTGAAAACAGAATGAGTGAAGAAAAGCTTCATCGTGAAAAATGCAGCAGAGTGCTAGCTGTTTCCTGAAGTTGGCACCTCTTGGCCCAGGCTGCCCCCCTCAGCCTCCATTCCCAGCTAGGCACAGCCATGAGCATAAATTCTTGTCAGTGGATTGTTGAGTGGAAGTGATGTGTGTAACTTCTCCTTTATTAGCTCCAAAGGAAGTGTTTGTCTGGGATTAGCCCTGTGGGTCCCTTCCCACTAGCTGGAACGCAGACTGCAAGTAACAGCTTCAGCTATTCAGATAAGGACAAGATGATGGAACAGCAAGAGAGGAGCCCCGAATTACCGTGAAATGCTGACCAGCTAGACTGTGACCTGAAAGAGAAATGAACTACATTTTTTTTTTTTTTATTATTAAAGATTTTATTTATTTGAGAGCGCTCGAGCACAAGCAGGGGGAGGGGCAGAGGGAGAGGGACAAGCAGACTTCCCACTGAGCAGGGAGCCCCACCAAGGCTCAATCCCAGGACCCCACGATCATGACCTGAGCCAAAGGCAGACACCCAACCAACTGAGCCAACCATGCACCCCTGAATGTCATTCTTTTTAAGCCACTGTATATATTTTTACTTTTCATTCAACTATTGCAATCATAAACAATTTCAGATGCCTTAAGTTTAGAGCTTGCTGATTTTCCATAAGCTGAACACACTCTAGTAACCAGAACCTAGATGAGGAGGTGTAATACATCCCAGAGCCTGGATGGTCTCCCTCATCTTCCCCTTGAGGCCTAGCTGCTAAGGAATCTGTAACAGCATAAATTGATTTTGTCTGCTTTTCTGCTTTACATACATGGAATCATACTGTACTGTGGCAGATGGGAAACAGGGCCATACATTTCTCCCCTCCCTGTATGTGTGGCCCTTTGCAAGGTGATTTCTCATCACTAGGTCTGGCCTATTTTCCCACCCCTTGAATCTGCACTTTGACTTAGTTTGACCAATATAAATGCAGAGGAACAGAGGTGCCTGGGTGGCTCAGTCAGTTAAGCATCCGACTCTTGATTCAGCTCAGGTCTTGATCTCAGGGTCGTGAGATCAAGCCCCATGTTGGGCTCCATGCTCATCGTGGAGTCTGCTTGAGATTCTCTCTCTCCCTCTGCCCTTCCCCACCCCCCACTCACACTTGCTCTCTCAAATAAAATCTTAAAAATAAATAAATAAATGCAGAGAAACAAATGCCGTGAACTTGTAGGTGGGGCCTCAGCAGGACTATGGCTTCACTTGGACTGTCTTGGAAAGCTGCTGCAAGTCAGGGAGTGACCCGGGCCACGTGTAGAAGAGCTGAGCACCGCCAGGTGTGTGATGAAGGTCACCTTGAACCTTTGCAGCCTGCCAAACGCGCAGCTGAACGCCGCCGCAGATGAAATCAGAAGAGAAACTGCACAGCTGTCCCATGCCATCGTGAAAAATAGCAAATTGGTGCTTGAAGACACTAAGTTTTGGGGTAGTCTGTTATGCAGCAATAGATCTAAGTAAAACAAGTCCTGTGCTCTTATTCTGGCTCAGGCTTCTTTCGCTCAGCATGTTTGTGGGATGAAGCCACCCTGTCCTATGTCATTGATGACCCCTCCTGCTCATTGCTGGACAGCATTCGAACGTGTGCCAATGTTACGATTCATCCATTAACTATGGATGGGCATAAGGGTGGTTGCTAGTTTGGGCCTCTTACGAATAGGGCTACTTCAAACATTCTAACATTGTCATTTGGTGAATGCCGGCATGCATATATGTGCATTATGTAACTAGCAGAGGCTTTCTGGGCCCCAGGGTAACCTGCTTGAGTAGATACCAGCTCTTCTTCAAAAAGGTGGTTTCAGTTCCCATTCCCACCCACTGTGTGGGGTGCTGGCAGAGTCTCAGTCGTTCCATACCCTTGCCAACACTGTGTTCTTATACTTTGCAACCCTTGGTTTGAAAGATCAGTGTGTACAATGTTGGAAGGTGTGTTAGCTCCTTAGCACAGGAGTGTTAGCTCCACTAGCCAGCGTTAGGAAGAAGCTGGACCAACTGGTTTTGATGTCTACGTTTCTTCTCGACAGCTCCGGTTCAGAGGCCACAATTTTATAATAAAAGCTTGTATGTATACAGTGTTCTAGATCTTACATACTACTTTTGCAATCATAACTTCATCAGAGTCTTCCAATGAAATAACACTGTGAAATGGGCAGCGTGGAGGTTATTACCTTTGTCCTGCAGAGAAGGAAAGGGACTTGTCCAAGAGCACACAGCATGTGGCAGAGCCCAGGTGGGAACGCAGGTCCTTGGACATGCCAAGTGGTTCTTCCCGCCAGAGCCCTCTACTTTCACTGGTGTCTCAGCGGTGGGGGGCATGAAGGCCGAGGGGCAGGTAGGAAGTACTTGTACCTATGGAGTAAGTGACATCGTTTAAACATCACAAACAGAAAGTAGGTCCAGTCCTTTCCCAGATGTGATCTCTCCAGGGTCTGGAACACAGCAAATTAAAAAGCCCAGGTTTGGGGTGATAGGAATTGGTGTCAGCTAGCACGTATGTCCAGATGCTGGACTCTCTCAGTTCAGCCAGAAATAATCTTTTGGAAACTGGCCAACTTCACATGACTTAAAAACCATGCAGACATTTAAAATGAGGCTGCATGGAATGTGGTCCATGATTTGCCCTAAGGGAAAAACACAGGTAACAGAACAGCACCACACAGCGTCATCCCATTTTGGTAAAAATCAATCTGCATGTGTCTGTATATTCATCCATAAAGGTCTGGAAAAAATAGAGCAAAAATGTTAGCAGTGTTATCTCTGGGTCTTGAGTTTTTTAAAGATGAATTTATTTCCTACTTTATGCCTTTCTATATTGTTTGATTTTTTTTTTTTTTTGGCAATGAGAACGAATCAGTCTTATTTTTAAAACTTACTTATTTTTGGAAATAGGCACTACATTTGCATAGTCAATCAAGAGTGCAGAAATTTATATGATAAAACACCTCCCTCTCATCCGTGTCTGCCTTCCATCGGGCTCCCTCCGGAGGTAAGCAGTGTTACCAGCATCTGGTGTAACCCTGCACAGACACTTTATGCACAGACAAGGAAATACGTAAATTTATTTCCTTTATCACTTTTACAACCAAAAAGCAAGACTACTTCCATTTTGAAGGAAAGGTTGTAGAAGACTATTTTATGATGTCGAAAGATGATAAATGGGAGAAAGGCCACCAAAGAGTTCGAGTATCACATATATTTATAATAAAGAAAAAAATTTACATTAAAAATATTTATAAAGGGGTGCCTGGGTGGCTCAGTCATTAAGCGTCTGCCTTCAGCTCAGGTCATGATCCCAGGGTCCTGGGATCGAGTCCTGCATTGGGCTCCCTGCTCAGCGGGGAGCCTGCTTCTCCCTTTGCCTGCCGCTTCCCCTGCTTGTACTCCCTCTCTCGCTGTGTCTCAAATAAATAAAATCTTTTTAAAAATAAAAAAAATAAAATAAAATACTTATAAAGAGGCGTGGTGGTTAAGGGTGTGGACTCCCGACACCACACTGCCTGGTTCAAATCCCAGGCTGCCACCTCTTTGCCCAGCTCCTGGGGCAAGTGACTTCATCTCTCTGTGTCTTGTGCCTTCATCTGTAGAACAGGAATGATACAATAATAGCACCGCCCCACAGGGCTGTCATCAGGAATGGTACAGGATTCAGGCAGAGCCCCTAGAATAGCGCCTCGCTTTGTTCCCAAGTGTCAGGATGATTACGTTCATCTCAGTTTCCTCCTTTTCCTACACTGGACACGTATTACAAAAAGAGTTAAAGAATAAACCCCCGCAAGAGAAGGGAAACAGCACAGACACAGACTGCAGCACAGACGAGAGTGAGAGACCGTGGGGCCCAAGGACAAGCAGAAATGATGCCTGCAACCCCAGAGACAAGGGAGGTCTCTGGTTTCCTGATTTTTTTTAAAGGTTTATTTAGGGGCACCTGGGTGGCTCAGATGGTTAAGCATCTGCCTTCGGCTCAGGTCATGATCCCAGGGTCCTGGGATCGAGCCCTGCATCAGGCTCCCTGCTCTGCGGGAACCTGCTTCTTCCTCTCCCTCTGTTGCTCCCCCTGCTTGTACTCTCTCACTCTCTCTGTCGAATAAATAAATAAAATCTTAAAAAAAAAAAAAAAAAGGGAGCCCGATGCGGGGCTCGATCCCAGGACCCTGGGACCATGACCTGAGCTGAAGGCAGACGCTCAACGACTGAGCCACCCAAGCGCCCCGGGACTACTTTATAGTTGAAAGAATTGCTAGATCTTGTAGTTCCTGCTAAGTCTGAGATTAACTAGAACTGGGAGATGGTACCATTCAGTGTTTCTAACCGCTTGATACATTCTAAACATAAAATAATAATATAGTTCATAATGCTTATCCATGATTCTTTAAAATCCCTGCACTCTGGGGGCATGTGGCTGGCTCCGTTGGTAGAGCATGTGACTCTGATCTCAGGGTTGTGAGTTCGAGCATTGGGCATGGAGCCTACTTAAAAAAAATAACTAAATAAAAGATTAAAAAAAATAAATAAAATCCCTGCCCTCTGAAGACAAAGTTTTTTCATTAAATTTGGCACCAAAATTGACCTGGCCTTATCATGTTTAATATTTTGGTATAATAAATTGCAGAATATTAGGGCACCTGGGTGGCTCAGTCGTTAAGCATCTGCTTTCAGCTCAGGTCATGATCCCAGGATCCTGGGATCGAGTCCCACATCGGGCTCTTTGCTCAGCGGGAAGCCTGCTTCTCCCTCTCCCACTCCCCCTGCTTGTGTTCCCTCTCTCGCTGTCTCTCTCTGTTGAAAAATAAATAAAATCTTAAAAAAATAAAATAAAATAAATTGCAGAATATTAAAGCATTTGATCCCAGGGTACTACCTCAGATCCCACTGGGAGAGTTACTTAATATATTGGTAAATGCCCCATATCACTGTCCTAAAATATGAAAAAGTCTGAATTCTAGGGGCGCCTGGGTGGCTCAGGCGTTAAGCGTCTGCCTTCGGCTCAGGTCATGGTCCCAGGGTCCTGGATTGAGCCCCACATCGGGCTCCCTGCTCTGCGAGGGGCCTGCTTCTCCCTCCCCCACTCTCCCTGCTGTGTTCCCTCTCTCGCTGTGTCTCTGTCAAATAAATAAATAAAATCCTTAAAAAAAAAGAAAAAGAAAAAGTCTGAATTCTGAAACACATCTGGCCACAGGGTTTTGTGCAAAAGTGGGGGGGGATTGTGACCTTATAAAACAGATTCAGATGCTGCCTAAGGCAGAGACAGGGGAATGCCCGTTCACAGGTAGGGATTCACCCAGCCCTGTCTGTCCAGGACATTTTCCTCCTGGCCTCACATCCTTGCGAAGTCTTCATGAAGCTGAACGTAATGAATCATGCATGTAATCAGGATGGCCAAGGAGCATATATTGGGGATACTTCTCCTAAATTCGGACTCTTCATACTTTCACATGTCCCTGAATCTCCTAAGGATCTTGTAAAAACGCAAATTACGACATAGTAGGTGTGGACTCGGCATTCCAAACAATCTGCAGGTGATGCCTTTGCCGATGGGACTGTTCTCAACTCCGGACAGGCCTGAGGCAAGGCTCTGAGTAATGACAATGTGGTGCCCCACAGGGAGAGGTGCCTCTTGCCCTTGCCAAACACTGATCATTACCTGGCTAAAACCTGCCTTTTCTCCATCCTCCACTGCCCTTCTACTGCCTTCTGCTGCCTCTTCCTCCCCAGATGGGTTCATGCCGCCCCGGGCCTCCACTCCACACGTTGGCTGGGCTCCACCAAGTCTCATGACTCCTCACTCACCCGGCTCCCAGGTACTGCTTAGATGAGGTGCTTTTCCGGTTGGCTGACCTCATCCCCCCCAAGCATGAACTAAATTAGTTCAACTCAAATTCCTGAGATGCCTCACTATCTCTCCTGGGTATCTTCCCGAAAAAATTTTCCACTGTTTGCAAAGTACTCCCTAGCCTTGACCACCCGGAGACGTTGTGATAATGCATTTGCTCACTAAACAATCAGTGACCCGGAAAAGGGCCAGGGTTTATTTCATTTTTATTTCAATGCTTGCAACACTCTGACTGATTACTTACATGCCCTCCCTGCTTTCCTTTTTGAGTTCTGGATTTCCTGGCCACAGAAAACTCACACTGACTGACTTTCCAAGTGAATTTTCCTATTATGACAGTTCACAATACATATTCATTGATAAAAATTTAGAATAATATAAATGAAAAGAAAATGACAATACCAGCAAGCTTATCACCCAGAGATGCAACGTTTTGCCTCGTGGTCTTTCAGTCTTTATGTATAAATGTTGTTTTACAAAATCTGGCTCACACGACACACCCCATTTTGTAAACTGCTTTCCCTTGTCCATTTACAATATGTTGCGGTCATTTTCTCAAGTCAATAAAAGTTCTGCAACATCATTTTAAATGATTAGGTAGTTTCCCACTTAATTGATGTGCCATAGCTGGGCTCTTATAGTTGTTTCAATCTTTTTTTTTTGCTTAAAACTTCAATGAACATCCTCACTTAACCAAAAGATACAAGCACATTCTGATTGTGAGCCCAATTCCAGTGCGTGTGTATCTTTCACCACCACCAAGTAACTCAATTCTGACACTACCTCGCTGGAGATGGCACCAGATCCCACAGGTTAAGTGCTCAGTCCCACAGGACATCCCCAGCACCACCACCACACACACTTCAGACAAGTCCAGGTTGTCTCCTGTACGTCTGATCAACTGCCTCTAGATCAGAGGTCCCCACGACCCACTCCTTAGGTTTGATTAATTTACCAAGGTGGCTGGGGCGCCGGGGTGGCTCAGTTGGTTAAGCGTCTGCCTTCGGCTCAGGTCATGATCCCTCTTCTTCTCCCTTTGCCTGCTGCTCCCCCCATTGTGCGAGCACTCTCTCTCTCTTTCTCTCTCCCTGACAAATAAATAAAATCAAATCTTAATAATAAATAAAAATAAAAAATAATTTAAAAAAACATAAAATGATGGGACTAGGGCAATTGATCAGATCACCAAATACATTTATTTACTTATTTATTCCCCATTTAAAAGGTCAGTAAAAGAATGAAAGAAGGGGTCCCTGAATACAGAGAATGAGAGAGGGAACAGAAAATGGGCCGTGTAGACACACTTTGGGGAGAGGGCAAATAAATCCCTTATTTGCTTTGAGCTTCGGATTCCTGATCTGGGAAAGAGTAAGGAAAAGTCACTGATTTTCAGTATTCCATATTATGCTAGGCACTGTACTTCCTGGGATTGTTGGGAGCATTCACTGTAATAGATCAGAAGCATTTAGTAAAGCACACAGAAAACTGCCATTATTACTTTTAGTAATAGTGGCGGGTTTTTTGCCTATCAGACTGACAAGTATCGAAATAAGTGTCTTTACTTATTTAGAGAGTGCATATGTGTGAGTGGTGTGGGGGTGGGATGGGAGAGGGAGAGAGAGAATCCCAAGCAGACTCCGCCCAGCGAGCCCGATGCGCAGATGCGGGGCTGGATCCCACAACCCTGAGATGATCACCTGAGCCAAAAGCAGGAGTCAGATGCCCAACCAACTGAGCCACTCAGGTGCCCCTAAGAGAAATGTCTTTAAAAATCAGTGTCTTGGGCACCTGGGTGGCTCAGATGGTTAAGCATCTGCCTTCGGTTCAGGTCATGATCCCAGGGTCCTGGGATCCAGTCCTGCATAGGGCTGCTTGTTCAGCGGGGAGCCTGCTTCTCCCTCTCCCGCTCCCCCTGCTCGTGCTTTCTCTCTCTGTCAAATAAATAAATTAAAAAAAAAAAAGAATCAGTGTCTTATTCAAATTTGAGTTTCTCTAATCATAAATGAAGTTGAGCAATTACGTATATGCTCCGTTTGTACTTCTTTTCTTTTTGGTGATTTGCTTGATCATATCATCGTAATAGTCGTAGTTAACATTTACTGCGTGCTACCGTGTACCAGGCACCGTGCTGCAATCTCTACAAGTGCTATTTCATTTAATCAGATCAAGTAGATAAAATTATGATGCCAATTTTCAGGGGAGGGAACCGAGGCTTAGAGAAGTCAATTTGCTCATCTCCATTACTAGTCAATGAGTAGAGTCTGGATTCTGAGCAAGGACTTGACTCTGACCCCGAAGTCTGACTTGATTGACCCAGGCTCTTCACACTTATGCTTAAATAACTCTCCCCTGATTCTTTTTCTGTTGGACAATTTGCCTTTTTCTTAATATTTTGCAAGAGCCCTTTGTATTTTGGTTGTGGGGACTCAGAGTAGGGAAGGAGCTAACTAGGTTGAGGGCCAGAAGTGGCTTCAGAGATGCCCGGCCTTCCATCAAAGTAAGGCTGGGCGTGAGTCAAAGTGGTGCAGTCAGACAGCAGGAAACCAACCGAATACCGAACCGAGGTCTGCAAGGATGAGAGACTTTGACCCCCTTCGAGAACAAGCAAGAGTGACTCACAGGAGGAAGAGGAAACCAGAGCTCCTGGGCTGTCCCCCATGAGCATAGACTGCCCAAAGTCATCAGAAGGAAGAGGAAAACCTGCAATAGAGCTGTGGCCAGGAGTGGCCAGAAGACCCATGCAAATAAGACCCATGCAAATAAGACCCACCCACAACTGCCTGGAAACCAGGCCAAAGGAGTTAGAGCACAGAGCACATGCCGCATGGCCACCCTGCGGACTGGAGGAGGAGACTCTGAGGAAGCAGGTAAGGAGCCACAGAGGGTCATGGGGGGATGGATGGGACACAGAACCCCAGAGTCCTGAGGGGCACTGCTGTCAGCCAGCATGAACACTGGCCTGGGAGGCAGGGCTCCTGGGACCAGTTTTCAAGCTTAGCAGTTAGTTAGCTGTGAAGCCTTAAGCAAGCCACTTCACATGCTGAGCCTCGGCATCCCCATCTATAAAATGGGTATAAAACTATCATGCCAACCGTGTACTAAGCACCTGCTGTGCTCTGCAGGGCATGTTACAGATACTATCCCTTCCTCACAGCAAGCCTCTAAGGTGGGGGATTATTAGCCTATTTTACAAAAAAAATGATAAGCCATTTATCTAAGACCACACAACAAATAAGTCTGGTTCCAAAGCCTGCATACTTTCAACTCCCTATCCTGCTTCCTTCACGGGGTGGTTTTAAGGAATCAAATGGCCTTGGGGCACCTGACTGGCTCAGTTGGTAGAGCATGTGACTCTTGATCTCAGGGTTGTGAGTTCAAGCCCCACACTGGGTGTGCAGATTACTTAAAAACAACAACACCAACAATAAATAATTGGACAAAAAAAAAAAAACCAAATGGCCTTATGCAAATGGGAAAAAATTGTAAAAGGCAATCATCAAATGTAGATGTGAGTTGCCTCACTTTAGATCCTAGCCAGGACGGAGGCCCTTTGGTAAACTGTGAAGTCCTATAAAAATGCTAGCTCTTGGGGCGCCTGGGGGGGCTCAGTCAGTTGAGCCACTGGATCTTGGTTTCAGCTCAGGTCATGATCTCAGGGTCGTGGGATCGAGCCCCGTGTCGGGCTCTGTACTCAGTGTGGAGTCTGCTTGGGACTCTCTCTGCCTCTGCCTCTCCCTCTGCCCCTCCCCCCTGCTCACTCTCCCTCTCAAATAAATACATCTTTTTAAAAAATGCTAGTTCTTCATCTCTCTCGAGGGTAAAAACTTTGGGGTGATGCTATAGACAATATTTGGCTGACTTGGTCACAGACAAAGGTGATACCTTTGGGGTGGTGTCTAGGACTTACTGCAGCTGCGACAGCATGGGGGGTGAGTGGTGGAGGGAGGGTACGTGGTCAGAGTCTCTCCTGGAGAGAATGGACTCTGCCCTGCTGCACCGGAAACAGCAGTGGATGTCTATGGGGATCCCGGCAGATAAGGGCCCAGGTGCTGAGGCAAGAATGATTATTCCTCCTCCTGAACGGGGCCCTTTACAGCTTCGGCCATGGAACTTCAGAAAATGTGAGGTCTGCTTTTGGGGGGGGAGAGGGAGGTCTTTAACAGCAGTAATACAAGTTTATTGGACTACAGTAAAGTTAGAGTGATTTTCAGACAAGAGAATTTAAAACAAACAAACAAAATCCACCTATAATCTTACTCCCAGATAACCACTGTTGACATTTTGGTGTTTGCTTTTCCAGACATTTTTTCCATGGCACACATATGCAGAATAATTGAATAATATCATGATATGGTTTTATTACTGGTTCTTTTTGCTTAATTGCATATCACAAACATATTTCCATATTAATAGATATTTTAGCGCATCATTTTAGAAAAAGATTTATTTATTTATTTGAGAGAGAGGGAGGGGGAGGGGCAGAGGAAGAAGGAGAGAGAATCTCAAGCAGATTCCCTGCTGAGCAAGGAGCCTGACGCAGGGCTCGATCTCATGACCATGAACTGAGCCAAAACCAAGAGCTGGACATTCAACCGTGTCACCCAGGTGCCCCTTATCACATCATTTTAAAGGCTGCAGAATGTCTCTTCATGTGGTTGGAGCCGAATGTCTTTAATTAACGTCCCACCGTTGACGGAGTATGTAGTTTTCCATACTTCACTGGTAGAGCCGCGCTTCTACGGGCATCCCTACAATCAAGCCTTTGCACAGGTCCTTGATTATTTCCATGGGACAGATTCCCAGCAGGGGAACTGCTGGATCAAGGCTATTACCTTTCAAGGCTTTTGGTAAGTACTCAAGGTCTGCTTCGGACACACTCTGGAATTCAGAGCTCCTTAAAGCTCAACGCAGAAAACTTTCTCATGGCTTCAAGGTCAACCTTGATCTTTCTTGTCTCTCAAATCCATTTGCAGGGATAATGGCCCATCTCATAGGTAGTCTTTGCTGGGCGCCAGGCTCTAAGAGCTTTACCTTCAGACATACTACTCTCCTCTTCAGAAGACACTGAGGCACAGGCTAAGCAATTCAACTGGGATCACAGCCCTGATAAGCAGTGCATTTGGGGTCATGAGCCTCAACAATATGGTTCCAGAACCTATGCTGTTCACTGCTTTTTGGGAAGTGCTTTTGATTTAATCTCCAGAGATGGTTTTTATTCCATCCCTTTGATCTTCTCTGCCATGGCCTTGTCTAAGTCAAGCACTACCATCCCAGCCTGAATGATAAAGTCCCTCATGGTCTTTTACTTCCACTCTGTCCTTTTTAGTCCGTTCTCTGCTCTGGAATGGTGTTGTTATTGTTATTAAAGATTTTATTTATTTGAGAGAGAGAGAGAGTGAGAGAGTGCACGAGGGGGTGGGGTCACAGGGAGAAGGAGACTCCCCACTGAACAGGAAGCCTGACGTGGGACTCGATCCTGGGACTCCAGGCAGTTGCTTAACCAACCTAGCCACCCAGGCACCCTAAAGATTTTATTTTTTAAGCAATCTCTACACCCAACATGGGGCCCGAACCCACAACCCGGAGATCAAGAGCCGCTCTAGCTCTACTGACTGACCCAGCCAAGCACCCCTGAAATGGTGCTTTTAAAATGGAATGTTCAAAAAAAAAAAAAAAGGTGATGAACCCCACCCCCCATCCCTAGAATTCAATCCCGATTTGCTCCCCAGCTTCTAGGGCCTGCCTCCACCCTCGCTGGCTCGCTCCTGAGCCACTTTCCTGCTCCAGCCCCACCCACTGCACCTCAGGCTTCTTTCACTTCCAGAATCTGGCAGAGCCTTTTTTCACCTTGGGGCTTTGGTACATGTTGTTCCCTTGGCCCAGAACGTCCTTCCTCCACGCTGTGTGGCTGGTTTCTCGTCGTCCTTCAGATGCAGCTTTCAGACCCCCTCTTTGCAGCAACCCTCCCTGGTGGTTTCCTACGGAGGCCGTCCCCTAAGCCCATTTTTCCTTCCTCTCCTTTGTAGCATGCATTACATTATATATTTATTGCCCACTGCTCACTAGGCATCTTTTTCCCTCATGACACTCATAAATGTCATGAGGTCAAAGTCGTGCCTCTTTGGTTCACCACTGTTTACCCTGTGCCTAGCACAGTTCCAGGCATGCAGTTGGTGCTCAATACCTTAATAACTGTGGAATGACTGGTCCACAGAAGACATTCGTAGGTAAGGATCCTTGGTAAACTCCCAGCTTCGGCCAGAGCTGTTCCATCCTCCTTCTGCGTACCTTTGTTTCCTCTTCCCTACATGGAGCAGTGACAGAAGTCTAGAAGGAAACCCGGAAGCCATGGGCAGGAGAGTGTCAGCAGGTTTTGCTTCAGGTTTCAACTCAGTCAGGGCGGATGGTGTCCTTGGAGGCACACCAGGGAGACTTGGTTCCCCCAAACCCCCTGCACGCTTCCTGGATTCCTACAAGAGACTCCTGGCATGAGCAATCTCCCGATCAGGGGCTAAACACTTACTATGTGGTGAATAACACACATCCAGCAGGTGGAACCGCTGCCTAGCTGGGGGACCTTGGGTGAGAGCCACTTCTTGCCTCACATCAGCAACGTGAGTGCTTAGGATGGAAAACTGGTTTTTCAACTTTTTTTGTCCCCCCTCAGCAGCTCAACTCTTCAACTTAATTCAAGTGATCGATAGGAAAAAAGCTAGGTGTTTCTGGTTGACAAGGGGAAGTGGGGCTGGAACTCTCCTTCCTGACTCCCTCTTTTAAGTCCCCAAGGGTGGGGAGATGGCCAACCTTTGGCCATCTAAGACCTCAGGAGTCACTGCCTGCCAGGCTGATTGTCCGTGTTCTAAGAACAAAGATGGCAGCAAGACTTGCATGGTTACAGCTACTTGGGCACATTAAAGGATTAGAAAGGGAGGGTGCCTGGCTGGCTCAGAGGACCATGTGACTCTTGATCTCATGGTAGTGAGTTCGAGCCCCACGCTGGGTGTAGATGTCACTTAAAAATAAACAAATTTGCTGAGTCTGCGGTGCAGAGATTTTAGGCTGTGTAGCAGAAAAACTTCACAGCAATCGAAGTGCAGGGTGGACAGCCCCTTTGTGTTAGGAGGAGGTTTTAGCCATCTTAGAAATGAGGGCCCAGGAGAGATGCCCAGAGGCTCACTTACCCCCTCCACAATCTAGAAAAAGGAAATTGCCACCCCTACCTTCCTAGGCCATGGATCCCAGGTTTTGAAGAGACCGCCCACAATCTTGCAGATGTTTGGCTTCCATGGTTGGTTGTTTGCCACACCCTGGGGGAACTCTGGTCCCCCACCTCCCCACCCCCTGCCACCCAGGCAGCTCTGTGGCCTGTGCAGCAGGCAGGTGTGCTCAAGAGGCTGCAGACCGGGCCACCTGGCAGCTCCAGGTGCTCTGTGTGTGCTGCCATGGAGACAGGCCCCGGGGCTGGTGGCTGGTGGAGAGAAGGCAGTCTCCCAAAGCTGTGTGGATTCAGGAGAGGGAGAGACTGGAGCCTCGGGTCCTTCAGGTAGTCTGCCTGACCACCCTAGTACCAAGGAAGCCCAGGTGAGTGCCCTGGGGTTTCCGGGGACAAAGGGAGGGAGGAGGAGCCAGGGGAGGGCAAATATTGGGAGGTTCTGGAAGGGCTGACCTGGGGACCTGGGCAGGAGAGCCTCTCTAAGCTTCCAGGTCAAGGAGAAAAGCCTTGCCAAGCCAGTGAAGTGCTCTGCACAAAGACTGGGCAAATGGGCTCTGGAGGGTTGGCCCTGTAGCCCAATGGAAGGAGGGAAAGAGGGCCTGGCATTTGTCCCAGAGGAGGGACAGACCAGAGAATTCACAAAGGCCATCTCTGCATTAGTCAGGGACTTGAGGCAGCAGGGAAGGAGGTATTTGCCTTATAGCACAAACCACTGACGGGCTCCCCTCCCTCTCCCTGGAGTCTGAGAAGTCAAGGGCAGTCACATGGAGCAGAAGGAGCATTTTTTTTTCCACTTCCCAAGTGGGGGTACAGTCCCCTCCAGTGGCAGTTCATTAATGGTGGGGTGACTCAGGCCTTTGCCCTGGTAGGGGGGATGCTGCAGGAGCACCAGACTTAACTCTACAGCTTATGAACTTGGTGATCTAGAACAAGCTGCTTCATCTTTTGAATCTAAGTTTTTCATCTGTGAAATGTGGGTGACAGTATGTTTTGACAAGGCACAGAACCCTTAGTCTAGGACCAAGCACAAGGATGGAGCTCAACGGGTTATCCCTTTGCTCCTTTTCCCCTTCTGCCAGGACATTCCTGCCAGGCCTTCCGGTGTCTCATCTGAGGATGGCGGAGCAGCAGGGCCGGGAGCCTGAGTGCCCTGTCTGCTGGAACCCCTTCAACAACACATTTCACACTCCCAAAGTGCTGGACTGTTGTCACTCCTTCTGTGTGGAGTGCCTGGCCCACCTCAGCCTGGTAACTCCAGCCCGGCGCCAGTTGCTGTGCCCACTCTGTCGCCAGCCCACTGTGCTGGCCTCTGGGCAGCCGGTCACTGACTTGCCCACAGATACCGCCGTGCTCACCCTGCTTCGCCTGGAGCCCCACCACGTCATCCTGGAAGGCCACCAGCTCTGTCTCAAGGACCAGCCCAAGAGCCGCTACTTCCTGCGCCAGCCCCAGGTCTATACGCTGCACCTGGGCCCTGAGCCTGGGAGCCAAACGGGGCCCCCCCAGGACATGGGCCCTACCACCAGGTCTCTGCCCATTCCCATCCCCAGCCACTACTCTCTGAGGGAGTGTTTCCGCAACCCTCAGTTCCGGATCTTTTCTTACCTGATGGCTGTTATCCTCAGTGTCACTCTGTTGCTCATCTTCTCCATCTTTTGGACCAAGCAATTCCTTTGGGGTGTGGGGTGAGCACTGTTTCTGGACAAGGAACCAAGCCTTTAAAAAAAATTTTTTTTTTTTTTAAATTCTTATTATTTGAAGTAGGCTCCATGCCCAGCGTGGAGCCCAACATGGGACCTGAACTCACAACCCCGTGATCAAGACCCGAGCAATCGAGAGTCACACACTTAACTGACTGAGCCACCCAAGAGCCCTGGATCTAAGTCTTTCTTGACTGCTGCTGGGGATGGGGACTGCACAGCCTCATTTGGGGTTGTCTTCCTTTGTAGTATTGTTCATTTTTACAGTCTATCAGTTAGTCCACGTGTTTGCTTCTGCAAACAGATCCCTACTATGATGAGAACCTCTGAAAGCTAAAAGGCTGGGAAAAGATGTGAAGAGACCTCTAGGTGTGAGCCACGGGGCTAAGAAGGGCAGAGAAGCAGATCTTTGTTTATAGGGCTATGGAACAAATTGTGCCAAAGGGCTGGACCACGGTATCCAGGAGCCTGACTAGCCCAGAGAGAAAGTTGGGTTTCTCAATGGAGTTGCCTCGAACTCAGTTCACATTTGAGCTGCTCTTTTTAATAGGTGTTGCTAAAATTTTGCGAAGTGAGCTTCAATTCTGTGAGCAAATGTGCGTATCTTCTTTGTTTTCTCTTTGGAAGTCTTGCCACCAGTCCCAGGAAAAAATGGTGTGCATTCATGAATTCACACACTTACTCATTCTACCACCACTTACTCGGCCCACATTATGTCAGAACTAGGGGAAGAGAAGGGTGGGATTATCCATGGGTTACACAGAGCCTTTACCAGCAAGGAGTGCTGCTTCTTGTACAAGACAACCTCTTGTCAGTATGTGGTTTATGGAGTGTTGAGAATATAAAAGTTTAAAGTTGAAAAGAAACCAGGGTCAGTGAATCAAAAGAAATCTGAGATTTGGAGAAAAGGTGTAGGCTGGTAGGTGCAGAGGCCCCAAGCAAGCCTGGATGTTGGGTAGAGTCAACTCCCCTCCTCCAGGCAATGGAATTCTGTCTGACCTTGAGAGATAAAGCAGAAGCCTTGGACAGAGGAAAAGCCTTAGCTTCCATCCCAGGCCATGCAGACAGGGGACCCTGGTCTTCATTTTACAAGACAGAATCTTAGAACCAAGGCAAACTAGATGCTTCAGCTGTTTGGCTACAAGTTGCTACCTCTGCACTATCTAAAACCCCTTCTGCTTCCCCAGTTTTAATACTGCCCTGTGGCCCACGGTGGTTAAAACACCATCACAATGATGAAAGGATCTTGATTTGTGGAATAAACTTTCAGAGGTCAGAAACGGAGTTGGTTTTATTTGTTCTAAAAATTTTGTGCTTAACGGAACTAGCTTCTATAAATTCTTAAGGGATCTTAATGTACAAAATATTCCAAAATAGCCAAGACCTATATTTCATGTTTCCTAAGACCAAATGGTGTTAAGCACCAACGTGAAGAAAATTCTCCATTACAAAACTGGAATGCCACCCTATGTATCCCGCCAGGGGACTGACACCTACCTCTCCATTTGCACCATCGAAGATAATTACACTAAAGCTGGGACTCAAACTCTCCCTGCTGATTTCATTTCTTTACACATCCTTGCTCCTTAACATCATGGCAAGTAAATTAGGCAATGATCTCCCCATGTTCTCTGGGCCATGAGGAGAGGGAGAGGAGCCGGGGGAAGCTCAGGAAGAAACACCTGCCGCTGCACTAGAGCTTACTGCTCTGAGTTAAGGAAACTTCATCCGTATTCTGCAGGTGACCTGAGGCTCCACAGGTTTTGCTGTCTCGTTCCAGCTCACCAGCCAGTAAGCGGTGGGGGCCTTTTAGTCCAAGTAGAATTGGGGAGTGGCTCTTGGAGTGGCTAGTATACCATCCAAATAAGGAAAGATATAAGTTTGAGTTTTTTGGGGGTAGGGCAGGATACGCTCAACAGTAGGGTGTCTTCTATTTTCACCTTCAGTAGTTCTAACCTTGGGGCATGCAGAAATGTCTGGAAGCATCTTTGGTATTCCAATGAAAGGGGTGGGTTGTGCTTCTGGCTTTTATTACTCTACAGGTCAGGGATGGTGAGACATGCTGCAACGCTTAAGACAGTTCCACACAACAAAACATCCATCGCAAGACGCGAAGTTTCCTGCTGAGTGACAGTACAGGCGCCTTACTAGTTCATGGGGTAGAGGTGGTGAAGTCCCGGGACCCCCTCTGGCATGCAGTCAGACTGAGATGCAGTGACTCATCACAAGGGAGGTGTCACAGGCAGAGGGGCTAAAAAGCTCTGGCTTTGTATGGGAAACAGGCCACACTGGCTGGACTGGCCATTCTGTCTGCCAGTGCTGCCAACATACTCAGTAAATCCCTATGAAATCTCTTCCTAAGGTCACAGACACACAGACAGACCAGGCTCCATCACTCACTGACAGGGTAGCCCTGAGCAAGTTACTTAACTTCTCTGAGCTTCGATTTTGTCTGTAAAAAGGGAATACGACTTAACACAGAAGACTGGGAGGATTAGATGAAGTGTCTGAACATGCCTGGCAAAGTCTCTAGGCAGGAAGTGTCCTTTAAGTGGTGGCTCTGATTCTCACTATTATTATGAAACGCTATATTTGGTTTATGCTTCTCAGCTAACTGCCTCCTTACAATGAAGTAATGTATATTTCACAAGGGAACTGTTTTGCCAAAAGCTTACATGAAATGTGTTCACCTGATTGCTACCTCTAAATCTCTTGGAACAACCACAAAAAAAAAAAAGTTTAACGGAACTAACAGTAAAATTAAAACTTGAAAAACTTAAAACCTTTGTTAATACACTATATGCAGACTGCATGCTAATACACTAATGTTAACTATTACTTTACACATACTACAAAAGTTAGTAATGAAAAATTATTTTTCACGGCCAACTATGGAGGAAATAAAACCCATTAACACTTAAACAATAACGAAGTGCCAAATGCCCAACAGGGGGCAGAGCCGATAATTCAGAAGCTTAACCAGGACTCAAAATATGCAACTATTTGGTTATAATTAAAATTAGACAAAAGAGTTTAGCTATATTATCACACATTCATAGTTTGCAGGATAGAGTTATTAGACAAAGCCACTGTCAGCCTCTCTGGAACAGCAAATGAAGTGTTTTGAACATTCAAGGAAAAGCCATCATATAAGCCCTTCTCCACTTCTCTATATGCAATCCTTTCTTCTTCCAAATTCCTGTATTTTTGTCAGAATTTACTGTGTACTTCATGTTCAGTGGTTGTGTATCTGGGGTGGAAAGAGGTGAAGGTGACTGCTGCACGGCCAATGAGTATGAATTAAGAGAGTCCAGACCCAGTTTGCTAATAGTCTGGCCCACAAGGCAGTAGTCTCTACAAAAAAAAAAAAACAACAAAAACCTATTAGCAGAGTGCTTATTAAGAAAAGAAAAACTGGAATAAGCCATATTTGGTATCAACCATTATATCTCAAACAAAAAAAAGGGGGCGGGAACCTCTATGGACCAATGGCTGGGATTCAGAAAATGCCTAACTATACAAAGTAAGTCTTTAAAGGACATTTTTTTTTATAATAGGATTTTACTCTGTAGCAAGTGCGTAATAAAGAAAAAAAGAAAGCTGATGTTGACGAATATCCATGAGGGATTTTTCCCGGTTACCTTGCCATGAAAGGTACATCCTCTTAATAACCAATACAAAGGAGGTGGCACAACAGAGACTTCATGTTTGCTTTCTAGAAATTTCATTGCCTCTTGACACAATGGCCTAGCTTTGGGGTAACACAAAGGATGCCAAACTTCAAAGCAAAATGGAAGACATTTTCAGACAGGGCAAATGTTCAGTTCTGAGCTTCCTGATGCAGTTAGCATTCCAAGCAAACTCAACAGGAAGAGGTAAAATCTTCTTTACTGCATAACCCTGAGCATAGCTGCAGTCTACCTCTTCATCTCCTGTTCTAAAGGCAGAGGAAAGGTTCGCACTCTGTCAAGGCACTGGTTAACCAGGCGTGTGGTGAGAAGTGCCTCTTTACTCGAGGGCTTCCAGACTATAGTGCAGCTGCTTGCTCTGTGGGTCACATGCAGTCCTGAAGCACGTACCACGTAATGGAAAGCCAAGTTTCAAAATTAAAAATGGAGCCAGTCACAATCCTGAGTGCTGTGAAGGAGGCAATAGGGCATTCAAACAAAAGATTAATAAAAACAATGTCTACACAGTCCGTAGCAGGGCTTGAAGATGAAAATAAAAATTTCAACTACAAAAGGGGTTCATCAACACCCAGAGACTGGGCTGCCTACCTGGAGTGGAGGCTGACATGGAAATCCAATTCTTTTGAGGGTCTATACATGGTAATTGGCAAAAAACATGATAGAACGAAACATATCAATTCCTTTCTTTTGAAAATGGCTCTTACGGAAGAGTTTGAGGTTAGAGTCCTTTTTCCATGGCCCTGACTATTCAGCCATCCAGAGCTTGAAGGTCCTGTCATATGAGCAAGTGGCTATGAGCTGCCCATCAGAAGAAATGTCTAGGCCCATCACTTTGCCTTCATGGCCAGCCAGAGTCTTCAGTGGCGACCAGCCTGGGTGGGTCCAGATCTTGGCGGTGTTATCATAAGCACCAGTGAGCAAGAAATTCCCATGGATAGCTTTAAGAGAAAAGAAGGGGAGCTGCTTGAGGAATTCAAGTATCAAAAGAGGAAAGAAAATGAAAGCACAAAAATCTGCTAGAATATATGATTTCAAAAAAGAAGGTATTTCTCCATTTGGAAAAGCCCAATATTCTCACCTACATTCCTACGAGACCTCCAGGAAAAAGGGACTACACGCTTAGGGAAACGAATAACATTATTAAGGTCTTCTGGCTCTTTCCCTGACAGTCTTTTCAGAATAACATTAAGGATTCAGTGCTTACAATTTTCGGGGGAAAAAAGCACTTATGGAAGTCTTCTTTACTTCCAAACAAGAAGCATGCTGTGCCATAGCTCTATGTGAAAATATGGTAGAGGGAAGGAACTTATAATTTGCTCCTTTTTCAACAGAGACCAAATTCTCTCTTGTTCCACTTGGAAGTTAACCTAAAGCCTGGCCTGCATTCCATGGAAGTTCAATCTATCTGTCCTGTGATTAGGCAAAACAGGAGGAAAGCTTACGCTCAAACTTGACACCAGTCACTAAGTTCTGATGGGCAGGGATGGTATAGACACAACGCCGTTGTCGAAGGTCCCACACTTTGCACGTGTTGTCACCACTGCCAGTTGCAATGTGGTACCTGTGGATCAGATACAGTGTCCAAATTAGAAACAAAGATATATTCTTTTTATCTCTGACCAATAACCCTTCCCACCCCTTAATCAATGAGTTCATTTTACCCATTGGGGGAGAAATTTATTCCATAGATTTCCTTCAGGTGGCCTTCTAAGAACATGATACACCGTCCTGTGCGCAGGTCCCAAACACGACCAAATGCATCCAGTCCCCTGACAAAGTAATTTATAAATGAACATTCTGAATCCATTTCTCCTGGAAGCAGGGATACGTAACAGGTGAACTACTGAGCTGCCCCTGGCTAGGTGGAAGAATGCTTACCCAGTGCCAGCCAAAGAGCCATCTTGATGGAAGGCAATGTCATACACACCCATGCTGTGGCCTTCCTGATGCAGGATCTCCTCTTGAGCCTCCAAATCCCATAAGCGCCATGAGCGGTCATAGCTACAAAAAGAATCAAACCAACAATTAGCCAGCAGATATTCAGCTCCTACAATGTGTAAAGTACTATAAACACTTGTAGCTTGTATTATGCTTCTGATGAGGCGCCTGGGTGGCTCAGCCGATTAAGTGTCTGCCTTCAACTCAGGTCATGATCCCAGGGTCCTGGGATTGAGCCCTGCATCGGGCTCCCCGCTCCAAGGGGAGCTTGCTTCTCCCTCTCCCTCTACCTGCCGCTCCCCCTGCTTGTGCTCGCTCTATCAAATAAATAAATAAAATCTTTTAAAAAAATTTATGCTTCTGAAACTATTCATACAACCATACTATCAAATTCTTTTCTGGCATAAAAAAATACCTCAACAACTAAGCATATCTGTCTTGAGTGCTACCTGGAAAACCATGGACTTCCTATAAATTTATTTCAGTGGTTATTTTAAGAATACAGTTCTCTCAGAATGGCCCAGCAGAGACTGTTGCCTTCTTTCTTTCTCAATTCCACTGTTAAGTCCTTTCACTCACTGAGTATTTGTTGGGCCTTCAAATTGGATGTTGGGGATACAAAAATCAGTCATGAGCAAATAGATCAATGCAACAGATGAAGAGAGTATAGGAAGAGACCCACATATTTTTGGTCAAATTATTTTCAATGAGGCCACTAAAGCAATTTCAACAGGGAAAATGAAGTCTCTTCAATAACCGGTGGTAGAGGGACACCTGGCTGGCTCAGCTGGTGGAGCACGAGACTGATCTCATGGTCGTGAGTTTGAGCTCCATGTTGGGTGTAGAGATTACTTAAATAAATAAAACTTACATTTTATTTATCTACTTTAAATTTAAAGAGGAAAAAGTATGGGGGGGAGGGAGAGAATCTTTTTTTTTTTTTTTTAAGATTTATTTGAGAGAGAGAGAGAGAACACAGCAGGAGAGGGAGAGATAAAACTCCAGCAGACTCCTCCATGAGCCTGACTCGGGGCTCAATCCCATAACCCCAAGATCACGACCTGAGCCAAAACCAAGAGTCGGACATTCAACCGACTGCACCGCCCAGGGGCCCAGGGAAAGAATCTTCAGCAAACTCCACGCTGAGCATGGAGCCCGTTATGGGGCTCAATCTCACGACCCTGAGATCATGACCTGAACTAAAATCAAGAATCAGATGCTCAATTGACTGAGCCACCTAGGCATCCCTTAAATAAAAACAAACAAAAAACCCACCTCAATAAACATCAAATAAATAAACAAACAAATAAATACATGGTGGTAGAACTGTGTGTGAGAATAAACAAAAAAAAAACACCTCAAATAAAAAAAAATAGGTAAAGCATCCGGACACTGCACAAAAGAGGATTTACAAATGGTCAATGGTCAGGGTGCCTGGGTGGCTCAGTTGGTTAAGCAACTGCCTTCGGCTCAGGTCATGATACTGGAGTCCTGGGATCGAGTCCCGCATCGGGCTCCCTGCTCGGCGGGGAGCCTGCTTCTCCCTCTGACCCTCCCCCCTCTCATGTGCTCTCTCTCTCTCTCTCATTCTCTCTGTCTCAAATAAATAAATAAAATCTTTAAAAAAAAACAAAAAAAAACAAATGGTCAATGGTCAATAAGCAGAGGATAAAATACTCAATACCAAGAGAGTCATAAGAGTAATAAAAATTGGAACTATGAAATTTCACCATGCACTTGATAGAACAGGCAGAATGATAAAACTGAAACCATCAAATGCTGGCATGGATGTGAAGCAAGCAGAATTCTGGGAATGTAAAATTTACAACCAATCTGAAAAACCATACGGAAGTTTTAAAAAAGTTAAAAATCCATTTACTCTATGACCTAGCAACTGCATTCCTGGGTATTCATTCAAGAGAAAGTAAAGAAAAACATGTCTGCAAAAAGCATCGTACAAGGGGCGCCTGGGTGGCTCGGTCGTTAAGCGTCTGCCTTCAGCTCAGGTCATGATCCCAGGGTCCTGGGATCGAGCCCCACATCGGGCTCCCTGCTCCGCAGGAAGCCTGCTTCTCCTCTCCCACTCTCCCTGCTTGTGTTCCCTCTCTTGCTGTGTCTCTGTCAAATAAATAAATAATCTTTAAAAAAAAAAAAAATAAAAGCATTGTGCAAGAGTCTTTATATAGCACCTTTATTCTGAGTGACCCAAACCTGAAAACAGCCCAAATGTCTATCAAAGGAGAATGGATAAACTGTGGCAGAGCCATACAACTGAATACTCCTCAGCAATAAAAAAGAACTACTGATACATGCAACAACATAAATGAAACTTTTTTTTTTTTTCTTTCAGAGAGAGGGGGAAAGAGAGAGTTAGAGAGAGAATCTCAGGCAGGCTCCACGTCCGGCATGGAGCCCGATGCGGGGGCTCAATCTCATGACCCTGAGATCATGACCTGAGCCAAAAGGAAGAGTCAGATGCTCAACCAACTGAGCCACCCAGGTGCCCCTGAATGAATATTAAAAACATTATGCTGAGCAAAAGAAGTTAGGCACAAACAAGTTCACACAGTATGAACAGACAGAATTAATTTACAGTGATAGAAATCATATCGGTGGTTGCTTTGGAAGGGGGAGTCCCCTGTGAAGGGGCATGAGGGAACATTCCAGGGTGATGGAAATATTCTATTGATAGGGATGTGGGTTATGAGTGTATGCATTTGAATTGTACACTGAAATCTATTCCACTGCATGTAAATTATATCTCAGTTAAAGAGTTCTTTAACAGGGTGCCTACGTGGCTCAGTCAGTTAAGCATCTGATTCTTGGTTCCCGCTCAGTTGACGATCTCAGGGTCTTGAGATCAGGCCCCGCATTGGGCTCTGCACTCAGCGGGAAGTCTGCTTGTCCCTCTCCCTCTGCTCCTTCCCCCACCTGTGCTCTCTCAAATAAATACAATCTTAAAAAAAAAAAAATTCTTGGGGCACTGGGGGGCTCAGTTCTTTTAAGAGTCTGCCTTCGGCTCAGGTCATGATCCCAGCGTCCTGGGATCAAGCCCCAGGTAAGGCTCCCTGCTCAGTGGGGAGTCTGCTTCTCACTCTCCCTCTGCCTCTCCCCTTGCTCGTGCTCTCTTCTCTCAAATAAATAAATAAAATCTTTTACCAAAAAAAAAATCTTTAACAGCTTCTGGCCTTACTAAGCTTATAGAACCAGAAGGGGAGACCGATTTGTTTTTTTATTTTTTTAAAGATTTTATTTTTAAGTAATCTCTACACCCAAGGTGGGCCTTGAACTTAACAACCCCAAGATCAAGAGCTGCAGGCTCTATTGAATGAACCAGCCAGATGCCCCAGAAAGGGAGACCAACTTGTAAGCAGAGAGATTAAAATACAATGTGCGGTGGAAAAAAACAAAAACCAAAAAAACCACAAAACACCACTAGTATTGGTCAAGAAAGAGAAGAGTGAAAATTCTAGTTTTCTGGCAATTAGTAACTGAAATTTCAGATTAACTGCAGTTTAAAAGCAAATACAGTTGGCCCAAACTTTATCATATACTCTCTTCTGATTCTGATTCATTGCAGCCCAAGAAAATCCTACTTCAAGATCTCTGTTCTTAAAATGTCCTTGGCAGTCAGTCATAAGGGGTTAACAAGATGCCACAGGCCTGTATGGATAGAACAGTAAGAGGATGGCTTACCAGGTGGTGCCCAAGAAACGCCCCGATGGATGCCACATTACACGGGCCACACGCACTGTATGGCCTTCAATATCTGCCACTGGTTCATCACTGAAAAAGAACCAAATAGAAAGCAGTAAACTATTTTATAGTCATAAATATTCATTGAATTTATTAACTATTGTGACAGATGCACCCGTTCTGTAGGATTTAAAAGGCCAAATCCTAACTAAACGCACTGTTAAAAATGCAGGGTTAACAATTTATGTTACTTCCCAAAGTCTTAAAAGAGCGTTGGTGGTATAGTGGTGAGCACAGCTGCCTTCCAAAGTCTTAAAAGATTTGGGACTATTTCATGTGCTCACAGGGCAAAACTGCCCACAGCACTTCAATACACACTATCTTGCTATATCTCAATTCAGTATGTTAATCAATGCTTAATGCTATTATCATTTAGGATTAGAGAAAAATAAAAGATAATTCAGCCTGACAAGCAAAATAGTCTCTTTACACCAAAGGAGTGCTGAGATTCTAGAAAGAAAACATATTTTAATAGGGATGTGAAGCTACAGAAATCAAATAGTTTTGGTACAAGTGGACTACAGATAAATTTATCTCAAACTTTAGCTTGTTGAAGGATGCACACGAAGAAAGGAACTCCTAAATAGAGGCTTAGTTTCCTTTGGTGGCCATTAAATTCTACTCCCCAGCAACCACGGAAAAAAGAATTGAAACACCAGTGAAAGGAAGTAAACACGAACCCTAAAGAGGGCAATTAAAAAGGGAACTTTGTCAATGTGCATACATAGAGCTAATCAAAGCCCTAGGGGAACAAATATTGCTAAGTGATACCAAAGCCAATTAAAACTTGCTGTGCTCAGAGGTAAGACCCTGTCTGGCAAAGAGTACAGACGCTAATTAGCTCTGTACAAAAACCTGGCAGAAAAGTCGCATGTGCTTTCCCAAAGAAAGAAAACTAAGCAACTGAATTCAGATTTCTTTTAGCCAACAAAGAGCTTTCACAAATTTCCTGGAAAACAATAATCATAAACACACTAAAAACCCCCAAACTGCTGTAATGGGAAAATATGTTCTAGGTAAAGGAGGAAGCTGTTGGGAGGAGACATCACATCCTTAGTAATATTGCCTCAGAACTTCACTGTCCTCTCCCCTGTGGCCGTTTGCTAGGAGCCAATGTGCTACCAAGAATGTTATCTTTACTCAATCTACCAACTAGGGCTTTTCTCCAAGTCAGTGTATTGCACAGGAAGTATAAATAGATCTTTCCAGAATAACTGGACTGGGAAAACAATGGCTACTATGTTAGAGGCAAAAATCAAGGCCCAAAGTTAAAAAATAAGAAAAACCTAACATAACTCCTCTGTCGAGAAAAGGTCGAAGAAAGAAATCCTACATTCTATGGTCACACCACGTTCCCTTGACTCTTAGACCATGTCTGGGGTTAGATGCCAGATTCTCAGGTCCCAAGGACCAACCAAGCAACTCTTTAGTGACCACAGTATGGGCAGAATAGTCATGTTCACCTGTCAAGGCTCCAAAGCTTCACAGAACCATCAGCAGCACAAGAGGCCAGATTGACATCTTTCTGGTCCAAGGAGACAGTGGATTTTGGATGGAATACAATTGCTCCTACATTTGTGTTATGGCCTGAAGGAGTGTAAGAAATCAAAGTTAAAGATTTCCCACCCCTTACAATTTATGTGCAAAACAGACTATGATGAATTAACACAATATATATTAGGGAACATGTGGACAGATAGGGTATTAAAGTGACTGCTGAACTATTAAAAAAAAAAAAGAACGATTTTAAATTAATATTTAAATTACATTAAAAAGCGCAAAACACAAACCACCTTTACTTTTTTTGGTTCAGAGATTGCACAATGCCAGAATGGGGCTGGACATGAGAGAAAAGTGATTTGTATATAAACTCATTGTCTTCCAGCTTTGTGGTGAGAACCAAACCAACACAATTCAAATCAAGAATCAATCTTGTGCTGGGGCACCTGGGTGGCTCAGTCGGTTAAGCGTCTGCCTTTGGCTCAGGTTATGATCCTGGAGTTCCGGGATCAAGTCCTGCATCGGGCTCCCTGCTCAGCAGGGAGTCTGCTTCTCCCTCTGCCCTTCACCCTGCTTGTGCTCTCTCTCTTTCTCTCTCTCCCTCAAATAAATAAAATCTTTAAAAAAAAAAAAAAAAAAAAAAAAAAGAAGAAGAATTAATCTTGTGTGTACTGGGTCTGAGTGTCAGGCAGATTAGTATAGTTTTGCTGTTTGACAGGGTTCACACTGGGAAAATGAGATTTATTATTTATTTATTTGTGAGTAAAGCAATAGAAGTTTATTAAGTGAAGATACAGAAAAAGCTCTCAAGGGTGAGAGGAGTCCCGACAGCGTTGCCCACGAGTGAGATTTAAACAAGATTCTAACTCACCTCGGAGAGTGTGAAGGAGGTTGCAATCGGGAACAGACCAGAGCTTGCAAAGCCCACTCCTATCAAATACAAAGGAAAGCATCTCAGCCAGGGTTGGTCTGGGAAGGAAAAGGTACCTTGATAACATTCCTAAAGGACAATCTCTTCTCACCCCCAATAAAGTTTACAGTGGTACACAGAAAAAGAAAACTAAAGGGCTTACGATTTGATGGTTTATAGAAGAAAGCTGCACCCACGTCTCATGCAACCAGATGCCTCTACAGGACTACAGTTAATATAGTACAAGTTGCTATTCTCCCTAACGTTTGGATTGATTGGTGAAGGAAGGGAGGACGAATTAAACTATCCAAGAATAATATTATCTCCTTAAATAGGAATAGCATTTTCTGCTTACAAAGTACTTAAATTTTTTTTAAAAAGACTTTTTATTTCAGAAAATTTCCAACAAATTACTTTTATATCTAACAATTCAAATGATCCTTATAGGAGACCTGGGAGGTAAATATGTAGGAATGACCATTTCTATTTATAAGGAAGGTAGCTGAGGCTTGCAGAGGTGGAAGGATTTGAGTAGATCCTTGGCTTTCTCCTGACCCAATCTCAATTTCTACCCAGTCAAGTAGTTCCTGTGCATACAACATAAAGAAGCTTCCCTTTAAAAAAAATTAAATAAATAAATAAATAAATAAATAAATAAATAAAAAAGAAGCTTCCCTTGTCACTAGATGGCCATGTCCCACAAAAATAACTAAATAGAGCTAAACAACAAAGTTATCACATCCTAAGAGCTTTCTGCATATGTGGTGGTAACTAGTAAAGAAAATAAAAGATAAAAACAATAATTCATGCTTACTGAGTCCTTACCACATACCACGCACTGTTAAGGCAAAATGGTTTACAACATTATCTCACCCTACTTTACAGATAAGGAAACTGAAGCTTACAGAGTATCTTGTCTGGGTTACCTAACTAAAAAAGAAAAGCCGTATTGAGGTGTGGAAACTGGTCAGTCAATAAACTATGTATCTGCTCCAAAATGCTAGTGTCCCCAACATGACTGACATGTCATGGATCTCTGGGGTCCCTTATGAATAGAAAGAACTGCTAAGCGCAGACTATCTTGTATAATATAACGGGTGTATAATATAACTGGCATCTCTAGTTTGGTGCGATCATGAGAAGCAGAGAAAGGACACAGAAATGAGCATCTAAGACAAAAGCTGGTTTTTTCTTTTTACCCTGAACCTGTCCTCCACTTAGGAAAAATATCACTGTAAAAACAGGACTTACCAACAAGCTGTGGCCAGCATTTTGGAATTAGGACTAAAGTGGCAGTAGGAGATAGGCCGATCATCCCCAATCTGACTGCAGAAATTATTCAAAGACTTAAAAAAAGGAAAAAAGGGACAAATAGTAATCATTAATAGGCTAATCCCCAAAAGACCCAACTTTCTAGTTTTAGCCCACCCCCCAAGATTCTTCTATACTTCTCTTGGTTTTTTTTTTTAAATTTTATTTATTCATCTGACAGAGAGAGACACAGCGAGAGAGGGAACACAAGCAGGGGGAGTGGGAGAAGGAGAAGC
Source organism: Phoca vitulina (assembly GCF_004348235.1). NCBI lineage: Eukaryota > Metazoa > Chordata > Mammalia > Carnivora > Phocidae > Phoca > Phoca vitulina. The sequence continues at coordinate 13,600,244 of NW_022589724.1, read as the reverse complement.
AGGCTTCCCGCTGAGCAGGGAGCCGGATGCGGGGCTCGATCCCAGGACCCTGGGATCACGACCTGAGCCGAAGGCAGATGCTTAACGACTGAGCCACCCAGGCACCCCTATACTTCTCTTGTTGTTAAGAGACACTTATGTTCATGAATGGAACTCCAGCATGCTGTCTTTTACACTAGTAGTATCATTACTTTTGCTGTCAGCTCAACGTACACAGGAAAGCCACGGAGAGAGCTAAAGTACAGCTTTGACATATTAAAAGGGAATTAGGGACGCCTGGGTGGCTCAGTTGGTTAAGCGACTGCCTTCGGCTCAGGTCATGATCCTGGAGTCCCGGGATCGAGTCCTGCATCAGGCTCCCTGCTCGGCAGGGAGTCTGCTTCTCCCTCTGACCCTCCTCCCTCTCATGCTCTCTGTCTCTCATTCTCTCTCTCTCAAATAAATAAATAAAATCTTTAAAAAAAAAAAAAAAAAAAAGGGAATTAAAAAGCAGAACCAAAGGCCTCTGCTGAGTACCAACCACAGTAGGTTCCTGCCACCCTAAATGATGGCTCTTCCCAAACAGCAAGTGTAAGCAGGGAGGGATAATCATAGCTGCCTTTACCTTCCAAGAGGCAGGCCAAAGTAGGAAATCTAATGACTATTTAAAAGCCCTTACTATATTGGACAATCACTGAGAGCATCTTACCCGGAGAGATTTGTGCAGCTCTTGCATCTGGGAGGTCCTGGTTGTCTCAGGAATCTCTTTATGGAGACGAGCCTCTTCCAAGCGTTTCATTGCCCTGTGACGCAGATGATTACCATGAGCAAACAGGTTGAGAAAAAGGTCCATACGAGTATCCCTAATACTCAATTTTCATTTAACCAGTCTTTCTAAAACAGATCCTCAGTCCTCGAGAGAAAACAAGAAAAAATATGCTTCTTTCTCCTTCTAGAGGCTCTCTTTACCTGGGCAGTGAATAATTAGCAATCCATAATCTAGCGACCTTCAGGCTGTTTGGTCCTTCATGGTACCAGGTTTGCTGATACTGAAAGTGAAATTAAGAGCAGAAATGTTAAGTCTGAAGCATTCCTGCCCCTCTCATAGCTGTCAATTCTCTATTGTAACTGCCCAGAAAAAAAGGTGAAATAGTTCAGTAATAGGATGAAATCAGGCATGTGTGCTTTCTACTGTTTTTATGAACTCTTATTGGATGGCTTCCTGTTCCTTGTTAAAAGTTACATCAGGAATCCTATGTTTTTTTTCCTGAATGGGAAACCTACTTATACCTACATAGGAACCACAAACCATTCCCAACAACTATTCCTGAATGGTGGAATCCTCAAACACATTCCCTTCCCCCTGGCAAAGCAAAACCCGACAAAAGAAAATGAGAGCACCCCTCATTTCCTTCACTTTCATACTGTGAAACCAAAGACATATTTTACCTCTTCTTTGGACTTCTTAGATTTCTCATCATCTTTTTTGGTCTTTTTTAAGGCATCAGTACCAACCACTGAGAGGATATTTCTTAACCTGTAACAAAAAAGATTATAATTTAAATGGAGTCAAGATGAGACTGTGAAAAGTGTGTCTAAGAAGAGAAAGCTTGTCCTATTCTCTCACCATGTAAATGCCAAGCAACCTTCTTTAAGAGTCAAGTTGTCATGCCTAAACTCCCACTGTGATTTCTTATTTTTTTTAATTTCTTTTTTTTTTTTTTTTTTAAGTAACCTCTACACTCAGTGTGAGGCTGGAACTCACAACCCTAAGATCAAGAGTCATATGCTCTTCTGACTGAACCAGCCAGGTGCACCTCCAGTGTGATTTTGTTCACTCAGTCTTATTTGAAGATTCCCTAATTAGAACTATAAGCAATTATCCTATTCAATTTAGAGTCAACTAGCCCCAACACTACTACCACCTGGTCTGTGAATACAGCCAATCTTTGTTCAATGCCACAATGTGCCGGATACTGACTGAGGTGCTAAGTGTACGAAAATGACTAAGAAGCAGTTCTTGATCCCAAGTAGCATACTCCTGGTAGAGGGGAGGAGGGTGGTGGAGAAGGTGGGTGGACAGAAAGTACCAGGGAACCACAATACATTATACTAAGTATTATGACAATGGTATGTACTGGGCGCTAAGGGGGAACATAAAAAAAATACCTAACCTAGGCTTGCAGGGAGGACCAGGGAAGGTTTCACAGAGGAGGTGTTTCCTAAACTGAGTCCTCATTTAGTAAGGTCGATAGGTCAAGAATGGAGAAGGACAGCTGAAGCAGAGGGTTCAATAGATGTAAAGGTCTGAAAGTAAGAAAAGCATGGTGAGCTTGGAATCGCAAATATTTCAATGTGGCTGGAGCCTGGAGCACCAGAGAAGGGCTGGTGAGAGAGAGGGCTGCAAATGTAAGTAGGGGCCAGGTCATAAAGAGTAGTCAGGAGTAGTAGTAGTAGTAAGGAGGGTTTACATTTGAGAAAGATTCCCTGGGGAAGTAGAGAGAAAGAATGGATTGAAGAGGGAATAATAAAAGTAGGGAAATCAACCCACTATTTAGGAATCGTCTCTCTTTTTTTTTTTTTTAAGATTTATTTATTTATTTGAGAGAAAGAGACACAGCGAGAGAGGGAACACAAGCAGGGGGAGTGGGAGAGGGAGAAGCAGACTCCCTACTGAGCAGGGATGATAAAAGTCTTCTTTGACAAGGTGGTATTTATGCTGAAACCAAAAGAATAAAAAGGCTTTAAAGGCAAGAGAGGGGAACAAAAACAGAAAAAAATTAAATGGAAAAAAACAGAAAAAGAGTTTTACTATTCCAGGAAGACCCTTAAAGGGTACTAAGTCTAGTAAATTGGGAAAGAGTGACATAAGAGATTGAAGAGCATGATCAACAGTTTTTTACTCTATGTTTAATAAGAAGACACTGATGGATTTTAAGCAAGCAATTAACACAACATGTTTGGGGCTATTACAACAATCTAGGTGTCAAAGCAATTAAGGCAGAGAAAAGAGGACACACTGGAGGTACATTTAGGTACAAATCTAGAAACAGATTTTGCTGATGGATTACAAAGGAGGTGAGGCAACTGAAACCTGTGAATGGTAGTGTTATTTGCAAGGAGAATAGAAGGTGAGAAACAGATGAGTTCAATCTAGACATGTCCAGTTTGAAGTACCTACAGGATATCTAGGCCACAGAGATCTGGGAGTCAACAGAATATACACAGTAAATGATGCCATGGGAGTGGATCTGATTGCCCAGGATGAGTGCGGAATAAGGACAAAAACTACAATTTATATAAAGGTTGGGCAGGGGAAAAATGGGGCTCAGAAGAATTAGCCAGAGAAATAGGAGGGAAATTTAGACTTGGTTTTATGAAAGGGAGTGTTTTCAAGGAGGGAGTGGCTGACAGGGCCATTCTTAGTAAAGAGGAGTTAGTGACCTTAATAAAGAGCAATTTCGATGTGGCAGTGGTCAGTTTGCAGCAGGCTGAAGAGCAAATGAGGGGTAAGGGCCCGAAGAGAGTCAATGCACTAAGTGAGGAGTAGATGATCCTCAAGGAAAAGGGGACCATGGCAGGAGGGGCAGGCTGTCATTCATGTCTCAGAGGGGCTCGTCATGCCCAGGGCTCATGGGTCACTGTTCTCCAAGTGCCAGGGGTAGGCAGACGGTGGCATGGAGCACCTCCTCCAACACTGTGCTCTGGTGGAGAAAGCACTGACCTGTCCACTCCCCAAGTTCCACTCTTCTGAAGTACCTTTTGCACCCCACCCCTATTAGGACAACCAGTCCCCTCCCATCTGGGAGCCCCCTTTTCTTTCTGTCCTTTAGCCCTTCCTGCCACCCAGCCACTGCCCAGGGGTGCTCCCTCCTCTCCTACCCTCCCCACCCTTGTGGCCAGCCAGGCTGGGTTTGTAAGATACTAGGTTGGTACAGTGGTTTTTTTTTTCTTGTAATTTAAACAGGCCCAGCATTACTGGTTCTACTTAATGGACATGAGATATGGTAGAGGTTTTAAAGTGATTAAATGTGCAGACTATGCAAATAAGGAAAAAAATGATGAAAGGGAGAGATGGGACAGTGGAAAGAAAGACAAAGGAGGTCCTCATCACTGTGTATGACTAGCCTGTCACTAAGAGACTCTGAAACCATAAAATCACAAGAGGAGTATCATCTGAGGAAAGTGCCCCTTTTCAGTAATAACCCCAAATACTTATCATTATGTTTTATGACACTGACAAGGGGAACGTGTGTGTTGTCTAAATTTTCAAAGTTCGACAACACATATTTACTCAACTCACAATTCCATATTGGGGAGAGAGGGTTCTAATGTTAACACCCTATTCATAGTTTATAAAGAAAAATTAGTAGCAGAGTAAAAAATTGGTCTACTCAGATCATGGGCTAAACTATATAAAAACAACTTAGTTAGATATTCTATTAACATTACCTGAGACATTCCATTAAAGTCTTAGCTACAAGTATCAACAGAAATTTGAAAGTAGAGCTTTGTGATTAAAAAAGAGATCAAATATTTAGAAAGGACACCTTTCTCTTCTTTCAGCAGGACCCTCTCCAAAAAGTGTGATGGGCTCCCCCAAGGCTCTAAGGCAAGCCTTGACCTCTGAGTCATCAGTGGAAACATTGATTTGCCGGGCTCGCTTTCTTCTCTCAAACTCGGCTAACACTTCGGCCTGTCGTTCACTGATGTGCTCTTCAATTTCAAACACCTCTCCTATAAAAAGAACAGGCAATATCAGCATAATCACCAGATCTTCTTCAAATAGGGGGAAAAAATAATTTCTTACAATTCCAGTCTGCATGTCCTCTAGGAACTAGTCCATTATATACTTCAGAGTTTACTGTTTCTCAGTTTATTAAATTGTGCCAAACACAAAAAACTAAATTACATAGCTTTAAAAGGCAGGAAAACTGCACATCATCTTACTTTTTTTTTATTTTAAAGATTTTATTTATTTATTTGAGAGAGAGAGCACATGCACGAGTGGGGGGAAGAGCGGAGAAGCAGACTCCCCACTGAGTGGGGAGCCCCATGCAGGGCTCAGATCCCATGACCCTGAGATCATGATCTGAGCCAAAATCAAGAGTCAGATGCTTAACTGACTGAGCCATGCAGGCCCCCCATGCCATCTTATTCTGACAACCTTACACCTATATAAACACATAACTTAGATGAAAAAGTAAGAGTATGAAGCACCTTCAGCAAATGAATTAAGTAGACACCTTCTATCCAGAAGATAAAATAGACACATTATTTTAACACTTGCCAAAGCTATTCTCTAAAACAGTCCCAGTCTGTGGACATCTACAAATGTAACTAATAAACTGGAGATAATTTCCATGAAAATGCTATCCCTTGATTATAGGCTTTTTTATGTTCAGTTAGCCAACATATAGTACATCGTTTTTGATGTAGTGTTAAACGATTCATTAGTTGCATATAACACCCAGTGCTCATCACAACACCTGCCCTCCTCCCATCACCCGGTTACTCTGTCCCCCCACCCCTCCCTTCTGTAACCCTCAGTTTGTTTCCCAGAGTTCAGAGTCTCTCATGGTTTGTCTCCTCCTCTGATTTCTTCCCAGTTTTCCCTCCCTTCCCCTGTGGTCCTCCGTGATTCCTTATGTTCCACATATGAGTGAAACCATATGATAATTGTCTTTCTCTGCTTGACTTATTTCACTTAGCATAATCTCCTCCAGTTCTATCCATGTCTTGACTAAAGGCTTTTTGAATAATCTAGCAGGTTTTTAAAAATTTTTTAAATATATTTTTTGAAGATTTTATTTATTTGACAGAGAGAGAGAGAGAGTACAAGCAGGGGGAGCAGCAGACAGAAGGAGAGGGAGAAGCAGGCTCCCGCTGAGCAGAGAGCCTGATGTGGGGCTCGATCCCAGAACACTGGGATCATGACCTGAGTTGAAGGCAGTCGCTTAACCGACTGAGCCACCCAGGCGCCCCCTCTAGCAGTTAGTTTTAAAACCCACACTGAATACAAGGATTTTTAAATTTTATTTATTTTATTTTTTTTAAGATTTATTTACTTGACAGAGAGAGAGAAGACAGCGAGAAAGGGAACACAAACAGGGGGAGTGGGAGAGGGAGAAGTAGGCTTTCCGCTGAGCAGAGAGCCCCGCAGGCTCGATCCCAGAATCCTGGGATCATGACCTGAGCTGAAGGCGGATGCTTAACGACTGAGCCACCCAGGCGCTCTGATTTTTTTTTTTTAAGTAGGCTCCACACCCAGCGTGGAGCCCAACATGGGTCTTGAACTCACACCCCTGACATCAAGACCTGAGCTGAGATCAAGAGTCAAACGCTTAACTGACTGAGCCACCCAAGCGCCCCTGAATACAAGGATTTTGATGAAAAAGTGAGAATTACAGTGGTGATGCAACCTAAAACAGTCTAAACAGTTAAAAAAAGTCATTAAAGTGCATGTATATAGAAAAGAAAATGTGTGGGAAGATCAATGAGAAACTTAAGTCCTTTCTGTAGAGAAGTCTCTTCATTTTTTACCCTCTGTACTGTTTGAATTTCTTATGACAAACATGTATAACTTTAGAGAAGATCTCAGGTCACGAGATCGAGCCTCACATTGGGCTCCATGCTGAGCGTGGAGCTTGCATGGGGTTCTCTCTCTCCCTCTCCCTCTGTTTCCCCCTCCCCCCCACATGCACATGTGCGGTTGCGTGTTCTCTAAATAAATAAAGATATAGAGGACCATTAGTTATTGACGTGGAAAGCTATCCTCAACAGTGTATCAGTGAAAAATGCAAGTTATAAAACAATTTGTATATGTTTCATTTGTGAAAAAAATGACAAATTTTTACAGCTTTATTAAATTGGAAAGATATAGAGCCAATTAATAAGGATTACAGGATTTTCTACTTTACACATTTCTACACTTTGAGTTTTTTTTAAGATTTTATTTATCTATTTGAGAGAGAGAGAGCGCGCACGCACGCACGTGCACAGAGGGAGAGTGGGAGGGAGAAGGAGACTCCCTCATGAACAGAGAGCCAATGTGGGGCTTGATCCCAAGGCCCCGAGATCATGACCTGAGCTGAAGGCAGACACTTAACCGACTGAGCCACCCAGGCGCCCTAACACTTCGATTTCTTTCAAAATAAAAATATTACTTTTATGATTTAAAACAGGTATTTCATTTAGCGTGAAAAATTGGAAAATTAAAAAGGAGAGAATGTTACAAACCATAGTAGCTTCAAACCAATGCCAGAACTATCCTAGATCTCTGGAAGACAAATGGAATCAACTTGAATCCAAATACACACTGAATAAATTCCTGGTAAGATTACTAACAATTCAATGGAAGAAAAATTGTATAAAAGGTTTTAAGAGAAAGGCTCTTTGGATGATGCTAACCAGTGTAGGCAAAGGATGGCCTTACATAAATCCAAGTTTCACTGAAATTTCTGAGTATAATACAAAGATAAAGACAGACTCACTATTTGCATCTTACCAGAGGTTATGTTAATATTTCCTGCTTCAATTCCAGCTTTAAGTCCTTCTTTTCCCAAAATCCCAGACTCTCCTTTGGCCAGACGCTCCCTCTCCTTCTCTTCCAAACTTCCATAATAGATGTGTGGTTTCTTCACAACAGGAGCAACCAAGTCATCAGGTGCCTTAGTTTTGGCTGCCTGATAAATCGAAGACATGGATTAACCTGAGGCTGAATCTTAGTCATTTATTAGGCTTCCCCAAAGGATGGAGCTCATCCTGAGCTTCAATCCTACTTCTTCCCCAAAGGAAAGGACAAGTTGGTCATCATTTAAGATATCTCCACTGACTGGGGGCGGGGGCGTGTGTGTCTCTCAATTACTTAGGTCTTGCAGATAGGAAAAAGCTAATAAAACTAGTGAATTACTCTTGGTAATTTTTCTATCAAAGATTTGCTTTGGAACATATTTACATCGTTCCGTTGCAATCTCTTCTTGGGTTTTATGAAACTTCCAAGGCTACTGCTCATCACAGGGGAAACATCAAGGATCACGAATAACCAACGCAGTACTGAGGAGGACTAGTTAGTTGTTGGTCTACACGTTTCAAACGTATTCAGACGTAAGGCAATATATACGAAGTTAGGAGGCCTTACTACAATTAAGAAATCTGACGTAGGCATAAATCTGAGCCAAGATACTACTCCCTTCCAGAGCTCCGTTTTTGGACCAGTTGGAAGAGGTATTTAGTTTGGGGCTGTAGTGAGAGGTGCAAATGAACTAAAACACAGGAACGCACTTAGGCATCAGGAAAACGCTGCTCCTCTAAGACAGGACCGAGTCTCGCAGCCTTTCACCTCAGTCCTCCACCACCTTAGGCCGTTCCCGAGCGGCCCCATCTCGCAGGAACCGCTTGCCCCCCAACCCCTTCCGCGTTCCTCGCCAGAGTGAGCTGAGATCCGTACCGTGGAGGAGCCTCGTGAGGTAGCCATGCTGAGCTTCCGAGCCGCGAAGCCCCAGCGAAAGCCGAGCTACGTTTCAGACCGTCCACCTCGCGCCCAGCAAAGCGGAACTACGTCACTGGCCGGAAGTGGGCCGAGGGCCGACGCAGCGTCCTGGGTGGCGTGGAGCATGATGGGAGTTGTAGTACGGAAGAGTCGTGGCGCCAAGAGTAGCGTGAACCGTGGAGCCTCTGAGAAAAGCACGCGGAAGACGAGGTTCTGCAGGAGAGAAGCTCCTGGGAGCAGTCTGGGAAGTGTAGTCCAGTTCGCTTAGCAGAAGATTCGCGGTGGGCGCCGGGGTTCCGGGAAAACGCTGAGCAGGCTTGAAAAGAGGTAGGTTCGTCGAGTCGCGCGGCCTGGGGCTGAACTCCGGAGCAAATGGAGGGCTTCCGAGGCCTGACGTCGCTCCTGGCCCTACGAGAGGCTTCAGTCGTCCTGGAGCGGAGGGCCATGTTGCCATGGAAACCCTCGCTCTGGACCCGGGAGTGCCACTCTGGAGCAGCGGAGGGAGTGCTGTTCTCCTCCTCTGCTGTCGGGAAGTTTTCCCAAGGGCCTTCTGAGCTGGGTGAATTTTTGGGGATTTGGGCATTGGCAACAGATTAAGCTCGAAGAGCCCTCTAGCGCCAAAGGAAAATAAAGACCCGAAGGCGGAGCCGTGGCCTTCTTTTGTTGTTTGTCTTCAGCCCGGTCTTTGTATCTGATTCAGAGTGAGAAGATGCCTGTGAAGGCGTCAGGTAAAGTGCCCACCGGCAACTCTGCGTGGCCCTGTGTTCTGCTGGGGGCTGGGGCAGCGGAGATGAACAAGACGAGGACTTTGCCCCCGTGTCGGGGGTGGAGATACTTAAAATATTGGTGTTCCTCGAGCTGGACAGAGCCGCCCCTAACCTCGCCAAGGACAATTACAGTAATAATAACTATTGTTTATTGGGCGTTTACCAAATGCCAAATTATGTTCCAGAAACTTACACTGCCTTACCTCGTTCAATCTATGCAACAGAGTACAGAACACGAGGAAACTAAGGTCTAGTGAAAGATGAAGCTAATTGTCCAAGATCGGTGGCGTGTGGGAATAAAATCTCTGTCCTCTGCCCTTTTTCTTGAGCGAGAACTTTTGCCCTTTACTCTGTACTACTTCCTAGTGGCGAGCTTTACAGTTTGCAGAAAACTAAAGAAAATACAAGAAAATGTACAGCAGAGCTTTTTTCTTTGAAATATTCTTTCCTCCCCTACTCTCTCTTGGAACTTTGGCTTCCTCTACCATTTGTTTACATTGGCTTTAAGATAGTATCTGATTTATTTATTTATTTTAGTTTTTTTTTAAAGATTTTATTTTTAATTCTACACCCAACGTTGGGCTCGAACTCACAACCCGGAAATAAAGAGTCCCATGCTCCACCGACTGAGCCAGCCAGGCGCCCCAAGATAATATCTGAAACAATATAAAACAATATGAAATGTAATGTGCCACTGTTTGTGTTGAGAATATCCCCTGTTCTGTTCCAAGCTTCACAGAAGGATATGTTTCTTCTTTTGTATACTTAAGTCTCTAGCTACATCCTAAATAGATGTAATAATAGTTTATACCTGTACATACTTTTTTTTGTTAAAGATTTTATTTATTTATTTAAAAGAGAGAGAGTGGGCTTGTGCATGTGCGCATGAGCCAGGTTAGGGGCAGAGAAGCAGACTCCCCGCTGAGCAGGGAGCCCTATGTGGGACTGGATCCCAGGACTCCATCTCAGGACTCTGGGATCATGACCTGATCCAAAGGCAGACACCGAACCAACTGAGCCACCCAGGCGTCCACTTTTTTTTTTTTTTTAAGTAGGCTGCACACCCAATGTGGGGCTTGAACTCATGACCCTGAGATCAAGAGTCTGATGCACTATTGACTGAGCCAACCTGGCACCCCTATAGCTGCACATACTTTAAAGGAGCTTTTGTTTACATCATTCTCATTTAATCCTCACCATGTGACCTATGTATAAGTTTTATAGGAGGCTGACATTTATTAACCAAACTGAAGAGTTTCAACTTCATTTATAAAATAGAGGTAATTTTGCCAGCATCACAGGGTTTCTGTGTTCAAATAAAAATGTAAAGAATGGGAATGGAAAAGTGTAGCACAGTGCTCAAGAAAAGTTCATTTAACTTTATTTGGGTTTCTCAGTTTATTCAACAGCACATGTACTGAGTGGTTATTACAGATACACTCTGCTGGATGTTATGGAGAATATAAAGATGATGCCATTAACAGGTATTAAACTGACTTGGGGAGTTTCATTGTCTTTAAAAAAAATTGTTTTTTGTTAGCATAAGCATTACCTTGGGCTTTCAGCCTCAGGATTGTTCTTTTGAGCCTCTTTGTGTTCTTGTTCCCTCTACCTTACTCCCCTTTCTCTGCTTGCCCTTCACAAGTCAGCTAAGACATCTCCTCCAGAAGGCCTTCCATGTCCCTGTTTACCCCACACTCCACCCAGACTGGATTGGGTGCCTGTGTGGTGCCATTGCATTGTCCTCCATCAGAGTCCTTATTAGAATATGTTGCAATTTTTTGTTTACGTGTTTGTTTTCCCCACAGGCTGTGGCTATGCCTTTTAACTCTGGAGAGGGAGCATAAGAAGTGTTTGTTTAATGAATGAATGACCTATCCATTTAGGACCTGTTTAGACCCTGAGGATAACCCTGTGAGTTGGTGAGTTATACGGAGTTTTCATGAGATTTAGTAAGCTGATTTCAGTATTCAGGAGTGATAACAAATCTGTCACAGTTCTTATGCAGAGTCGATCAAATTTAATGGCTTATGTACTCTCCAGTAATTATACTGAATTAAGATATGTTATTTTAACTTTATTCTCTGAGCTAGAGTATTTCTTTGAATGTGACTGGAGTATAAGATTAAAGTGATTGTTGCTTAGAATCCTCTTTTATAGGCAGCTTGCTCTTTTTTTTCTTGAAGAAGACTGGTTTTTTTTTGGAATTGCAGAGTTATGGATCTTCATCATGTAATAATCATACATCTGATGACTTAGAAGTCTATGTGTGAACCCAAATGAGTCTTTTGTATCACCATTCCTTTAACACGCATGCTGACAAATTGATCTTGTATTTGTAGCTGAGGTTTATCCCCTCCAGTTTTTCCTCCTCTGCTATTTCTAACAGCTGATAGTTCACTGGGTCTGGCCCTCAGTGTCGATCTCAGTATGCTGCGGCGAAAACCAACCCGCCTGGAGCTGAAGCTTGATGACATTGAGGAGTTTGAGAGCATTCGAAAGGACCTGGAGGTAAGAGTACAACTTTCGAATCCTTAGGGATATTTAAAACAGTAACTTTAACTTTTGAACTCCAGACTCTTTTACCAACAGCTTATTTGAAACCTCTATTTGGATGCTGGAAGGCATCTCAAACTTAATGTGTTCAGTTTCCTGTGGCTTCCCGTAACAAATTACCGCAAACTTGGTGGTTTAAAAAAAACAGAAATGTATTCCTTTACCATTCTGTAGGCCAGAAATCTGAAATCAGTATCACTGGTCCCAAATCAAGGTGTCAGCAGGACCTATAGCTCCTTCCAGAGGCTATAGAGGAGAATCTGTTTCTTGACTCTTTCAGCTTCTGGTGGCCACTGGTATTCCTCGATTTGTGGCCACATTGCTCCAATCTCTGCATCCACGATCACATCGCTTTCGCCTGTTGTGTCTGTGAAATCTCCCTTTGCCTTCTCTTACAAGGATACATGGAATGGCATTTTAGGGCCCACCCATGTAATCCAGGATAGTGTCTCCATCTCAAGATCCTTATCACATCTGCAAAGACCCTTTTCCATATAAGGCAACATTTAGAGGTTCAGGGATTTGGACCTGAGAGCCTTGGGAGTCACTGTTCAGTCTCCTGCACTTAACATGTAAACAAAAGACCTCTTGATTTCTTCCTCAAGCCAGTTTCAGGTGTTCCCTATGTCAGTATCTCTGCAGCTGCTCGAGCCAGAAACCTAGGAGTCACTCTTGAGTTCTCCCTTTTCCTACGCTTTGGATTCACCCCATGCATCTCCATGGTTACTACCTTAATCCAAGTTACCATCACCTCTCTCTACAATCTCAGTTGCGTCCTCAGTAGTCTTCCTACTTCCATTTTTATCTCGTTAATCTATTCTATGTCAGGTTTCTAGAATGCTCTTTAAAAATTTTCAGATCATGTCATTCCCCTGGAACTCAATGGTTTCTTGCACTTAGAATAAAATCTCAGTTTCTTATCATGACCTCCAAATTTTGTATGTTCTGGCTCCTCAGGTTTCAGCTCCTGCCATTCTTTGCCCTGGCTTCTGTATCCCAGGCACATTGGCTTTCTTTCATTTCCTTGAACACGCCAAGCTGTTTTATCGTGCATGGCCTTTGTACATGTTATTTTCCTCTTCCCGTCTTCATGTCTGTTGAAACGTTGCTTCTTTAGTCTGAGAGGCTGCTTCTGACCCTATTCAAATTAGGGGTGTCATTCCCATCCATGCTGTCCCTCCTTAGGGTCTCTCAAAGCACTTTATTTTAATTTTATTTTTTTTAAGTAATAATCTATGCCCACCGTGGGTCTTGAACTCACAACCCCAAGCTCAAGAGTCACATGCTCTACCAGCTAAGCTAGCCAGGCGCCCCAGAGCACTTTATCCTTTTATTTTATAGCATTTATTATAATTTACAATGATTTGTTTATTGTAGCATTTACATTAGGAACCTTGATTGTAGATACCATGTTTGTCTTCTCCACTGGAGAGCTCCCAGCATTTGGGAAGGAGCTCATCCCTGCATCATGGTAGGAGCTCAATATGTATTTTTTTTTAAGATTATTTATTTATTTATTTGAGAGTGAGACAGAGAGAGCACAAGTGGGAGTTGGAGCAGAGGGAGAGGAAGGAGAATCAGACTCCATGCTGAATGTGGAGCCCAACATGGGGCTCGATCCCAGGACCGTGAGATCATGACCTGAGCCAAAAGCAGATGCTTAACCGACTGAGCTACCCAGGCACCCCATCAATATGTATTTTTAAGTGTAGCTTATCCCACAGTATTAAATGATGTCCATTAATAAGACTTAAATTCTTCAGTGGCTCTGAGAATAAAGTCTAGATTCCTTAGGATGGCATACAAGGTCCTTTGTGGCCTAGTCCTTGCTCATTTATCTTTATCTTTACTTTATCTTCCACTGCAAGTTATCTTTAACTTTGATCTTGGTGCCTCTGCACACTTGGTTGCCTTCCACTGAAAAGTCCTTTTAGTATGATTTAAACTTCAGCTGTAATGAGTCTCATAAAGTGTTGGCATACTAAACTTTGATTCTGCAGAATCAGCTCACTGTTGAGTTAGTGTTTCTGCTAAAGGCAATTATCCAATGGGTTTGACCTGTTTTAGAGCAACTTAGGGAGGGATAGATTTGCCCTAAACTAAAATAAAATGAAACCAGTAGAAACTGGTATTTCATTTGTTACTGAAATGAGTTTAACTATATTTTGATGACTCTGGATTCTGAAACAGTCAGTAGTTGTTCATGGTGGGAAGCCTTTTAAATGATTTCATACCATTTGGACATTCTCAGTTTCTCATGGCTTATAAAATGATAGTATCCTTTGCCTTTTAACCTGTTTTCACTAAGTTATTTGTAATGTTACTTATTGGTAGTGTAGACTAGAGAGTAACTCAGAAAGGTCATTTTATACACACACACACGTATAAAGTAATACCTTATTTGATTTAGTATGATACTGTGACATTGGCATTTAATGCTGAGTTCATTAGTAAGTGGTGAAGAATGGCGGCGATTCCAGTGGTTAGAGTAGTCAAGCCATTCTTCCAAGGAATGCTAGATAAAACATTTGTTCACTCTCTCAGAGAATATTATTATCTAATATCATCTTATAGTCAGGTAGTAGTAGTTATGGGATAAGTGTTAATCTCTCTTTTCGAAAATATCAAACTGAGGGGTGCCTGGCTGGCTCAGTTGGTGGATTGTGCAACTCTTGATCTTGAGGTTGTGAGTTCAAGCCCCACGTTGGGTGTAGAGATTACTTAAAAATAAAATCTTAAAAAAAAAATGATCAAACTGAGATACTGACTTGGTGAATTCTGCAGTCACTTGTGACTTAAGAGCCAAACTTTTTTTTTTTAAGATTTAATTAATTTACTTATTTGAGAGAGAGTGAGTGTGCAAGCAGGGGGAGGAGCAGTAGGAGGGGGAAAGAATCTCAAGCAGACTCTGTGCTGAGCACGGAGCCCCATGGAGGGCCAGATCTCACAACCCTGAGATCATGACCTGAGCTGAAATCAAGAGGTGGATGCTCAACTGACTGAGCTACCCAGGCGCCCCAAGAGCCAAACCTTTTACGTGAAAACAAAATGAAACCTCAAAATTCAGGCCTTTTGATAAGATAGCACAAAACCTTGTATTCCTGTGTTACATTTAATTTCATGGTGTCAGTGAAGTTGTTAATTTCTGGTGGTTATTGCTTTATCAGTCCCTTAATTTTTCCATCTATTCTCTTGAATAGTACATTTACTGAAAGACCCTTTTCTGGGTGCCTGGCTGGTGCAGTCGGTAGAGCATGGGACTCTTGATCTCGGGGTTGTGGGTTTGAACCCCATGTTGGGTGTAGAGATTACTTAAAATAAAATCTTGAAAGAAAAAAAAGAAACACCCTTCTCTTTCCCTTGTCTGCCAACTTATTTATCTTTTTTTTTCTAGTTTTATTGAGAAATAACTGACATATACCACTGTGTAAGTTTAAGGCATAGAGCATGATGGTGTAATTTACATATATTCTGAAATGATGACCACAGTAGTTTCAGCTAACATCCATCTTCTCGTATATTATTTATCTTTCTAATTGCAGCTTCCTGCTCTGAAGCTCTGCCACAACACACCCCACTCCTTATCTCTTCTTTATGTCTCTTTAGCAATGTGGACTTTCCTGTCATAGCTGTGATCACCCTATGTTGTCCTTGTCTCTTTACCTATTTCCTTGTTAGACTGTGACGTCCTGGAGGGTAGGGGTTATATCTTTTCTCGCCATGTCCCTGTATCCCCGCTTGTACCCTTACTATCCATTTAAACCTAGGATTTCAGCTTATCGTTCTGTAGGCCCTAACCCTAGCCTTCACCCTATGCCTGGTGCATGGCAGGTGCCAAATAAATGTTTGCTAATGGAAAGAACGTTGTCTTAATCCTAAGACTTTTATACTTCCAGACCCGTAAGAAACAAAAGGAGGAAGTGGACGTCGTAGGAATCAGTGATGGAGAAGGTGCCATTGGGCTGAGCAGTGACCCCAAGAGCCGGGAACAAATGATTAATGATCGAATTGGTTATAAACCCCAACCCAAGCCCAATAATCGTTCATCTCAATTTGGAAGTTTCGAATTTTAGAGGTGGATTGTCTGGCATGCCAGAGCCCTGGAATGGAGTAAAATGATGGCAGAAGTACAAACAAGATTTAGAGAATTGAGTGCATGCAGTCAAGCAGAATGTTTTACCTCCTGCAGAGAAACACTTCTGCATGAGATTACTGATGCTTAACTTTTGCTCTAAGTGGAAATCTAAACTCTAGTTTGTCTCTGGAAAATTTGACTCTATAAAACTTGTCTGATCTTTGTTTTTAAAAATAAATATATTTTTGGAAAAGTGTGCGACACCTTTAATGAAGCATAATCATAGCACTGTTAACCCCCCAGACTTTAAAAGGTAATTGCTACAAGAGGTAACATCATTCTTCCCACCTTTATTGAGAGACTTGAAGCACAGAACACTTCAGTTGATCCCTGGCACTGACTTTCAACTCATCTATTCAGCAAGTATTTTATTGAGTGCGTGTTATGTGCCAGATACTGTTCTGGGCACTTAGTAATATCAGTGAACAAAATCAAAGATCCCTGCCCTTGTGGAGATTAGATTGTAGTGATTTTGTGTAAAGGTGGTCATGCTGTGGGTTTCCAGAATCTGTTTACAGAATGGCTTTGTAGCTAGTCTGAGTGTAATTTGGGGAGGGGGACAGACAGTGGAGGGAAACACAGTAATAGGAATGCTCCTAACAGAATTACCATCATTCCAGTTTTCCTTTCTTTCCCAACTTGCCTAAGAATTTTTCCCACTAAGAGCCAGTCGAGAGGGTGATTGAGAATCATGCTGGCGCCTGGCTGGCTCAGCTGGAGGAGCATGCGACTCGTGATCTCGGGGCCATGAGTTTGAGGCCCACTTTGGGTGTAGAGATTACTAAAAAAATAAAGTTTAAAAAAAATCATGTCCTGTTGTTTTTTTTTTTTTTTTTTTTTAAAGATTTTATTTATTTATTTGAGACAGAATGAGAGAGAGAGAGAGAGCACATGAGAGGGGTGAGGGTCATAGGAAGAAGCAGGCTCCCCGCCGAGCAGGGAGCCCGATGCGGGACTCGATCCAGGGACTCCAGGATCATGACCTGAGCCGAAGGCAGTCGCTTAACCAACTGAGCCACCCAGGCGCCCCCATGTCCTGTTGTTTTTACCATTTAATTAAACTACAGGGAACTGCCAGCTGTGGTAGAAGGAACCTCTGGAGTCATCAGTTCTGAAGAGACCCCTTAGCAAGATTTTGCCCAATTTTTCTAGGGGTAGCTTAAGGCTGGGTATTAAGAATGTGGAGGAAGAGCGCCTGGACGGCTCAGTCGGTTAAGTGTCTGACTTTGGCTCAGGTCATGATCTCGGGATCCTGGGGAGTCTGCTTCTCCTCCCTCTGCCCCTCTCCCTGCTCCTGTGCTCTCTTCGCTCTCTCGAAGATGGATAAAATCTTTAAAAAAAATAAAAAGAACGTGGGAGAGGCAGGGAAAGGAGGATATATAGTTTCTCTTCTTCCTCCAACCATTCTTAGAAAACCTTTATTCTTCCAGTTTGATCGAGGTCCTTCCATTCTGTTATTTTAATGGTCTTAGAGACACAGCAAGTCAGGCTCTAGATGGGAAAACTGAGCTATATCACCTTGAAGCTTACAAAGGCCAATATGGAAGGGCAAAAACCGGGAGAAACAAGCCTCTGCCTAAGCTCTGTCACTAGCTTCCCAGCACAAATAGGCACAGAAGCATAAAACATTGTGCCTCCTGAATTTCTGCTTCCCTCCTGATTAGCCAACACTCGGAGGCACTATACCGAGTGCTTTCCGCAGAGTATCTCAATCTTTAACTCCAATGAGGAGAGTACTAGATACTAATTTTATAAAAGGTGAAACTAATGCTCAGCTAATTAAGGGGTAGAGCTGCGATTTGAACCAGGCATACTGATCTCTGAACCCGTTTCTAAACTGTGTTGCTACACTGCTTTCCCAGTCTCCCCCTGCTGGGTCTAGAAGGTGGGGTTCTCAGGGGTGGAGGGAGGGGATGCTGTTTCAGTTCTCATGAAATTTTATCTATCTTATGCTATTTTATCTATAAAGAATGAGGCATTCACCAGATTAATGGCTTCTTTATTGCCTATTGCAGCTATAAATCCTTTTAGACACAACTGAAATTACATGCATTGGTTCTCTTATTCCTTAGGTCCTAGGGTTCATTCCTAGATTATAGTTAAGTGCTTGTGAAGAGATACTAAACTCATCCAGAAGAGCTTACCTTTAATTTCATGAAAGCTGGAGTAAAAATAATCAAAAAGTTACTATGGTTTGGTTGCCTATTAAGTGCTAGGTGCTTTATATATATTGCTCCTAAATTGAAATGGTACTGTTATTGCCTTTTTTATAAATGAGAACAAAATTAAAATTTTGTCTTTTTTTTAAGGATTTTATTTATTTATTTGACAGAACAAGCAGGGGGAGCGGCAGGCAGAGGGAGAAGCAGGCTCCCCGCTCAGCAGGGAGCCCAATGCGGGACTCGATCCCAGGACCCTGGGACCATGACCTGAGCTGAAGGCAGACGCTTAACGACTGAGCCACCTAGGCACCCCCTATCATTTTTATTTATTTATTTATTTATGTGCAAAAAGGTGGTTTTATTAAAGCACAGGGACAGAACCTGTGGGCAGAAAGCTGCTGCTTGTCATTTTATTTTTATTTTTTAATATTTATTTGACAGAGAAAGACACAGCAAGAGAGGGAACACAAGCGGGGTGAGTGGGAGAGGGAGAAGCAGGCTCTCGCTGAGCAGGCAGCCCGCTGAGCAGGCAGCCCGATGCGGGGCTCGATCCCAGAACCCTGGGATCATGACCTGAGCCGAGGGCAGATGCTTAACGACTGAGCCACCCAGGCGCCCCTATTTTTATTTTTATATTTTTTTAAGATTTATTTGAAAGAGAAAGAGGGTGAGCAGGGCGAGGGGCAGAGGGAGAGGGAGAGAGAATCTTCAAGCAGACTTTCCGCTGAGCACGGAGCCCCACACCAGGCTTGACCCCTGAGATCATGACCTGAGCTGAAACCAAAAGTCGGACGCTCAACCGACTGAGCCACCCAGGTGTCCCAAGCTTGTCATTTTAAGTAGAGTAAGAGGAGAGGAGAGTGAGATGAAAACTATAAAGGGATCTTGCCACTTAGAAGACTGACATCTTAAAAACTTAACGGTAATGGCCAATGGAGAGACCACTTATCCTGATAATCACTCTGGGTAGAAAGACATGCATAGAATCACAAAATCAAAGTATTTATTTTGTTCTTTCACATATGACACTGTTAACACATTCCTACTACAGCAATACTGCTCTCCAGGAGCTTACAATCTAAAACAGTCAACATTAATTGTAGACTCAGTGATTAAGGCATTATATCAAATGCAGACTTTGTATCTTTAGATGTATCTTCTGAAAGAAACATATGGAGAGAGCAGGATCAAAATGAAATGACATGAACGTGTAACCCCTGCCCCCTCCCCTTCCAGCTCCTTATAAGAAACCCCTTGTGGCTAGATTCCAAGCCCAGAGCCTCACAGTCTGAAACAGAATTCCAGACAGCCCTACCATAGGAGTAGTGAAGAAACCTTAATTTCTAATTCCCTGGTGGACACAGAGGATTCCCTGTTTGTAGGCAATGAGGGGCTGCGTGTTCCTCCGAGTTCCTCCTTAGACAGCACCTAAGGTTCTGTAACTCTGCTGATGGTACCATAGGTAGCCCTTCTAGCAATTCCAACAGGACAATTTCTCCTCAAAATGTGCGTCAGGTCTCTACTAAATTTCACAACTTCTGGTTGGTATCTCCACTGCCTCAGGAGGGCTAGGGAGATTTCATAAACTGGATACATGGGATTAAAGACTGAAAGAAAGGGAAAGGAAAGCAGAATAAGGGGCCAAAGAAATGGGGATACCAGCTTCTCAGAGATGTGAACAGGGAAGGAGGAAAAGAGAAATTTGGATCCAAAAGAACAAAAGTCAGGCACTAAATTCCAGATCAACAGGGATACAGAAATGAAAGTCAATGAGATCATTATCACAATCTAAGAGCTCAAGAAAGATGGAATTTAAGCTTTCCATTTTTTCTCCTTCACTACCTTCCTCCTTTGGCAACCTAATCTAAGAATTGCTGGAATTCAGGTTTTTCATGACACTCTATCTTGAATACCTGAAGACCTATCCCAGACTGATGTTTCTCCATTGAGTTTCAAATTCACAGCACTTTGCCTTAACTGGCCTTGATTTTTCTTACCTTACTGATAAGGTCATGTTTCTGAAAGGGTATTTTATAGCAGCTCAGGCCAAGATTTCTAGAGAGCACCAGGGTCACTTTTACATTGAGTCATATTTTATTTCTCACAGTTTTATTATTCCTTGGCTACTGAGACAATAATTGGCTATTTACACCTTCATTTTGGACTCTCTCACTACCTGTCATTCACTCCGCTCATGCGAAAGATCAGTACTACAAGGGGTTGGAATGAGAGAAAAGCACAAAACTCTACATGTTGGTTCTCAGATTTTACCCTCGATCCAGTAAGCTCGTAACCTTCTCTTGGTTTAAAGCCAGGGAAGTACACATTCCTCACTCTCCAATATTTAACTGGCACCCACAGAGAAAGTACAAACTTCAAAACCACAACAGAGGCCAACAGAAGAGTTGTGTGTTGTCTCGTGTGCCCTGAGGCACGACAGGAGTCTAGCACCAAGGAGGGCAGGATTTAACAGACCAGCATGGGAAGAGTCACTTCACACAGGTAGTCTGGATTGAGGACCAGGCTGTGGTGTAAACTAACTGAACCGAATAAAAGTCCAATATGATTCTTCACTGAGAAAAAGAGGTTTTGGCCACATGTGATCTATTGAAACCCCCAAGAGTAACAAAGACAGTCACATAGAGAACGAGGATCTGCTTGGTGTGGACATGGATATTGGGGGCTGAGGAAAATCTGGTCATCAGCAGACCATACCCTAAACCTCTCCGAAGAGAGAGCTGGGCTTTTGCCCTCCTGACCCATGACTGGCTGATTTTACACTGCAGATCAAAGGTCTTCCTTAATCTTTGAGCTACTTCCAAGAAACCACAGACCTTTAAAAATAAAGACTAGTGATTTCATACATACTGATAAAAGTTACTTTAGCTACAGTCCTTGGGCACACGTACACACAGCTGGAGATGAATACATGTTTGTGGAATGATTAAGTATTGACCAGCAGCATTTAGTACACGAATTAAGCTTAGACATACTACCTACCAATTGTCAGTTCAAATTCCTGTGCCCAGTACCAGGTAGCTCACCCCACCAGGTGACACTTCCTTAGTTTAAAGCAGAGATTCTCAAAGCATGGTCCCCTGACCATCAGCAGGGACATCACCTGGGAACTTGTCAGAAATGCCAATTTTGGGGCTCCGGGTTGAGGCCCAGAAACTAGTGTTTTAACACTAGTTTTAACACTAGTTTTAACACTTGTTTTAACAAGCCCTCCAGGTGATTCTGATGCAGGCTAAAGTTTGAAAAACTGGTTCAGAGGCCAACACCTGATAACAATAACAAAAAACAATTCACATTCTTTTGCTTCATTCAGCTGTGACAATCCAAGGTACCGAAAGTAAAATATCAATGGTTTTATTTTAAAATATCTATTTCTACTTTTCTCAAATTGATTGTCATCTTTTCTTTTTTTGATTGACAAGTTCATTCTGATCAAAATGTTAAGTAGGAATACAAGTTGATGAGTCAGCCACCCAAGAATGCACACACACTTCTGCAAGCTCCAGGCCCATATTTAGTCTCAAACCACCTTTCTGCAAACTACCGAGATTTCGGTACCACACATCACACTGAAAGGCACAATGTACTTCATACTCCTCGCATCCAAAGACTGGAGCTCACTTTTCAATGTTAAGTTTGTGTTCTGGGTTTAGTTGGGCGAGAATTTCCCTCAGCTGCCATCAATCCTAGCTGAAGTGAATCTCTCTCCATCACTGGCCCAGGAAAAACCCACCAAATTCACATACTGTCCGTTAACCAAATAAAAACAGAAGAGTAAAAAAGGAAGCAGTGATCAAGTCATTGAACAGAAAGCGACCTGAC
This sequence comes from Phoca vitulina, assembly GCF_004348235.1. Classification (NCBI taxonomy): domain Eukaryota; kingdom Metazoa; phylum Chordata; class Mammalia; order Carnivora; family Phocidae; genus Phoca; species Phoca vitulina. The sequence continues at coordinate 13,578,314 of NW_022589724.1, read as the reverse complement.
TTGGACAAGAACATATAATTTGGATCTAGGATGATGGGGGAGGAGAGGACATCTCCTGAGGGAATCCCAGCTCATTAGAAACAAACAGGGAGGTTCTCACTTCGCTCAGAGACTGTAGGCTAAACCTCTGTTGAGGGTGGGGTGTGTGTGTGTGTGTGTGTGTGTGTGTGTAAGGAGATAAGGAGCTAAACCTCTGTTGAGCAGGGGTGTGTGTGTGTAAGGAGATAAGGAGCAAGAAGGGAAGGTTGGAGTAGGAATCACGTCTTTCAGTCTTGAACCGCTTCCCACTGCAATAGATAAGGCCGCATCATGGAGTTTAACGTTAATGGCAATGCTCTGTGATGTCCACGACCACTGCCTTCTTCCAGCTGAAGAGGAAATATCCAGTGCCGGCCCCAGCGGCTACTGCAATGCAGAGGTAGCCGTTGTAGGTCATGAAGATGAGCATGAGGAAGTAGCTGATGACCACTTGGATGATATGCAGCACTGTTTGCAGGAGGTGAGGAAAGCTCAGCATCTGTTGCCTGGAGAGTAAACAGGGACACAACCATCAGGGACCCTCAGGAGTGTTCAGGCAGCTCTGCAGATCAGGATAAAGGGGGAGCAGTTGTGGTTGGGAGCTCAGCTTGAACTGGACTCCTTCACAGCCATCCTGGCAACTCATGGCTACTTGTGTGTATGTAGGTTGTTTATGGTCCCTGGAAATGAAACATGATAGGGCTGCCTGGATAATCAGCATTGGCCAGATACAGTTATATGTCAGCAGGAGGAACCCTCTTTGGGAGGAGAGGAGACGAAGGAGGACTAATCCCCTAACTTACTCTACCTTGGCTCCTATAAAAGGGAAGCCCTAAACCCTCCCCTACTTACTTAAACATGTTCAGGCCTTCCACCTTGGCAACGTTCACATTCTAAAGAATGGAAATAGAATTGAGGGTTGGGTAGTAGAGTACAAAGCACTTAACCAGGAGTCAGGAGCCTTGGCTACCCCTCTGTCGCTCACTAGTTCTGTCACCTTAGGTAAGTCACAACATGTTTGCGCTTTAATAAGCTCATCAGTTACAATGGGAATAAATAACATTGTGGTTACTTGAAAGTAGCATATTGATTTATAGGATTCCTTGAACTCTAATTTAGTTTAAGACCTACATTTCTATTAAAACTCAAAAATCTCAAAAAGCATTTGCCAATCTGTGGGAAAGCCAGTAGTCATCCAAATACTTGCATTGACAGAATACAGACATCTGTACATCTTATATTATAAAACAAAATGAAAATAGAGCTGGGGGCATACAATTTGTCATAGGAAAGAATCAATTGGATTCTGTCATTCTTCTATACCTGACCCGAATTTCTTTTAATCTGCATATTATTATTTTGGCAAACATATTTTTTTCCTTTTTCAATTTGGGCAAATATTTTAAAATATAGATTCCTTACCTTCTTCCACAGTGACCAAGGCTTACAATTCAGAACAAATGTTCATGCTCAGAAGGGTTCCTATCATTCCTTCTTTGGCCTGCTCATGATTCACAACCTTAGCCTCCAGAGACAGTTTTCATCAAGGTCATATAGAATCACTACTAACTCAAGAAGAGGACTGTTGCTAATAAAATAGCTGTTTTGCTGCTTAACTCATCCAGCTCTCCAGAACTTCTGTCTGGATCTGTTCAGTCTTCTTACCCAACAGTTTTGTGTGTCTCCATGAGGATGGTTCCATTTGGTCCTGGGACGGGCATGGAATTGTAGCGGATGCTGACTTGTGACTTGCGCAGCAGGCTTTCTCGGGCTATCTTGAGTCCTTCATAGAACATTGCTAGTAAAAACACTGCCACAAAAGCTCCAGCCATTTCTAAGTAGGGAAGGAAAAGATGGTGGTATGGTCACACATGCAAAATCACTAGCTGGTGTGCTGTCCAAGCTAGAGAGACAACATAGAAGAGAGCTACTCTCAATTTCCAAATACATTATATTGCTACCTCTCTACTTGCACAGGCAGGCAGACAGACAGACAGGGAAAAGAGTGAAGATGGTTTTCAATTAGTGAAAACCATTGTCTCCACTGGAGAACATACTCATTTTCTGATTATGACACAAAAAATCATCTGAACAACAATCACCTTCAGGTCTGGCTACCTGGTGTCATAAATCAGCTTGTTATGACACAATGTAGAATATGCAAAAGGGGAATAAAACAACATTTTTGTTTGTTTTTATTTTTTTGTGACTGTGGTGATAGATAGATAGATGTATTTTTAAAGATTTTATTTATTTGACAGACAGAGAGCACAGTAGGGGGAGTGGCAGGCAGAGGGAGAGGGAGAAGCAGGCTCCTCGCTGAGCAGGGAGTCCTATGTGGGGCTCGACCCCAGGACCCTGGGATCATGCCCTGGGCCAAAGGCAGACGCTTAACGACTGAGCCACCCAGGTGCCCATAAAACAACATTTTAAAGTGTTGACTACTTCCTTGAGCAAAGGGGAAAAAACTAGAGAGATAAATCAAGAAACACTCTTAATTATAGAGAACACACTGATGGTTCCCAGAGGGGAGGGGAGTGGGGGGGGGAATGAGTGAAATAGGTGATGGGGATTAAGGAGGGCACTTGTGATAAGCACAGGATAATGTATGGAATTGTTAAATCACTATATGTTAAATCACTAAATACACCTGAAACTAATACAACACTATGTTAACTAACTAGAATTAAAATAAAAACTTAAAAAAAATAAAGTGCTATTTCTTGAAGACATTTCAGTTTTTTTTTTTAAGATTTATTTACTTTTATTTGAGAGAGAGAAAGAGCATGAGCAGGAGTGGGGAGCAGCCAGGGGGAAGGAGAGAATCCTCAAGCCGACTCCAATGCAGCGCTCAGGCCTAGGACCCTGAGATCATGACCTGAGCCAAAATCAAGAGTTGGACGCTTAACCGACTGTACCACCCAGACGTCCCCAGACATTTCAGTTCTAAATCTTTCACACTGTGAAGTGTTGGTAATGATATGAATATACTCAAACTGCTGATTTAACACACTACCTGAACTAAATGCTCCCCTCTTTCCCCAAATTGATTTTTGTGGCTCCAAAGATATACCTGATGCTTAAAGCAGTCCAACTGACCACTGAGCTTGTGCAATTTGAATTTAAGGCATGCCCACTCAACATTACAGACACACAAAAATGGGTATTAGTTACCCCAAAAGTAGGACTGACACTAAGATGAGCCATGCGAAGAATCAGGAATGATGTAGACCAGTTTGATACGCTAGAAACAGCACTGGAGTAGGCAGGTCTAGAAAGTCTGGGTCCCTGTCCAATCTCTGACACACTCACACTGTGTGATTTAGGGCTAACCATTTCCGTATTTGAGACTTAATTTATCTGTAAAATGGAAGGACTGTACTGGATGATTAGCTCTCCACCTAGGGTTATTTTGTGGTCTGTTTACAAAATGCTTCTTATGTCATTTTAACTTGACTATAGCCTTATGTCCAGGATCAGTAACTTATCAAATAAGGAAGCACTCTGGAAAAGGATGAAAGGAAATGGATTTGCGAAAGACTCCTATCTGGTTTCTAAATTATTTTTCAGAAACTCTAAAACACACGCAAGTTGTTATTATTGTTTAAGTAGGCTCCACACCCAGCATGGAGCGCAATGTGGGGCTTGAACTCAACGACCCTGCGATCAAGACCTGAGCTGAGATCAAGGGTCAGATGCTTAACCGACTGAGCCACCCAGGCGCCCCGTAACATACACATATTATTCAAGGGAGGTTTCCTGTAGGACCAAAGTAAGCATTGTGTATCCTTACCTTGTAGGTAGTTAAGAGGAAGATGATTATGTATCATAACCATAACCATTCAGTACTTACAGCAGGAAGAGGTGCTGGGTTTCCAGATTCTTTGTCACTGTCTCTCATGTGAGTGTCATCTCTGAATACCACCTGGTGAGGGTGGCTTACTCACCTCCAGCGGTATTGATGACCAAACCAGAAAACAATAGCTCCACATTCTTGAAGCCGAAGTAGAAGGTCATATGCTGCCAGTAAACCAAAAACAAGTCAGTTAGACAGGATTGAAGATTCTAAATGAGAATTTCAGGTAAAGAAGCTGAGAGCATTTAAAAGTATCAGATCTGGATAATAAGAGACATTCACTGAAGTGGCAGACTTTCTCCTTCATTACTACCACAGACACTCCACAAGCACTCTCCCTTGCTTTCCCTCCAACCTTCTCTCTCTCTCTTTTTAATTTTAATTCCAGTATAGTCAACATACAGTGTTATGTAAGTTTCAGGTGCACAATGTAGCGATTCAACGATTCTATACATTCCTCAGCGCGTATCATGGTTTAAGTGTACTGTCTTTTTCTCTTTTCTATACAAAGCATGAATACCAGAACCTAATTCAGAAAAGGGTCAATTCTGAAAGGAAGGAAGACAGAAGAGTCCTAGAAATCCTGGTTCTGGTGTGACTCTGAAATTAACCTGCCACATGATCTTGGGCAAATCACTTGTCTTGTCTTTGTCTGTGCTTTTCTTCCTGGGTAAACTGACCTTTAAAGATAATAACCTGCCAGACCTAAAACTCAATTATTTCTATGACCCAAGTGGGTGGAAAAGGGTAGCCTCTCCCGTAGCACTCACCATCATCATGTTGCCCATTCCCCCGCCATGGGAGTGGGAGGCCGAAGTGGTTGGATGATGGTGATGAGGTACTGTTGTACTGTTGTAAGCCATGTGGCTTGTCTCCTTATGGTGGGAATGGTCCAGGTTTCCAGGAAAAGTTGAGTCAGCAGGAGATTCTTTTAAGAAAAAGAATTATACATAATAACTTCACGATATAAAACCTTGATTCTTTTTGAGAAACATTTTTTAAGTAAGCTCTATGCCCAACATGAGGCTTGAACTCATGACCCCGAGATCAAGAGTCACATGTTCTACCAACTGAGCCAGCCAGGTGCCCCTAAAATCTTGATTCTTTTTTTTTTTTTTAAGATTTTATTTATTTATTTGACAGAGAGAGAGATAGCGAGAGCAGGAACACAAGCAGGGAGAGTGGGAGAGGGAGAAGCAGGCTTCCCGCCGAGCAGGGAGCCCGATGTGGGGCTCAATCCCAGGACCCTGGGATCATGACCTGAGCCGAAGGCAGACGCTTAACGACTGAGCCACCCAGGCGCCCCTAAAATCTTGATTCTTGATAACTATTTATTTATGTGGGATTTCATCCAATACGATTACCTCTGGAGATTGTGGCACAAGGGATTTGCACCTAGGGTTTCAGAGACCTAAGCCTTATTCTGCAAAGTAGTTCCTTTAATAGATATGTTCAATGTATGTTCAAATTTAAATCTAAGATAAGGAGAAGAAAAGTAGTTTCTTTGGGTTGCAGGTTTCGAAACAGACAATTTGTAACAGTGGACAAATTGATGCCATTAATGAAATTTAACTGCTCTAAGGCTTTCTAATCATAAATGTCAGTAGATAAAATGCAAGTGCTTCAAATAATTCACCTAATTGGATGGCCTGTGTTCAATCAAGATATTAAGAATACATTTTCACATACAGGACAACCAGCCTACGGCTAATTTAAACTTGAAGAAAAGGTCTATTACTGCCCTGGGCAAGCAGTGTGCTCAGAAGATACAATTTCAATCCTAGCTCAGCATTAGCGCTAAGAACACTGAAAACAAGGTATAAATTGAATGTTCTATATTAAATTAAGTCCAGACAACTGTACATTCAGCCTTGTGTCTTTACTACCACATCACTGCTTTACTGCAAAAGTCCATCTGGGACATAAACCAAGGAGCAAAAACTCCTGTAGCTGGGGTGGGGGTGGGGAGTGGGAAGCTGAAAATAGAGGTGTTGGTGGATTCTCTTTACGTGTCCCTTGACTCCAGTTTGTGGCGGAAAGAGTGCTTTAGAAATTCCCAGAAGGGGGGTGCCTGGGTGGCTAGTTGGTTAAGCTTCTGACTCTTGATCTCAGCTCAGGTCTTGATCTCAGGGTCGTGAGTTCAAGCCCTGAGTTGGGACTCCATGCTGGGTATACAGTCTACTTAAAAAAGAAAAAGAAAAATTCTAAGTAGGTATTCATGTTCATGAGCCTGAGTGTGCCTCTCACTCAATCAATCAATATTTATCAAGCTCCTACTATGTGCCAAACTCTGAGCTAAGTGCTAGTAATTCAGAGAGTAAGACAAACAAGGTACCTCATGGAAAGAGAAACAAGGAAGTAGAGTAAACAGAACAATTTCATGGTGTATGATTAGTGGGACGAAGGAAACAAACAGGGTAAAATGGCAACATTACTAAGAGGTGGAGAAAAGGCATACCTTAGGTAGGAAATCTATATAGATCCAAGGAGGCATGTATAACTTAAAAGCACAATTATTCAGCCATCTATTTTTCCCTCTTCAAACTCCCATCTCATGATTCTATGAGAGCAAGCTCAAGAAATAGGCTTGAATTTCCAGCAAAGGATCAAGGCAAAGCATCAGTTAGGGATAATCAAAGTTCAACTGTGAATATAAATAACTTTCATGCCAGACACTATATTACTTCGTAATTATAGAGCTTGACAATCTGGCATTATTAATACCATGGACATAAAGGACATATATAATAGGGTCCTTGTCCATAAAGTTTTTATAGCAAAGGATAAAAAACAACACACAAAAATAATCAACACGACAGCACCCATAAAATTTCAATGATGGGAAAAATGGTAAGTGGGCAGAAGTTTTCAGTTAAAGAATCATGGTAGAATGGAGAGATCCCTGGTGTCTGAGTGATGATAGATTATGGTTTTTGAGCTAAGCAAATGCAGCGAAATAAGAATAAAAAGACTTTTGCCAGCCAGGAAGACTGAGAACACATCCTCATGAAGAGACTCAAGTAGAAGTCACAATTTGTTCTCTTCCAGTAAGAGTTTGGAAAGTGATTATAGCAAAAGAAAACCATAAGGATAACTTTATTTCACATTATCAACCTGAATCCTCGCCATAAATTCAGTGATTACTTGCAGTGTCTTCTGGTGTAAAAGACTGAGGGAGATACAGAGATGAACTAGACATAGGGTCTTCCCCCAAGAAGCCTCAAGGCTAAAACCTAAAAGGGGAAACCGAACAGTTGTAATTTTTCATTTTGGGCATAAGAAGACATGTAAAGGGCAGTTTAAAAAGCAAGATCTTAGCACCACAAATTACTTAAGATTTGTAGCCTTAAATATCCTTGATTAATTTTCACATATTCTTCCCATTGACAGTTTTGGTTTTTTTTTAAGATTTTATTTATTTATTTGAGAGAGAGAGAATGAGAGAGCACATGAGAGGGGTTAAGGTCAGAGGGAGAAGCGGACTCCCTGCTGAGCAGGGAGCCCGATGCGGGACTCGATCCAGGGACTCCAGGATCATGACCTGAGCCAAAGGCAGTTGCTTAACCAGGCACCCCCCATCGACAGTTTTTAAGACCCATAGTTTCCTAATTGTTCAGGTACTTCATTACCAGTTAGAGACACCTGCTAAATGGAGGCATGTAATCAAATCTCTTCAGACATATCGCTGGCCCAATAATTCATTTGTACAAATCTTAAGAACACCTTTCAAAGTATGCACCTGTTCTGAAGTGTCATCTTTATAGGATAAATTTCACATTCAAATATACTAGGAAATAGAGCAGGAATAGAATCTACTTCTTTTCATTGTGAGTGGATAATGGTTTTCTTGTAATGGAATCCTATGCAAGGCTTGCCCAATAGTATATGAATAGGAAGGTACAAATCTGGTGGATTAATGTGCAAACATGTACCATAGGCACATATTCAAACCAATTCTGGCAAGTCCTTAGGCTTACTAAAAGTCTGTTCCAGGAAAGATGCCATGGGAATATGCCAAACTCAAATGAAATATATACACAACTTATTATTAAAGCATAAAAATAAAAGCAATTATATTCTTTTCTCTTCCTACTTGACTTTCCAGTGATGTGCCCTATGTATTTGGATAACTGATCTTCTATAGCAATCAAACACCCCTAACTCATTCTTTCTAGAAGAGAAATTCTACTTACAGGAGGTAATCTGGCAGTTGGTTAGTGTTAGTCTGCTTCCTTCGATAGCTTTAATCTAAGAAGATCCAAGCTCAGCTTCTTCCAGAATAAAAATGGGTATTGAAGTGAGAATAAATCAGAAACAGCGACATGGCAATACCATTTGCTGTTTCAATTTATAATCTGAAAAAAATGGTTTGATCATGAGCTGTGCTCTTTTTTTTTTTTAAGATTCTGTTTATTTGACAGAGAGAGACACAGCGAGAGAGGGAACACAAGCAGGGGGAGTGGGAGAGGGAGAAGCAGGCTCCCTGCGGAGCAGGGAGCCCGATGCAGGGCTCGATCCCAGGACCCCGGGATCATGACCTGAGCCGAAAGCAGACGCTGAACGACTGAGCCACCCAGGCGCCCCTCAAGCTTGAGTTTCTATGGAATTTAGTTCACATAGAATAGCTAAGAAGTTGATTTCTCAGGAAGGCGTTACACTCTTCAGTTCCTAGGGAATAATTTATCTCATCTTCAGTTGGGTACTTAAGTCGGCTACATGTCAAGTTGTTTGTCTCGCCCTGAACATTATTAGATCTGGAAAACGAGATGGCACATTCCACAGTGCACGCCATGTAGCTTTGCATTTCATTCTCTCTCCCCCTTCCCCTCACTTAGTAAGAATTGTGCAGCATTTATACAAATAGGTTCCAAAACTTCCCTGTATTAAAGGGTCTAATTCCTTCTCCACTTACTTCTGAGGCTCATCAAAAAAGAAGTTTCCTCTATTCCTGTCCACCTCCCACCTCCCAACACAGGCACGCTATAAAGCTTAACTAGAGGACCGGATTGTTTGCAAAGTCTAGCATCTTTACCAAAATAAACATGAGTTTATGAACAGAAGTTAGGAAATTGGCAAGAAGGCTGAATGCTGATGCCCATCCTGAGTCTTAACACTGACCTTACTTTTAATAGTTTATTCTAAACGTCCAATTCTTTATTTTCCTGGTGTTGCACAATGATGGATAAGAAACGGTAATCCATAGGGACTATGGAGATTAGACCCCCACAAAAAGACTACACAGAAGTGGTCAGACATCTGCCACGTGGTCCCTCTTCTCTAGCACAGACAGATAAAATCTAGAGCTTTACACAATTCCTTTGGAGACTACCTACAGTTTCCTGATAAGGAAGATTAGGAAGAAAGTTTTTCTTCTTACAACGACTAAGGTCAGGTTCCTTTTTAGATTTGTAAAACCATTAAACAAAGGCAAATCTGGGGGTGCAGGGGTGGCTCAGTCCTTGAGCGTTTGCCTTCGGCTCAGGTCATGATCCCAGGGTCCTGGGATTGAGCCCCCCATCAGGCTCCCTGCTCTGCGGGAAGCCTGCTTCTCCCTCTCTCACTCCCCCCCACTTGTGTGTTCCCTCTCTCATTATGTCTTTCTCTGTCGGATAAATAAATAAAATCTTTAAAAAAAAAAAAAACAAAGGCAAATCTGTCTGGTTGCTCTTCTGCTCTCTGCAGTCATTACTTTTTTTTTTTTTAATATTTTATTTATTTAGGGGCGCCTGGGTGGCTCAGTTGGTTAAGCAACTGCCTTCGGCTCAGGTCATGATCCTGGAGTCCCGGGATCGAGTCCTGTATCGGACTCCCTGCTCAGCGGGGAGTCTGCTTCTCCCTCTGATCTTCCCCCTCTCATGCTCTCTGTCTCCCATTCTCTCTCTCAGATAAATAAATAAAAAATCTTTAAAAAAAAAATTTATTTATTTATTTCACAGAGAGAGACACAGTGAGAGAGTGAACACAAGCAGAGGGAGTGGGAGAAGGAGAAGCAGGCTTCCCGCCGAGCAGGGAGCCCGATGCGGGGCTCGATCCCAGGACCCTGGGATCATGACCTGAGCCGAAGGCAGATGCTTAACAACTGAGCCACCCAGGCACCCCTGCAGTCATTACTTTTATTGGTGACTTATAAGCTTTAGGCAGGCACAGATAGGCAAAATTCAAGGTCACAGACAGTATACTACCATAAACAGGGATTCATGCTTATGGACTATGTTCTCATGATCAAGCAACCAGTTCAACTGGACTAATCCTGCCTTTTGATGACCTGCGCAGGGTCAGCAGATATTCTGAGAAATAGCTCTGGCCTTGTTTCAAGTGTCCCTGTAGGTGAACTTTAAAATTCTCTTGATGGCTTTATGAATTCCACATTTATATTGTCCTTTGGGGAGGGAGGCAGTAAAGGAGATGAAGAAGTAAAGAGATATAATGCATTAATAAAATAGGGCTTAGGTATCCCTCCATCACTTGGCATTCCAACCCAATATACTTGAGTTGTTTTGGAAAAAAAAAAAAAAAAAGTAGTAGCTCCCGGTAAATGGGAGGGGGAATATAATATGATGAATATATAGGGGGTAGACCCTTCCCCTTGAAGGCTATGATGTTGTTCCACTCAAACCCTCTGCCCTGGCCTCACTCTGGTACTCCAAACTGACTGGCAGAAATTTGGTAATAATTGTATGAATGTAACCACACAACTCTTTGGATATTGTAGCTGCCCTTCTTTGGCCTGTGTCTTTCTTGACGTACAGTGATCATAAAGATACGTAGTGTTACCAACTGTATTTACAAAAGGTAGTAGGCTTAGGCTTACACAGGTTCTCAGCCAGAATTGTCAGAAACTTATGAAATTCCGCCCCATTGATGTACTAAACACAGTCAGTAAAATGATGCAGTAAAGGTAGAGAGAAAATAGGTCAGGTCAATAAGAAAAGAAGTGTAAAAGACCCTAAAATCACACACACACACACACACACACACACACACACACACACTTCCCCCCAGATTAACTTTGGCAGGTGATGGGAGATGACAGGGCACTTGCTATGACTGTAGGTTTATAAAGACAGTCAGAATTTAGGAGTGTAATGGCCAGAACCCCACCACCATCACTACTATTACTACCACGACAAAAACTAAAACACTTAGATTTTTATCCTTTTCAAAATTCTTCGGAGTGCCTGGGTGGCTCAGTCAGTTAAGTATCTGCCTTCAGCTCAGGTCATGATCCTGGGGTCCTGGGATCGAGCCCCACGTCCGGCTCCCTGCTCACTGGGGAGTCTGCCTCTCCCTTTCCCTTCTGCCCCTCTCCCAGCACGTTCTCTCTCTCGCAAATAAATAAATAAAAATCTTAAAAAAAAAACTTCTTCAATAAAACAAAGGCCACTGTTTTCCCTTCTAACTTTTTGCCTTTGTTGATAATAAAAATAACTCCCAGGGATCATCCACAATGAATTCTTACTTCTTTTTCTTCACGGCCATGGCGGGGCTGATACGAGAAAATGTTGATAGAACTGGCGAAGAATTAATGTTGTGATTATTTGCTGATTTCAATATTATTTTCTTTTTCTTCACCATCTACCAAAGTGAGCTCTACTGCTTCAGATAGTCTGAGCACGATTCCCTGAAAGCACTTTTCATGGAAAGAAACCAAACTAGGCACGGTCCACATCCTCAAACAACAGCAGAGTCTATATGACTGACTTACTCATGTATCAGACTGATGGGCTCCACCACAAGCAGCCAACAGTCATAAAGGGGAAAACTACTTCAAACAATTACATTTAAAACTTAAAGAGCCTTCATTTATGAGTGGCCAGTGATCTAGGCAAACAAGAAATGTGGCATGGACTGACAAGTTTTTAGAAAAATAAAAGAGCAGCTATGAATTAGTGAGTAGTTCTTTCACTGAGAAGTTCCTGACTAAGAATATCTGCGTTAGTAAGAAAGGATGGTAACTCAGGAGCTGCCCTGAGTTCATTCTAACTATCCACAGAAAAGACAGACAGCAAACTTGTAATTTGATTCTAATCAGATTAAGACAAGCACTTTGTTTCCAGATACGGGTTCAAGGTCACCCCTATCATATATTTCATCTTTCCACGTGTCCAGTCCACCTCATTAAGCTGCTCAGACTGAGCAAGGTAGATAAGAAGCCGATGGGGCAAGACAGGTCCTGGAGGAACCCATTACATGGAGAATTATCCAGGCAGGGAGGCCTATCATTTTCAAGAGAGAGCATGCTAAAGACAAACTTAATTTTAATTTTTTAAAAATATTATTTATTTATTTATTTAACAGAGAGAGAGAGAGAGAGAGAGAGAGAGAGCGCACAAGCAGGGGGAGCTGCCGGCAGAGGGAGAGGGAGAAGCAGACTCCCCTGCTGAGCAGAGAGCCCGATGCAGGGCTCAATCCCAGGACCCTGGGATCATGACCTGAGCCGAAGGCAGATGCTTCACCAACTAAGCCACCCAGGTGCCCCAACAAACTTCATTTTTAAACTGCCATTGTCTAATCTCTAGATCACTTATGCCTCTGGGCAAACATGAATGGACAATGCTATTACCATGTAAGCAACAAAATATAAAGGAAAGAGAACAAGTTTAAACGTGAAAGGGATACAGGTGATAAATGCTATATTGGGCAAGTAATTTTATATTTTATAGCTTCATTTTCCTTAACTGTATAAACACTGAATTATATGATTAGTCAAGTTTCACCCAGAGCTAAAACTTAATTCTACATTTTTTTAGGTCAGGTTCCAGGAGAATAGAATGCTTCTCTATCCTTATCCTTACTACTGGATTGTAAGTTCTAAGTTTTAAGATGTTATTTATTCATTTGAGAGAGAGCAAGCAAGAGCACAGCGGAGGGGAGAGGCAGAGGGAGAGGGAGAAGCAGACTCCCCATTGAGCAGGGAGACCGAGGTGGGGCTTGATCCCAGGATCCTGAGATCATGACCTGAGCTGAAGGCAGATGCTTAACCATTTGAGCCCCCCACACGTCCTGACCCTGTCTTACTTATCCATGAATCACCTGCATTTTCTAACATCCTGCACACAATAGTAAATGCTTGCTGAAATGAATTGTTTTTCTCTGCATAGACATAAGACAGACAAATCAATTCCTTAATCTGTTAATGAGACACTGGACAAACCTCAATTTTCTCTCTGCCACCTTAGTGAGTCTGAAATGCTATATAATAATATTTGATGGATATGCTTAGAAATTATTCAATAGCTCTATATTAGAAGTAGCAAAATGCAGTTGATATAGATAACATAGACAAGTTGAACTTTTTAAGACTTGGAAGGGAATTACAAATTCATCTAGTTCTACTTATTCATTTCATGGAAGCCTAGAGTATGAAACCACAAAGTGCTTGGGAGAATCTAACATTTACATGTTCTGGCCTCATTTGCCTTCATAAATACTTTTATGAAATATTTGTTTGGTGATGAGTGTGAAGAGATTGTAAACAAAACACACCTGTTTTAAAAATGGACGAAAGGAAAAAAATATGGAAGAAAGGAATACACTGTTGACCCTCAAGTGACCTGAAATGCCAAATCTAGATCCTTTATATGAATCAAGTCTCTAGGGCACTGAACCTGGTTAAGTGCCACTTTCTAGAAAGGGACAGTAGAGAAAATAGACCAAACTAAGATAAGCCCAACATGAAAATAATTTTACTCTGCACATCTACCCAATGAATAACTGTGTGGGACCTGAACAAATGATGGGGGACGAAGCAATGGCGCTTCCTTTCTATAAACCCAGCTCTGTTATCTTTTTTTTTTTTGTAAGATTTTTATTTATTTGACAGAGAGAGCACAAGCAGGGGGAGTGGCAGAGGGAGAGGGAGAAGCAGGCTCCCTGCTGAGCAGGGAGCCCGATGTGGGACTCGATCCCAGGACCCTGGGATCATGAAGGACTCTGGGATTATGACCTGAGCTAAAGGTAGACGCGTAACAGACTGAGCCATCCAGGCACCCCCCAACTCTGTTATCTTATTTTATCTCCACAATCTCTCTTCTCAGAACCAGAGGCACAGGGAGCTTAAGCAATCTGTCCAGTGTTATTCTAGAAAGCTGTGGAGGTACCTTCGCTAGAACTTACCTATCCTCACTCCCCACCCAGTACGTATTCTCTGTTAAACTTGCCTTGCTATTTACCCAACGTCACAGTTTCGTGTCCATTAAAGGTCACGGTTTTGATCACTTTTCCTAATCCCAAGTATATGAGAAGTTCACCCAGTTCGCCTCTGGTTTTTGCCATCAGCAATTCTAGTACAAACATGGGTTTTCCTTTTTTTTTTTTTTAAGATTTTATTTATTTATTTGAGAGAGAGAGAGAGAGAAACAGCATGAGAGGGGAGAGGGTCAGAGGGAGAAGCAGACTTCCCACTGAGCCGGGAGCCTGATGTGGGACTCGATCCCAGGACTCCGGGATCATGACCTGAGCCAAAGGCAGTCGCTTAACCAACTGAGCCACCCAGACGCCCCATGGGTTTTCCTTTTTTTTTTCCCCCCTAAAGATTTCACCTATTTATTTGTGAGAGAGAGAGAGAGAGCACAAGCAGGGGGAGAGACAGGCAGAGGGAGAAGCAGGTTCCCCACTGAGCAAGGAGCCTGATGCGGGACTTGATCCCAGGACGCTGGGATCATGACCTGAGCTGAAGGCGGACGCTTAACCCACTGAGCCATCCAGGCGTCCCTACAAACATGGGTTTTCCTAACAGTATCCTCTACCCCATTTATCCCATGTGATACACCTAAGACAAATTAACCTACCGAAGACATGGCTCTACTTATCTGCTCAAAAAATACCACTGCTTACCAACCTCTCCCTTGTCTATTAACTTCCTCGTTCTGAGATCACAGATCTCTAAAATAAAGGCCTCAACCTACCTTCCTGCCTGCACATACTTGGAGTTCCAGTCAAACGAGTCCAATAGCCAAAACTTGAACTGGACAAACCCCACGCTTTTCTGTCTGGTATCTTTGCTCACATTGTTTCTTCAGGCTGGAATGCCCATCCTTACCATCTCTGATGCAACAAACCCTTTATCTTCCGAGGTCTCCTGCTAAGCCCTCCGAACATTCAGAGCACACTGTGCCTTTCCCAATAACCCCAGCTTGGATTAGGTCTCACAAAATACCCTGAAATGTTGTTATGATCTTTTCATTTGGGGCCTATTTCGGTCATCACATTGATAGAATGGTATTGAGAAAAGGTAAGAGAAACACAATTAGGCCTGGAAAGAGATGCATGAGCCATTTCTTCAACTATATGCAGACCACCTGAAATGGAAACCTGAGTGCACTGTCCCTTAATTGGTGGGTCATAGAAATCTCACTAAGAATTGGAAAGACCTCAGAACGCACTGCATGGAGCTCTTCAGTGATATACAAATTCTGTAATAATTGTTTGAACATGCCCAGGGATTTGTCAGGCTAGTGTGTTGCTTTCTTCTAGAAATATAAGAAAGCAAACACTCTCTTTCCAGACAAGCCAAGTACAGAAGATGTTCTGCAGGAATCTGAATCTTCCTATTTGATGGTGATGATGTTGATAATGGAACCAGTGCTCAAAGCTAAACCAGTATTTGTACTCCAGGTACTATTTACATACATTCCTGAAGCTGTAATTTGCATTTTAGGCTCTACTCCCCTGAACTAACAACTGTCTGCAAAGAGAAACCTAAGTTATCTTTAAAAAAAAAAAAAGATTTATTTACCTATTTTAGAGAGTGAACGAGCGAGTTGGGGGAGGAGTAGAGGGAGAGAATCTTCAAGCAGACTCCCCACAGAGCATGGAGCCTGATGCAGGGCTCGATCCCATGCCCATGAGATGATGATCTGAGCTGAAACCAAGAGTCAAACACTCAACCGACTAAGCTACCCAGGCGCCCCAAGAAACCTAAGTATCTTTTTTTTAAAGGATTTTATTTATTTATTTGAGAAAGTGAGAGAGAGAGAGCATGAGCAGGGGCCAGAGGGAGTGGGAGAAGCAGACTCCCTGCTGAGCAGGGAGCCTGACCCAGGGCCCCAGGATCCTGGGATCATGACCTGAGCCAAAGGCAGACACTTAAACGACTGAGCCACCCAGGCGCTCCATGAAACCTGAGTATCTTTATATCCAACTTTTTGTATCAGTTATGCTTACTTTATCCTATCTGGCATTTATGTCTATCTGTTACTGACTTACCTTCCGGCCTATTTCAAACTAATCCTTTTTGCAAGTATCCCATTGAAACTGACCTACTCATTTTTCCTGAATAAATTGAGCACTTTGACACCTGTATGCCTTTTTGGCTTGTGTCATTCCCTGTAATGCGTCCCCCCACTTTCCCCCATTTCCCGAGCATGTGCAAGTTCTCCCATTATTTAGTCAACATTTATCATGCACTTAAAATGTGTCAGAAATAGAGTGAAGTTAAAACATGGCCCTTGCTCTTTTGAGTTTACAATCTAGCTCATTCTTTAAGGCTTATTTTTTTTTTAAAGATTTTATTTATTCATCTGAGACAGAGATACAGAGAGAGAGAGAGAGGGCATGAGGAGGGGGAGAGGCAGAGGCAGAGGGAGAGGGAGAGGGAGAAGCAGGCTCCCCGCTGAGCCAGGAGCCTGATGTGGGGCTCAATCCCAGGACCCTGGGATCATGACCTGAGCCGAAGGCAGACGCTTAACCATCTGGGCCACCCAGGCGCCCCTCTTTAAGGTTTATTTAATATGCCATCTCTTCCATTAGGTTTTCCTTGGATTCTTGACAGAAGAAATGTCTTTTCTGAATTTCCCCGGCAATCTTTTCTTATGGAAAATTTGACTTACAGTTCTTAAAATACAAGATAAAAAATACCATTTTTACATTCTAATTTCTACCTCCTTACTACATCTGGAAGAACATTCAATAAGCATTTATTCATTAGAAAAGTATTTAATTCTTTTTTAAATTTTTTATTATTATTATTGCTTTTAAAGATTTTATTTATTTATTTGAGAGAGAGAGCGTACAAGCAGGCGGAGGGGCAGAGGGAGAGGGAGAAGCAGACTCCCTGCTGAGCAAGGAGCCCAATGTGGGACTCAATCCCAGGACCCTGAGATCATGACCTGAGCTGAAGGCAGACGCTTAACTGACTGTGCCACCAGGTAACCGAAAAGTATTTAATTCTTACAAAATCCATAGGTTTCAATATCTACCTGCAAGGAGCCAGGTACAAAAAGGCAAGATTCTTGCCTTTGTGGGGCTTATTCTAAGAAGAGGAAGCCCTCATTAAGCATGTAAACAAATAAATAGTGTAAGTATATACAACTACCAATCGTGATAAGTGGTATGAAGGAAGTAAACATGGTACGGTGGCAGAGAATAACAGAGAAATAACTAATTTAGATTGGGGGGGAGGAAGAAGAAAGAAGCACTCTAAGGAGGTAATTTCTTTTTTTTTTTTTTTAAGATTTTTATTTATTTATTTGACAGAGAGAGAGACACAGCGAGAGAGGGAACACAAGTAGGGGGAGTGGGAGAGGGAGAAGCAGGCTTCCCGTTGCGCAAGGAGCCCGATGGAGGGCTCGATCCCAGGACCCTGAGATCATGACCCAAGACAAAGGCAGACGCTTAATGACTGAGCCACCCAGGTGCCCCTTAGGAGGTAACTTCAAACAGACTGATGAATTATTGGAGTTGGGTAGAAAGGTAAGGGAACAGCATCCCTAGGCAAGAAAAGAACCAAGGGCATTCAAGGTCAGTATGAATAGAACACACTGAGTCATTTTAAGGAGACTAAATTTTATTCTAAGGGCAACTGGCAGCTATTTAAGGGTAAGAAGCAGGGAAGTGATATGATCAGATTTATCTTTTAATAAGTACTTTTGTTGCTATATAGAGTGGCCTTTATTTGCTCTTCTGCTCAAGTTCTTCTGTGAGGCATTCACAGAAAAAAAAAATCCTTATGGAACCATGGGCTATAGTCCTTTAATTTGCCAGAAACCATAAAGATATCTGTTAAAACTTTAGAAGGAAAAGAACCTTCTAATTTCTGGGTTATAAAATGGTTTGAGGGGCAAAACTGAAGAATATTCTACAAGAACTATCCTGGATTGTAAGAGCTTTTCAAATCCCATGGCACCCTTTGTAGGTGAGAGTTAAGCTTACAGAATACTGCTAAGAGCATGAGTTTGGAGGCAGATGGTATTCAAATCCTGGCTCTGCTAATTTCCAGCTGAGTGTCCTGGTGACATTTCCTATAAAAATTCTATGGGTCTTTAGGTTATCAGTAGGTAACTGTGTATAGAGACTGCTAAAGGGGCTGTGTCCAGATTTCAAAAGTATCTGGATAAATGATTCAAATTTGGTATTTACTCAATAAATAGAAAAATATGATAAAGGTAGACTAAGCTCCCTGAAGGACAAGAACAGCAGACTGTGAGACACACGGCAAGTGCTTAGATTTTTACTGGATTACGCAATCTGTACTCTGGAAACCTTCCACAGTGATATAAACAAACCCCACTTCTCACTTGTACCTCCTCAAAACAGTAGCAACAAAATCCAGAATTTATGTGACTCTAGTCTTTATTCTCAAGTGTTTTGAGGACAGTGGAGAACACATTAGACTGAGTCTAAGATCTGGATTCTGGTTCATCCAACTCTTTCGCTTTGTGTTCTTGTGGATAAAACACCTATCTCAGAGTTTCTCAATTTTGGCATTACTGCCATTTGAAGCTGAATAATTCGTTGTTGTATGAGCTGTCCTGTCCACTGTAGTGTATTTAACAATACCCGTAGCCTTTACCCGCCAAATGCCAGTAGCACCATCCCAGTTGTGACAATTAAAAATGTCTCCAGACATTGCCAAAAGTCCCCTGGATGGCAAAAATCACCCTACCTCTTTGAGAACTACTTTTGATCTTTGAGTTTCAGTGTCTTATCTAAAACTCAGGGAAACAGAGAGATAACATCAGTCTTACTCTCCTTCACGGTCGTTATATGATTCAAATGAAATAATGAATGGGAAGAAATACTGAGGGAAAAAAAGACCATATAACATATGTAAAAGCATTATTACTCAGTGAGTTATCATTTAAAGAGTTTATTTATTTATTTGAGAGAGAGAGAGAGCACAATAATGAGCAGGGGGGAGGGTAGGCAGAGGGAGAAGCACACTCCCTGCTGAGCAGGGAGCCCGATGTGGGACTTGATCCCAGGGTCCTGGGATCATGAACTGACCCGAAGGCAGCTGCTTAACCAACTGAGCCACCCAGGCGCCCCTCACTGAGTTATAATTATTATTATTTAAAAATTTTAATTTATATCCCACTCAGTTAACATATTGTGTAATACCAGTTCAGATGCACAATTCAGCAACTCAACACCCACACAGGACACCGGTGCTCCTCACAGCAAGGGCCCTTCTTAATCCCCATCACCCACTTAACCCATCCTCCCACCCACCTCCCCTCTGGCATCAGTGAGTTATTATTATGCTCTGTGAGTGCTCAATAATGAGGCTGAAGAAAACTACTCACATCTTGTTTATAGAATGCATCGTAAGCCTTAAGTTAAGGCTAAGTGCAGTCTAATATACTTTTCAGGCATTCAATATTTGTGAGTCTAAGTCTGGACCCAGTAATTACCCCATTCACTTTTGTGGCATGTTCTCAGGCTATTTTCTGCTGAGCTACAACAATGTAGTGTGTTTCCAAACTTGATGGCACTTGAAAGATGGGCCTGGGTTAAAGATGGGAATGGGTACTCATTTTACAGACGGAAAATTGAGGTATACAAGGTTAACAGACAAGCTAAGGTCATGTGGCAGTTAGCCTAGTGGCAGTCTGCAATTAGAATCCAGATTCTGACCTCAAGTCTAGTGATCTTTCTATTACTTGTATCATGGTACTTTCATCGAACTATCTTGTGTCCCTGTCTCTTAGCACAAAGTCAGATATTTTGCTTTCTGGGTGCAATCCAGGAAAGCTGAGATAAAGAAATGGAGAGTGGCTTAGAAAGAAATGTGGACCTATTTCTATGGGGAGGCACACGTGGCTATTCCCTACTTTCGGGGTAAACTGATGTCCAGTTATCCAAGGGCCCTGCCAAGTCTTGAAGTCCTTGCCCACTAAGCTGTCCAGGAGGAACTAAGTCTAGCTATTACCTACCTGCAGAGCAGGTGTGTCTTCCGATGCTTTCTACTGTGCTGTGGCATACAATTTGGGCTAAAATGGTTACCTTCTTTTATTATATATATATATTTTTAAGATTTAATTTATTTATTTGACAGAGAGAGAGAGATCACAAGTAGGCAGACAGGCAGGCAGAGGTAGCGGGAGAAGCAGGCTCCCTGCTGAGCACGGAGCCCAATGCAGGGCTCGATCCCAGGACGCCGGGATCATGACCTGAGCCAAAGGCAGCCGCCTAACCGACTAAGCCACCCAAGCGCCCCTACCTGCAGTATTCTTGACTGCTCGACCTCTACATGGCTCTAAGTAAGGTGAGAAAACACTCCATGCGGCCCGAGCTCCAGGCCACATTTAGCAATCTGTTCAAATTCACAAAATCCCAAAATGCCATTCTACTATATATTTTCAGACTTCTTAAAATGTCATCATTTATTCTACTCCTTTGAGATACCAGGTCACCTCTGATTATTATGCCTCTGTGCAAACTTTCAAATGCTCAATGTTGTCACTAGGAGCCATCATTCCTAACCATTGACTCCACAGTCCTTCGGATAATTCTCTGGCAGCATATGGGTTGCAGCCGCCCTTAGCCCTTACTGTGATTACGATTTGAAAGAATGTTAAAGAGTAAAGTGAGGAAATTTTGGTTTCGAGCCCCGGTTTCTCCATTACATCAGGTAATTTAATCTTTATGGTCACAGTTTCCTTGGTAAAGAAAATAACTCATCTTTAGGTGTACATGATATTTTTCATGAGAAACAATGCATACCTATCTTTTCTAGATATGCTGTGAATATTAACTGATATGCTTTAGACATTCTAACATCTCAGTGGCTTTATCAAACACATTGCAGAGCATACTGTTCATATCGCTCTGTCACATTTTCCAATTCACCAATCTTTTTTTTTTCTTTTAAGTTTTATTTAAGTAACCTCTACACCCAATATGGGGCTTGAACTCATAACCCCAAGACCAAGCGTCAGATGCTCTTCTGACTGAGCCAGCCAGGTAGCCCTCCAAACCACCAATCTTAATCATCTCTTCTGAGAGATACCTTGCTGAAGCAGAAACAGTGAGAGCAAGAGCCCTCCTGGTCTGGGAGTCAGACTGCTGTCATAAGGCTATGTCATCTTTGAAGCTCAGAACAAATTACTAAAACTTTGTGGGATAATACATCCATATAAAACTAGGAAACAAAATCTCCCAATATTCTGAACATCAAAATGTAAAAATACATATGAAAGTGACTGATACGTTAATAACATACATAGTAAATAATAAATGTTAATTACTTCCTAGTTCAAGGATTTCTTAAAGTGTGGTCCCAGGACTGCCTGAATCAGAATCACTTGAGATGTTTGGTGAAAAATGAAAATTACAGACCCCACTCCAGACCAGTGAATCTCCTTGCAGGGAAGGGGCCTCAGAATCTAGCTATTTATCAAGCTATATAGGCAATTCTTACACACTCTAAACTTTGAGACCATAGTTCTGAATTATAGAGATGTACAACATAGATATACAGTACACAGAATCTAAGGATTCGATGTTTAACAAGTGAGAGCTTAAAAAAAAAGAAAAAAGTCAAGATTCAGCCAGGAACTAAAATAAAGCATTTGTTTATTGTGATATTCCAAAAGGGCAGAGAGCTAACCTAGCCTCACTTAAAATTTATCACCTGATAATCAAAGAACCTTCTGGGCTGACACTGAATTTAATACCAAACAGCTCATCTTTGGGATCTGAGGGTCTTTTTTTGTTTTGTTTTGTTTTGTTTTTTACCTACTATGTAAATAAAATCTCTGAGTTCCAGATGAAGGGGAATGTATACATCTCCTGTAGTCTTACTTTTCTAGACTAGTTATGAACTACAGTAACTGAACTACCAGGAAAACAGACCTCAAATAGGAAATGCATGAACAAAAAAACCAAACTACTGTATGAAGAAATTGTTGGATATATTTCCCAACATGATTAATGAAAGTGGATTTGCTCCCAGGGTCTGTCCCTAACCATTAACTCCTGCATTTCTGAGATCGGAAGGTCTGTCTGAGATCCTGAACAATCCACCAAAAGCAAACAAAGAGCCACAAGTAGGAAGCTGTGGGCAGAAAAGGTATTTTCTCTTTCTTTTTTATGGCGGCTCTCCAAGTACGCCAGGCAGTATATTCATTCTCTAACTGGTAAAACTGTACCTACTGGTTGTAGGCCCTTGGGCAAATTACTTAATTTATCTCTGTGCCTCAGCTCTAAAAATCAGAGTAATAAAAGTAGCTACCTCATAGGATTGTTTTCAGGACTGTTATGAGGAGCTCACTAAGGTGATAGCATAGTAGCTAAGAGGGCAAGTTAGTTTCCTGAAAGCTAGGGCTGCCTATAGCACCAATCTCATGATGGTGTACGCAAATACAGTGACCCTGGAATGCTGTAGTGCATTGTTACTTCTTCATCTACTGTTCTCTCTAAACTTCAGTTCTCTGTCTTTGATTTGTCTTTCACTGCCTGCTCCATAGCTAACCTTTCTTTCTAACCTTTGCTGTTCTCATTTTGGGAGTGTTTGGGGTGAGCTAGCGAATCCCAGCCACTTAACTTCACCCACAGGGACGTCCTTCACCTATGTTGAATCGGGTGGTCAGTAATTTGCTTTAATTGGATTCCAATCTGCATCCATATTCTTTGAGATGTCTCAGAAGTTTCAGGCTTCTCTCTCCCTGTCTTCTAATTATAAAAATTGCATTTTATGGGTGGTTTCCCCAGCACCAAGAAATTCTCCAAGACCAGCTTGGTGTCGTACAGTTCAACTGAATTCTGACACTATCCAGAGACAGCGGCAGAGTCCACAGGTTAAGGGCTGAGTCCTAGAAGGCTGCCCTCCACTTCAGCTGCTAATTACAGACTCAGGTTATTACCTGCACTTCTGACTGGATATAAAATCAGAAGTCTCCACAACCCCTTCTCTTTGGGTTCAAGCAATTTGTTAGAGCAGCTCACACAACTAAGGAAACCCACTTACTCAATAGATTACTGATTTATTACAAAGTATATTAAACAGTATGAATTAATAGCCTGATGAAGAGAGGGCAAGGTCCTGAACAAAGGAGTTTCTGTCCTGGTGTTTGGGACTTGGCACAGTGGTACACAGAAGTGTTCTGGTTCCCCAAGCTGAAAGCTCTCTTTTTTTTTTTTTTTTTAATGGAGGTTCCATTACATAGGCACAATTGATTAAATTATTGGCCATTGGTGACTGAACTCAATCTTCAGCCCCATTCTCCTCCTGGGAGGCTGGGGACTGAAAGTTCCAATTCACATTGGTTGGCTTTACTGGCAACCAACCTTAGAGGACGTCAGGGCTTTCTAAAAGCACCTTATTATAGTTGGATAGAGGCCATGGAGGAAAGGGCAGGCAGGCTCACTGGCTAGGATATGAAGGTGGAGAGACTATAATATAGAATATGGTGGATCATTGAGGCCCCAGGCATATTTAGTGTTTGATTTCACAATTGAAGAAAACATAATTTATTATAAAAATTTTCAAGGGGCGCCTGGGTGGCTCAGTCGTTAAGCGTCTGCCTTCGGCTCAGGTCATGGTCCCAGGGTCCTGGGATCGAGCCCCGCATCGGGCTCCCTGCTCGGCGGGAAGCCTGCTTCTCCTCTCCCACTTCCCCTGCTTGTGTTCCCTCTCTCGCTGTGTCTCTCTCTGTCAAATAAATAAAAAAAAAATCTTTAAAAAAAATAATAAAAAAAAAAATTTTTTTTCAAATATATACAAAAGTAGACCGAATGTACTTATTGCTCAACTTCTACAATTATCAACTCAAAGCCAGCCTTGTCTTGTCTATACCCCATTCATTCCCATGGCCTGCCTAATTTTAATGCAAATTTCAGATATTAAAACATTTTATTTGTATGCATGTCTGTATCTCTAAAAGAAGGGGACTTTAGAAGAAACAAAACAAAATACAATACCATTAACTCACCTGAAAAATTAACAATAATTCCTTAATATCTTCAAGCATCCAGTTTGTGTTTGCATTTCCCTTGAGTGTCTTATACATTTTTTAAGAATATAAACTTTACTTAGAAGGTTAATTGACTCAGGTTTCTGTTCTTGATTTCCAACTAAATTAACAACTGCTAAAAAAAAAAGTCACCTCATTATAACATAACAAAAGACACCTTTATAGCTCACATCAATTAGGAAATCTCAAAGGTTTTAGGAGTTCTACCAGAAACAGGATGCAGACCAAATATATATTTATTATAAATCACAATATCACACTTAAAAAATGTTTAGATTTCTATAGTCATTTTACTAGGATTTTGGAAAGGAAAAGGGATTTGCTCAAAACACCATCTTGAGGGGCACCTGGGTGGCTCAATTGGTTAAGCGTCTGCCTTCAGCTCAGGACATGAGCCCAGGGTCTTGGGATGGAGCCCTGAGTCCAGCTCCCTGGTGGGCTGGGAGTCTGCTTCTCCCTCTCCCTCTGTCCTTCTCTCCCAACTCACGCATGCATGCGCTCTCTCTCTCTCAAATAAATAAAATCTTAAAAAAAAAAAAACCCACCATCTTGAAATGGAAATATGATACATTATGCTTTTGCCTATCCCATCTTTTCTACATCCTCGTTTATTAAGAGTAGGGAAGGGGTATTAATTCTGCCCCTTAATTCTAAGCTATAACATAACACCATACACCCTGTGGTATTTCTGAAACCATAATAAAGGAAACTCTCTTCATGGTTAGTTGCTAGAAAGCTTATGGCCCTTTTACAAGTTGTCCAAATAACAGGCAGAAAGAAGCCTAGTGAAGCATCTACCTTAAGCTATCCAAAAGTAATTTTCCTTGGGAGCCTGGCATTAAAGTTCATATTTGAAAAGATGGGACCTACCTGATTAAGCTGCATGTGAGGCCCTGTCATCCTCTTATCTGTGTAACTTTAGGAGTTATAGTGCACAAGGGAGCCAAGCAATCTCCTATCCCACAGAGTGTCTAAGTGCTTAAAGCATGGCCTATAGACAAGTTTCTTTATTCTAAAATTAGAAAAGTCAACACTAATCCAATGGTCTCTTCTAAATGTACAACTTTATTTATAAGCCAGAGTTTGTATTCATCTAGTTTTCCCTTTTATCTTTATGATTTCATATACATGAGATTTGCAGGAATAAAAAGATACATGTTTATTTTGAGCTGAATATTCCTGGGTTATTCCTACTGAGTATGTCTAACTCCACAGCCACCACTAGCATGTAGCTAAGTGAGGTCCAAATTTTTAACTGCAGCACAAAGAATGGCAGTGGGAGCCAAAAGGAATGTGTGTGTACACTTACTTAAACACACACACACCCCCCCCACACACACACATACACCCTTCTTCAAGGCAGTTTACTTGGCCTTTTGTCCCTTCCTGCATTGTATTAGGTGTGCAGAGGAGTGGGTTGGAAGGTGTTCACACTATACCGGGAAAAGGAAAGATATGGCACCTTGAGACGGTAGCCAAATAGAAGCCAGATCACTCTGACATCTACCCAATCTCAATTCAACGAGTATTTATTAAATACCCTCTACCCCAGGGGCTAGAGGAAATTTAGAGATGAAGAGGATAGAGGCTCTGATTGAAAGCTATTTACAGAACAAATTTCACAAATGGCTTAAGGCACCTAGAGAGAGAATGATGGAGGTGAGAAATGGAAGGAAGGAAGGTTAGTAGGTCTGGTCAAGAGGTACGAGGGGATGACAGAATTCTGATCTGCTTTGTGGTCCCTAGCTCCTCAGAAAGACATCTGATTGTTGTGGTACCACTCATTTCACAAAATCATCACATTCCACAATCATCAAAAACCTGGGAAGCCAGTGAAAGACACACACAAACAGACATCTCAGTTATGCTCTCTTTCTTGATTTTTCCACTTTTATTCCCTACATGGATGGACTGAATCCTCTATGTGGTAAGTACTGGTAAAAGTAGTTAGGAGCCAGTCCCATTTTGTCCTGAGTTTATAACATTCACCTTACAAATTAACTCCTGAGTAATACACACTGAACAGCACTAGAAACATCTACAGGATAGTGACGTAGTAGGTGACTTGTCAAATTTGCAATTCAACAGCATTTTGGTGAGGTTGCCTATACTTGGCCCTCACTTAAGATGTAGTTTCCGAATAACAAGAGATAAAAATGAAGATGTTTCAGGGGTGCCCGGGTGGCTCAGTTGGTTAAGTGTCTTACTCTTGATTTTGGCTCAGGTTATGATCTCAGGGTCATGGGGTCGAGCCCTATGTCGGGCTCTGCACTCAGTGGGGAGTCTCCTTGAGATTCTCTCTCTCCTTCTCCCTCTGCCTCTCCCACACTCTCTCTAATAAATTTAAAAAATTAAGATGTTTCAAGAAAATGATACCTTCTCATCTCTTTTGCTGTTCATTCACAATTAAAATCTCATAGAATACCAGAACTAGAAAAGTGTTTAATTATCCGTCTGATGTACATACCCTTTGAGCCAGTAATTCCACCTCTAAATACAGCTGACCCTTGAACAACACGGGGGTTGGGGAACCGACCTCCAAGCAGTCAAAAATCTGCGTAGAACTTTTGACTCCCCAAAACTTAACTACTATTAAGCCTACTGTTGACCGGAAACCTTGCTGATGACATAGTCAATTAACGTGCTTTGTATCTTATATGTATTATATGCTATATCCTTACAATAAAGTAAGCTAGAGGGACGCCTGGGTGGCTCAGTCGGTTAAGCATCCACCTTTGGCTCAGGGCATGATCTCAGGGTCCTGGGATCGAGTCCTGCATTGGGCTCCCTGCTCAGTGGGGAGCCTGCTTCTCCCTCTACCCCTCCCCCTGCTGGTGCTTGTGCTCGCTCTCTCTCTCAAAAATAAATAAATAAACTCTTAAAAAAAAGTAAGCTAGAGAAAATAAAATGTTATTAAGAAGACCATGAAGAAGAGAAAATACATTTACAGTGCTGTACTGTAAAAAAAATCCACCTATAAGTGGACTCACACAGTTCAAACCCATGTTGTTCAAAGATCAGATGTATCTATCCTAAAGATACACTGACACATATGTCAAATGTTATATGAACAAAGTTATTTGTCACAGGACTGTCTGTGATAGCAAAATATTGAAAATACAACATAAATATTCACTGATTGGGCATGGATTAAATAAATTATCATATTTCCATAAAATGGAATACTTTGCAACCATAAATAAGAATGAGGAAACTCTTTATATACTTATATAGAATGATCTCCAAGTTCTGAGATGAAAAAAAGCAGGTGTACTGTATGCTAGCATTTGTAAAAAAAAATTCAATAGGGTTAAAAGTATATACATATTATTTATAAACACCTATACTATCTCTAGGGGTCAGGGCATAAGAAAGAGGTAACACTATGATCCCTAGGAGGGGACCTGGTCAGATGTGGGTAGGAGCAGAAGGAACATTTTTCACTAAATATCCTTTTGTATCTTTTGAATTGTGAACCATGTGAATATATTTCTTACTTTAAAAAATTACATTATCAAATACAACTCCCCTATTTTACAGGTGAAGAAACTGAGGCCCACATTATTAAACGATGGCACTAACATACTCTTTAGTCAACTGAACCCATAACATCTACTTTTCATATAAGGCTTCTGTAACAGTGGTCTAACCACTTACCCCAAACCTCCCATTTCTCCAGATGGTTTGCTGGGAAGCAGCTAAGCAGGGGGTGTTTCTGAGCTTTACATATCCTGTTTTAGTGACAAATACCATAAAAGTTCCTGTTTCTCTTGCCCACTCTCACCTTTCTGTACAAAGAAGATCAAATATACAACTACATTCTTCACAAAGGCCTTTAGCAAAGCTTTTATTTGCCTAGTTTGAATAGGACAACTCAAATTTGATATGTCAAGCAAACAAACTGAAAAGGTCTTTTAGTTATGCAATGATAGAAGGGCCTAAGTCCAGTGGGGAGTGGATCTCCCAGCTACTATACTCCATTTCTCGGATACCTTTGTTGTTGGCTAAGCCGTATTCTGAAATCCAGCAATCACGAGATACACCCTTTCGTACCCTCTTACTGGATCCTTTTGTAGTCTTGATACATTTCCAACATACTAACCGCGAGTGCTTTAGTATGATTTTTGTAGATTTCAGTGTTTTGTAGACAGTGTGATGAAAGTAGAAAAAAGCACTGGACTAGACATGAGAGGCTCTGAGCTATAGACACAAGTGCCATATATTAGCCACATGACATTAAGCAAATCACTTAAACCCAACAAGTACTAGTCTCTTTACTGCAAAATGGATATAAAAATACCTACACTCTGTCAATATCATAGGGTTGTAAGGATCAAATATGTCAAAATACTTTCTAATTCTAAGGTACAGAAAGGATGAAATATAATTACTAATGGTTTGCTTACTCATTAGATGACACAATTAATCTCTGAAAGGAGATGTCCAAGTCACACATAGGGCTCACTTTCATGTCACTTAAAGTATACAGCCTCTTACAGTTTGATTTAAAGAAAACAAGCTAATCAGATAAACATACATCAGCAAAGCATTGCTTTAACTGCCTTCGTGTTATAATCAAAGGCAAAGGTTCCCCTTGCTTAAAATTTCCCTTTTTTTTTTTTTAAATAGGCTCCACGCCAATGTAGGGTTTGAACTCACGACCCTGAGATCAAGCGTTGCATGCTCTACCGACTGAGCCAGCCAGGCGTCCCTAAATTCTCCTTTAGTTACATTATACAGGATTTTAATAATCTAGATCATAATGTTATTGGTTTGCCTGTGAATGCTGGGAATTAATTTGGTGTGAGGCAGAAACTAGAAAACATTTTAACTGCTATTTTACTCCTCCCTCCCCCCTTTTAAAAAAAGATTTATTTATTTATTTGAGAGTGTGTGCACATGCAGGTGGAGGGGCAGAGGAAGAGGGAAAGAGAGAGAATCTCAAGTAGATTCCCCACCCAGCTTGGGCACAACATGGGGCTCGATCTCATAACCCTGAGATCATGACCTCAGCCGAAATCAAGAGTCTGATGCTTAAGTGACTGAGCCACCCAGGCGCCCCGCCTCCCTCCCTTTAATTAACAAAGGATGACTTAATGAAAACGCACTGAAAGAATATACACAAAAATGAGAATAGTTGTTTAATACCTCAGATTGAGGTTGCAGTGTGTGGAAAACTACTGGGCTAGGAATCAGAAGCCCTGGGTTCTAGATCTGGCTCTTGGAACTTACTATCTTTGTGACCCTGAGGAACGCACTCTCTTCATTCATTCACTCAAATGTACTGTGTACCTATGGAGTGATGGAACTATGATGAACCCCTATCCTCAAGAAGCCCAGTCTGGAGAAGGGATACATACAAATAATGAAAAACAGTATAAGATGTACTAAGATATAGATCATGCACAGGGTTGTGTGGGAGCTGATAAAAAGTCATCCGAAAAGGTAGGGAGGAAAAAGGTAGGAGAGAGGAATGGGGGCCTGTGGGTACATAGTTAGCAGCATGCCTTTGCCTTTGATTTTGAAAACCAAAAGACTAAGCTCTAGGTGCTCTAAACTGCTTCAAAATTGTGTCAACACTCAGCACAGTCTCATTAACACCTCTACTACCTATTTAGAGAAAGACTCAACCTGGCTGAAAAGGTCCTCTAACATTTCACTGGTTGCTAGATTTGCTCTCTACAATGTATAGATTCCCTCCAAATCATTTCTCCTTGTAATGCAGGTATCCATCTCATGACACTGTACTGCATAATGTTCTCAACCTACAAAAGCAGGTTGTATACAAAAGCCTAGGGCCTTTGTGTAAAGGAAGAGGTAGGGTGGACCCTCCTCAACCCTTTCCTTTTCCGCAGCGCTTTGCATTCCTAAGGATGGGCCCCTCCTCTGCTTGGGGATGTTACCTAAATCTGAAATGATACCACTCAAAGCGTGGAACTTCAAAAGCATTTCCTTCCCAGTCCCTACTGTAAGCTTTCTTTTGGCATAAAAGGTTCGTTTTAATGTATTAAGTATCAGACTCCTGATGACTTCTCACAGCAAACTACAGAAAACTTTTGATTTTCTAAATGGCTGTATTATGCTAAAAGCTGCATGTGGGAGTACCCGCATTAACGACCTGCCCTGTCTTCTCCCCTCTCTTTCCCCCCAGTCATTCCTGGCTTGCCAACTTTTTTTTTTTTTTTTTTAAGTGGGCTCAAGGAGCCCACCACAGGGCTCGAACTCACGACCCTGAGATCAAGATCTGCGCTGCTTTACCAGCTGAGCCAGCCAGACGCCCCCTGGCTTGCCAACTTTAAATGGCAGAGTTATCTGGGGGATGCCTGGTGACTGACTTATCTGACGTCTTCCACTAGTTAAAGTCGTCTTGTCATTGTAAACACTTGCTTTTCCAGTGATAATTATGCCATCTCTTCTTTTGTAGCACTTCTGGTGAGGAAGGCACAAAGAAGAATCCACAGCAGAGCCAAACTGGGAGTAGGAGGGGTAAAGACTCAAAGTTCAGAGACTCCACAGAGTATGGCATAAATTGTTTTATTCACATTCAGCCTAGAACCTTTATTTTTTTCTCAATTCAAAATTGAGATTATAATCCAAAGAAAAACTGGATCGAGGTTTTTAAGGGCTAATACCTGTTTCACAAGTAGTGTTTACCATGCCTTATCTCATTCAATCCTCACAACAACTCCCCATTCTAAGGACTATTAGGAAAATGAAGTGAAGGTGCACCTGGCTGGCTCAGTCAGTGGAGAATGTGACTCTTGGTCTTGGGGTTGTGAGTTTGAGCCCCACGCTGGGTGTGAAGATTAAACATAAAACTTAAAAAAAAAAAAAAAAAGAAAGAAAAAGAAAAATGAAGCAGATACTTACACGGGAAGCTTTTACTTTTTTGTCATATACTCCTAAACCACTTGAATTTTTTCATATCAGTCATGTCTTTTAGAATAAATAATCCCATTTCCTACATGGCTAAGTACAAACTTATCCCCTTGGCTTTCAAGGTGTTAGACAAATACGGCTCTCGTCTCCTTTTCAATTTTAATCCACGACTTCCCTATCTGTTCTGTTGTCTTATACCCTTAGCAAACGATCCCAGAGAATTCTCTTACCTGACTTAAATGATAACACACTAACTAGGCTAGTCTCTAATATTATGGGATCAACACTTTTTTCTCTCCCTCAGGGAAGTTGTGTCCTTAATCAAGTGTCAGGTAGGTTTATTCATAAATTAACTTATGCCAGTTGTGCTTATTAATGTAAGAATATAATTTAATAAAGTATTACGTAAAGCAATTAACTGTAAGTGACAAGAGGAAAACAGCAGCAGCTAATATTGAGTACTTGCTACCTGCCAGACGCTGTTCTAAGTGCTTTACATGAACTGACTCCTATAATCTTCACAAGAACCCTAGAAACTAGGTACTATCATTGTCCCTATTTTCCAAAGGAGAAAACTGAGCAACGTGCCCAAGACCTATATAACTAATAAACGGCAAAACAATTTGGCTCCAGAGCTTAAGAATTTAGCTACTATACTACATGGACTGTCTGGTAGTTGTTTCCATGAAAACCAAGTTGAAAGCTTTGGAAAGACTAGATAAAAATGAGTCACACAGATACATACAACTACTCAACTCTACCTTGTACATCAAAGTAGTAGCCATAAATAATATGTCAACAAATGAGCATGGCTGTGTTCCAATAAAACTATTTACAGAAATAGGCAAAAGGCTATTTTGGCCCTCATGCTGTAGTTTACAGATTCCTGGGGTCCACAGCCCAAGAAAAGCCTTATTTTAAAGAATGGCAAAAAGATGTTTATGCTTTAAGTTAAGATCAAATGGTTAAGGTCTGTGTGTAACTAGTATCTGTAGGATTCTCTGTTTTAACTTATTTTTTTAGTTGGCCAACTATTGGCCCTAATTGCATCAAATAAGAGGGCAACTCTGGTCTTGTAAGAAATTTGTGCCATCTCTCCTGTTTTTGTGCTTTTGCCAAAGCCACCCCCTCAACCTGGAGAACCATACTTCCTCATTTCCATTTGGAATCCCACTCATCCTCAAAGCCTATTATCTAACCACACATACTCTTTCAAACTAGATATAATCTCTTCTTCCTTTGAAAACCTACAATAATTAATTTCTACTTATGGGACTTACTTTGCTATGTCTTCTAGTATAATTATTTGTATACTTCAACTATCCCTACTGTTCAAATACAAGCACTTTGAGAACAAGAACAATGACGTACTCATTTTCCTATTCCAGGCAACACCCAGCACAGTGCCTTACACATAGAAGGTTTTCAGATATTTCTTGAATTGTGTTCTGACATTCTTGTTTTCAGTGACTGAACAGAAAGAACACTATACCAACTCCCCCAAACCTATATTCAATTCATATTGCTATCACCAAACCTATCATCTAACCCGGTTATGACTTTAAACTTTTTAATTATAGTTTAATATTTACAATGCATTCACTAGTACAGATTAGTATGGGTGACCTGTATATAAAAATTATCATCTCTACAGCAAAATTGCTGATAATTTTTTTTTTTTAAGATTTATCTGACAGAGAGAGAGAGAGAGAGAGAGAGAGCGCGCACGCGCATGCACAAGGTGGGGAGTGGCAGGCAGAGACGAAGGAGAAGCAGACTCCCTGGGAGCAGAGGCCCATGGGGGCTCGATCCCAGGACCCTGAGATCATGACCTGAGCCGAAGGCAGATGATTAACCGACTGAGCCACCCAGTGCCCCCAAAATTGCTAATTTGAAAGGAATTGTTAAAATTGCCACTTACTGGTTAATCTTGGGTAATCTTTATATTTATTTAAATATAAAATATATTTTATAAATGCATTTAAAAACTGTGTATTTAAGCAAAACAAACAAACAAAAATGCTTAATTCAAACTTGAGATCAGGATTGTGCTTTCCTTATCTCCGTATTCCCAGCAGTACTTAATAGATAACTGGGTCTAAACCACTCCTTTTACAAAGTGTTTAGGAAGCCTGGCCTAAGCTCAGAGCGAGTTAGAAGGGCTGGGATGGGAATTCAGATTTCCTGATTCCTGCTCCAATATTCTAATTCAGGAAGACAGTGCCTTTTTACTTATTTGTTTAAAAAATTTTTTCCATTAAAAAAAATTTATTTATTTATTTATTTATTTATTTACTTTTTAGACAGAAAGAGAGAGAGAGACAGCACGAGTAGAGGGAGGGGCAGAGGCAGAGGGAGAGAATCTCAAGCTGACTTCCCCCTGAGCATGGAGCCTGAGATCATGATCTGAGCTGAAATGGAAGTCAGATGCTTAACCAACTGAACCACCCGGGCACCCCGACAGTGGCTTTTTATCTTTTTTTTTTTTTTAAGGTTTTATTTATTTGACAGAGAGAGACACAGCAAGAGAGGGAACACAAGCAGGGGGAGTGGGAGAGGGAGAAGCAGGCTTCCCGCTGAGCAGGGAGCCCAATGCGGGGCTCGATCCCAGGACCCTGGGATCATGACCTGAGCGGAATGCAGATGCTTAACGACTGAGCCACCCAGGCGGCCCAGACAGTGGCTTTTTAGATGTACCTAATCCTGCAGTTCAAATCCTGCAAGACTGAGGAAGCCTCACCACTGTCTTCCCCTTTCTCATACTGCTGATCAGAACTAGCAGCTGTGTTCCCACAGTGGTGACCTGGGCATGCATATTTGTGGCGTCCCAATTGCCAAAAATGCTGATCCAGATTTTACGTGCCTGCCTATCTAAAAAGGCTACTTAAATACACTGGATGAAAACATCCCCAACTCAAGAATTCAGGATAAGCACTCAAATGATCTTTTAGCATTTTTTAAAAGGTACTATTCAGATGTTTCAGTGCTGGAATGACGATGACCAGTATTGGGGAAAGGGGTTAGAAAAAGTGATGTCACTTAGGCAGTTCATTCTCTCTCTCCCTGAGAGGTAGCCAAGTTCATATTCTAAACAGAGCTACCGCAAAGGATTCCAGTTCTAGTGCTTAGATTCCAGTTGCATCACTGTTTTCACACTGTCAGCCTTCACTGCTTTAACCATCTTAATCTGTAAAATGGACACAGGAAGCAGACAACAGCCCTGTCTCTCAGTTTAATAGAGAGATACTTTACTAACAAAAATCAGTTCCATATACTATTTCTAGCTATTCTATCCCCCCTTCCCCCTCCCCTAGAGCTTTATTTATTTATTTATTTTTAAAGATTTTATTTATTTATTTGACAGAGACAGAGAGAGCGAGAGCAGGAACACAAGCAGGGGGAGTGGGAGAGGGAGAAGCAGGCTTCCCGCCAAGCAGGAAGCCCGATGCGGGACTCGACATGACCCCGAGCAGAAGGCAGACGCTTAACGACTGAGCCACCCAGGCGCCCTCCCCTAGAGCTTTACACAATAGTAAAATCATCTTCAACTAACAAAAGAGACGAAGCAACCCTGATAGTTCACAGCTACTACAGCATTTTTATCTTTCTGGAAGGCAAGAGCCACTGTAAGGCTCTCTGAGTCACATGTGAAAAAGATCCCAAGAGCATAAATTAAGGAATGGGAATAAGGATGAATTCCATTACTCAGTCTAACAAAGAATAAGAATCCATTATGGTCAAGAAGGCATAGTGCTCTGTGACACAGGTGACATCAAGATGAATAAAACTGTCCCTGTCTTTGAGGAGCTTACAATTTAGTACCAGCACACAAACTATATTAACAGGCAGAACAAAGGAAGTACCAAGAAGTACAAAGTTCTCTAGGAGGTGAATCACTACCAATCACTTCACTTCAATTTCATGTTAACAGACTAAAACATCCAGGTAAGGGACACCTGTTGTACTAACCTGATCAAGAGAAGCCCCGAGTGAAACAACTCCAGTTGAGATCTATGGAAACGGATGCTACAGTGAAACATTACCTGCTTATCCACACCTTGGCTAAACCAAGCTTACCCAGAGATTGTTTCAGGAATTATACCAGGTTAACCAAAGAAATACTTACATAAGATACAGAGAAGGTGGAAACTGGGGACAGAGAAGTCCCCAACAACTGATGTTGACTTAGGTCTGTGGCAAGCAGACTATGCAAAACCCAGACCAAGATTGGGACTGGGGATTTTCCCTTCTAAAGTTTTCTCTTTTCCATCACTCACCCCCAGAATATCCCAGCTCTTCTGCACCTCACCTGCATAGGGAGGGGAATTCTCTCCAGATTTATGCCACAGTCTAGCAATAACCACTCTGGAAAGACGCACAGTGTTTAAAAGTTGATAAGGTTCTTGTTCACCCATCAGCTTACTAAGTCCTGAATCAAGAGACTAGGGATCCAGCTCCCGTCTGCCCTTTACTCTGTGTGACTTCGGACTAGTCATCCAAGTGCTTATTACTTCGTTTCCCTATTGCAAATTCTGGGATTATGAGGAGACTGGGATTGAATTGGATGACCTCTGAGGTCTAAAAGCTTCTTGACCAGCCGGCACAGAGAAACACTGGACAAAGAGCCCGTTGAATAAATAGCGAGGTCGGCCACAGGCAACAAGCGAGAGGGACGGCAGGCCCGTTTTATAGACGAGGAAAGTGAGGCACCGAACACCCAGCCCCAAGGTCACTCTAGCTGTCACTGTAGGGGCCCGGCCGAAAGCTCAGTTCTCCAGACTGCCAGTCCCGGGCCCTTTCTCCTTTCGCAGAGCGGAGCAGAGTGGCGTGGAGGGTCCTTGTCCCGGGGGGAAAGGACTGTGCCCATGCCAGGGGTGTGAGAGGGGCGGTGGGTGCTTACCTTCCAGATCGAGTCTCGCCACCGGCACCTCCCTCTTAGAACCTTAACCCGTCACCACCCCCACGACTCTTCGGAAGCCCCCTCCACTTCTGCCGGGCTCGACGTGTCCAAGACCGCCACCGAGGCCGCGGATTCCCGCCCCTGCCCCGCCCCCCGCCTCGTCGGCCAATCCTTGCGCAGGATTTCGGAGCTCCCGCGGATTTCACTGCCTCTGCAGGCTGGAGAAGCCTTACGTCACGGGCGCGCGTGCCCGCGAGGTCCTGTCATTTGCCTTTCCCCCACCTTCTCCGGAGTCTAGACCCCTCCCAGCCGAGCCACCGTGCGAGAGTTCGTCCTGCCGGAAAGCAGCACGCCGCCGCGGCATTTCACGACGTCGGCAGTGAAAGGCCCGAAAACACTCTTGTTTTCCTCCTACGGCTGGGCGAAAGGCACCGCGATGTTCGGTGCGGGAGACGAAGATGACACCGACTTCCTTTCGCCTAGCGGCGGGTGAGTGACTGAGAAGCGTGGGACAGAAGGCGTAACTGAGAGAACTGGGCAAATGGTGGGAGGGGTCGCTCTCATATTAGACTTCTCTCCAACTTCCGGGTCCAGACCCCTGCCACATTCCGGTGCTCTACAGGTTTCAGAATCCGGGCAGAGCTCGAAACTGTGCCGTGTCTGTCCACCTCGATTCTGGACCTGGCATGTCCCATGTCACTCAGCCTGGCCCTGGGCTTCGCCTTTTGCTTTGTGGGTCAGTTTCTCCTGCTGTGAAATGGAGGTGATTACTGATGAGAACATCTGCCTCAAGAGTTTTTATAGGAGTCGGCTGGGGCTGATATGAGACTTTCTCTTCCCTGTGGACAAAGCAGTGACACTCCAGAATTGGCCCTTGTGGGTCAGCTTCCGCATCTTTCAAGGCCCAGCCCGGATGTCACCATTTGGTGCTTTCCCTTCTCCCACAGACCCAGGCAGAATGCATTGCTTTCTCTTCCTTATTCCCACAGTTAGGCTGATTACCTCTATCCTTGCAACACCGAACCTACTGGATTATGAACCCTGACAGAACAGGGACTTGCTTTTGCTGTTCATCTGTGTCTAGCGCTCAGCACAGTATGTCGTGTGTGCTCCGGAAGTGCCTGTTGAATGAATGATAGCTGTGAAATTGCACTTAAAAGCTCAAAGCCAATGTAAGAGACTGCAGTCGCTATCCCTTGCCCCCAGTCATTATATATGCTAGCCTGGGGTGCAGGACTTCAGGAGGCAGGGTTTTGTCTCTTCCCATAATCAGTTTAGCCTTTTCCCTCATGTTGTGTCAGTAGACAGCTTGACTCCTTTGAAAGTGAGCTACCAGTACTGATCCTTACAGAGCCCTTTCTTTGAACATATGTTTAACAAATTTAAGAATGTACAGAGGAGTGATGAATACACCAACATACATTCCTCATCTTACTGCTAAGAGGTTACAAAAATGATTAAGCTACTGTCCCTGCTCTCAAGTTGCTTCTTTTGGAGAGTTCAGTACAAGAATGACCATAAAATGACATCAGCTCTCTTTTGGTCTTGAATAGGATCTTTTGAATTACACTGTGACTGGCTGTATATTACCTACCCTTAAGTCCTTTCTTCACCCTTACCACCCTGTTCCACCCCTGCTCTCACTTTAGATGGTCTATATCCACTGAGTTCCGCTTTGGGTTCTTTAAGTTGCTCAGTTATTTTGGAGTTAAGCTATGCTTTGGTTCCTTTTTCCCTATTCCACCCAAAACACTCACTAAAATTTCCACATAGTCCAGCCTGCTGCTGTTGACTGTGTAGTCACCTTTTTGATTTAGGCTTAACTCACCTATTAAAAAAAAAATCTGATGAGCTAGCAAATAGATTCAGGTGAAAAATAAAGAGATGAACCCAATTTAAAATGAGCAAAAGAGGGGCGTCTGGGTGGCTCAGTTGGGTAAGCGTCTGCCTTCGGCTCAGGTCATGATCCCAGGGTCCTGGAATCGAGCCCCGCATCGGGCTCCCGGCTCAGCGGGAAGCCTGCTTCTCCCTCTCCCACTCCCCCTGCTTGTGTTCCCTCTCTTGCTGTCTCTCTCTCTCTGTCAAATAAATAAATAAAATCTTTACAAAAAAATAAAATAAGCAAAAGATTTGAATAGATATTTCTCTAAAGAAGATGTACAAATTGCCAATAAGTACATAAGAAGATGCTCAACATCATTAGTTATTAGGGAAATGCAAATCAAAGCCGAAGAGATACCGCTTCACACCCACTAGAATGGCTGTTATCAAAAAGACAATAATGTGCTGGTAAAGATGTAGAAAAATCGGAACCAAATACAGGCAGAACTCACTG
The DNA here is from genome assembly GCF_004348235.1 of Phoca vitulina. Lineage (NCBI taxonomy): Eukaryota > Metazoa > Chordata > Mammalia > Carnivora > Phocidae > Phoca > Phoca vitulina. The sequence continues at coordinate 13,540,131 of NW_022589724.1, read as the reverse complement.
TATGGTAGTGAGTTACTGCAAATGTGACCATGCAAGCTGAAACTGTACAAAGCAAGCTTAATAGGGCGCCTGGGTGGCTCAGTCGTTAAGCGTCTGCCTTCGGCTCAGGTCATGATCCCAGTGTCCTGGGATCGAGTCCCACATCGGGCTCCCTGCTCCATGGGAAGCCTGCTTCTCCCTCTCCCACTGCCCCTGCTTGTGTTCCTGCCCTCACTCTCTCTCTCTCTGTTAAATAAATAAAATCTTAAAAAAAAAAAAGCAAGCTTAATAATTAATGGGAAAGATTACAGTTGTTTCATGGTCTTTAAAACTTTTGGTTGAAACAAACTGTTTGTACCTTGAGAATTAGTATTTTATTTTTGTTTTTGTTTTTTTAAGATTTTTTTTTATTTATGGGGCGCCTGGGTGGCTCAGTCGTTAAGCGTCTGCCTTCGGCTCAGGTCGTGATCCCAGGGTCCTGGGGTCGAGTCCCACATCGGGCTCCCTGCTCAGCGGGAAGCCTGCTTCTCCCTCTCTTCACTCCCCCTGCTTGTGTTCCCTCTCTCGCTGTGTCTCTCTCTGTCAGATGAATAAATAAAATCTTTTTTTAAAAAAAGATTTTTTTTAAATTTATTTATCAGAGACAGAGAGAGAGATCACAAACAGGGGGAGCGGCAGGCAGAGGGAGAAGCAGGCTCCCCGCTGAGCAAGGAACCCGATGTGGGACTCGATCCCAGGACCCTGGGATCACGACCTGAGCCGAAGGCAGATGCTTAACCGACTAAACCACTCAGGTGTCCCTTATTTCTGTTTTTAAAAACTTGTCAAGAGGGGTGCCTGGGTGGCTCAGTCAGCTAAGCACCTGCCTTCAGCTCCGGTCATGATCTCTGGGTCCTGGGATTGACCCCTTTGTTAGGCTTCCTGCTCAGCGGGGAGTCTGCTTCTCCCTCTCCCTCTGCCCCTTCCCCTGGCTCATGTGGCTTGTGTGCACGAGGTCTCTTTCTAATTATAAAAATAAGATCTTAAAAAAAAAACTTATCAAGAAAAAAAGTCAAGAGTGCTTGCCTTCCCTTTGTACATCTTATATGGAGTGAACATTTCTTCTATACCTTGGCAAATTGTCATATTTCTAAGTCTGGATCAGCTTCTGACATTTTATCATTTGAGTTTTCAATCTTGTAAAGTACTTCCAAGAGTTCCTTTAATGTGAAGTTTTTTTGCTATGTCATTTCTTCTGGGACATTCGTCATAACCACTTATTTATATTGATGTTTTCCCTCATTAAGTTCTTCTGACTGCATATCTAGAGTCAAACAGCAGTGACGTTAACAATTCACAGTTTACCATTTCTTCTATAACTTCATTTATACTGTGACCCAAATTTCACTTCCAACATTATCCCATTAGTTTCTGTGCTGCACTTATATCTTTGTTGGCCAATTCTGTCTTTTGAATATCTGGTTTTCTAAAATGTCACGTGGGTTTATCATTGGTAGACAAGACAGCACAAGCACACGCTTTGCTCTCTGTCTCTGAGCTGAAAAACAGTGTGCAATGTCCAATCACCAACACACTGAAAGAAGTGACAGTCGCTCACTGATCATGACCTGTATCTGTTATGTACTGATTTGTGGACTGAAGAGCTAGCTGCAAAGTTTGCACTTTATGCATTTACTCACAGTTAATAAACCATTATAATTGAAATTTGAACTGTGCTGTTGAGGGACTAGTGTTTAATTAAAACGTTACCTGAAGATGTTGCGTATAGGAGCCGTGCAAGCTGAGGGCTTCTTGTAGTAGGGCGGCAACTTTCATAAAACTAAACTACAGGATATGAAAGGGCAAATAAACATATTCACAAGAAGACTTTAACAAACATCTCCCAAACCTAGAATAAAGTGGATAAAAAATTAGTAAGGCTATGTTTTTTAAAAGAGGAAAAAGCTTTTTGAATTAATATTTTTTCATATCAATCTGTTTTGTGTATGGCTGTGACTTTTGGAACTTTATAAGAGATACTTTAACAAATTTTTTTTTTTTAAAGATTTTATTTATTTGACAGAGAGAGACACAGCGAGAGAGGGAACACAAGCAGGGGGAGTGGGAGAGGAAGAAGCAGGCTTCCTGCTGAGCAGGGAGCCCGATGCGGGGCTTGATCCCAGGACCCTGGGATCATGACCTGAGCCGAATGCGGACGCCCAACTGAGCCACCCAGGTGCCCCAACAATTTTTTTTTTTAAGATTTTATTTGAAAGAGAGAGATAGAGCATGAGTGGGGAGAGGGGTAGAGGGAGATAGACAAGCAGACTCCCCACTGAGCAGGGAGCCCACGGGGTTAAGGTTAAGGACTCGATCCCAGGACTCTGAGATCATGACCAGAGCTGAAGTCAGACACTTAACCAACTGAGCCACCCAGGTGCCCCTATAAGAGATACTTTATTTTATTTTTTAAGATTTTATTTATTTGACAGGGAGAGAGAGAACACAAGCAGGGGGAGCAGCAGGCAGAGGGAGAGGGAGAAGCAGGCCCCCCGCTGAACAGACAGCCCAATGCGGGACTCGATCCCAGGACCCTGAGATCATGACCTGAGCCGAAGGCAGACACTTAACCAAATGAGCTACCCAAGTGCCCCTATAAGAGATATTTTAAATTCACATTCTTCCCTAGGTGAAAATATTTGGGAGAAGTCTGTAAATGAATGTTAAAGCTCCCAAATTTTATGCAACAAGCAGTCTGCTACTGACTGAAAATGACAGGGTAGATAACGCCAGTCATGTGTTCTTTTCCAGATTCCTGGCCTGAGATAGTTCTTGGTGGCTCATCTGTGCTGCTTTTCTGAGCAGGCCCATCAAGGACATGAAACATTTTAGTTCTAGGTGTTTAACTGTGCTCCTCGGGTGCCTGGGTGGCTCAGTTGGTTAAGCGTCTGCCTTCGGCTCAGGTCATGATCCCAGGGTCCTGGGATTGAGTTCCATATCGGGCTCCCTGCTGTGCAGGGAGTCTGCTTCTCCTTCTGTCCCTCTCCCCAATCGTTCTCTCTCTCTCTCTCTCAAATAAATAAAATCTTTTTTTTTAAACTGCGCTCCTAAACATAGACAGTAGCTAATTGAATGATAAAAGGCTTAGTAAACAAAGTTGTACAGATCACTTATTTTTGTTCCCAGTAATAACCAGAGAAACCAAATCAAATTTAAGATTGAGGATATTGAAGGTTTTACCAAGGGTCTCTGATTCAGCTATTCCTTCTTTGTTTTTTCCTGAGGAAGTAGAACATATGACAGTAAGTATTGCAGCTGCTTTCCACTTCCTCTTATAACTGTAATTTGCTGTAAGTATACTTGCTTATTAATTTTCAAGTATTTTGACTTGATTTCATTTAGGATATTCAAGCCTGGTAGAAGTAGGAGTATTAGTACCTGGGATGGCTGTTGAGATGATTGATAATCTGTGTTCCAAGTTTCCAGGTCTTTTCAAATCCATGTTTAACCTAGAAGTAGTAATCAGAAGGCTTGCTTCTTTTTTTTTTTTTTTTTTTTATGCCTTAGCTCTTTTCCTGCCATCATGACTTTGAAGTGAAGAAATATTTGAGGGCGCCTGGGTGGCTCAGATGGTTAAGCGTCTGCCTTCGGCTCAGGTCATGATTCCAGGGTCCTGGGATCAAGTCCCACATCGGGCTCCCTGCTCCTTGGGAGCCTGCTTCTCCCTCTGCCTCTCTCTCTCTCTCTCTGTCTCTCATGAATAAATAAATAAAATCTTAAAAAAAAAAAAAAAGAAATATTTGAATGTCTGCTAAGTGTATGGTACTTCATTTCAGCTGATAGCATTTTATAGTTGCAGGTCAGTTTGTGCATTGATTGATCATGCTTTCTCCCTTATAGGGGTATCTGAGTTCAAGTGACATTTCAAAGTAATAGGATATGTGCACATGTATATAAAACATATATTGTGTACTTACTCTGTGCCAGGTACCATACTAAGTAATAAATATACATTATCACATTTACTTTTCCCCACTAGTTTATTAGGTAATTTTTACTATTATACCCATTTTGCACATGGGAAATTAAGAGTCAGAGAGTTGAGTTGCTCAGGGTCACACAGCTAAAAAGTGGAAGAGCCTGGATTTGAAATCAGGCAAGCGGATTTCCACTAGGTTGCCATGTGCCCATTATTATTATTGTAGAAGTAGATGTTTGATGCCATAGTTTATAAAAGAAATACTTTAACAGCAAAAAGAATCCCTGTTTTTTAAAATACATTAATACAGTATAACTGCTATGTGTTACCATTTTTTTTTTTTTTTTTAAGATTTTATTTATTTATTTGATAGAGCACACAAGCAGTGGGAGCAGCAGGCTGAGGGAGAAGCAGACTCTCCACCGAGCAGGGAACCTGATGCGGGGCTCGATCCCAGGACCCTGGGATCATGACCTAAGGCGAAGGCAGATGCTTAATGACCGAGCCACCCAAGTGCCCCTGTTTTTTGTTTTTGTTTTTGTTTTAAGATTATTTATTTATTTATTTGACAGAGAGAGAGAGCATAAGCAAGGGCAGTGGCAGGCAGAGGGAGAGGGAGAAGCAGGCCTCCCACCGAATGGGGAGCCCGACACAGGGCTTGATCCCAGGACACTGGGATCATGACCTGAGCTGAAGGCAGATGCCTAACTGACTGAGCCACCCAGGTGCCCCTGTGTTACCATTTTTGATGAGAAGAGAAAAGGCGTATAAAGCTAAGGTTAGGTAAAGACTTTGGCAACTAAATGCATTGGCTAACATTTATTTTTAAAATGAATTAATGCCGGGGCGCCTGGGTGGCTCAGTCATTAAGCATCTGCCTTCGGCTCAGGTCATGATCCCAGGGTCCTGGGATCGAGCCCCACATCGGGCTCCCTGCTCAGTGGGAAGCCTGCTTCTCCCTCTCCCACTCTCCCTGCTTGTGTTCCCTCTCTCGCTGTGTCTCTCTCTATCAAATAAATAAAATCTTAAAAAAAAAAAATTTAAATGAATTAATGCCATAATGACTTTTCCTGTGAATTATAGAGACTCAAGTCCAGAGTTAGCAAGCCCATTCTTGCTAACATAGAAAAATGTGTACATTTGAGAATACCTTAGAAGTGGAAAAGATAATAATTTGCAAGAAACTTACGCCCCTAAGTCTATATAGAGTTCATTTAAAAATATTAATGGAAAATAGAATGGAGGGCACCTGGGTGGCTCAGTTGGTTAAGCGTCTGCCTTGGGCTCAGGTACCGAGTCCCACATAGGACTCCCTGTTCAGTGGGAACCTGCTTCTCTCTCTCCCTCCACCCGTCCCCCTGTTCATGCATGCTCCCACTCTCTCTCAAAAATAAATAAATAAAATCTTAAAGAAAAAAAATAGAATGGATCTGAAAGATAATTGGGTTGACCTGGCTTTTGGATTGATTTTGCAGTCATCAGCTGGCTGGCCTTTAGAGCATCTATGGAAACATAGTTTACATATGACACTTTTATCTTTCCCTTGAAAAGAACGTAGCAGCAAAATGAAAACAGCAAATCCAATACCCATATCCATACTGAAGCTAACAAGGACATTCTTATCAATTATCTGTGCATAAACTATTATACCTTTTTTTTTCTTTTAAGATTTTACTTATTTATTTGACAGAGAGAGAGACAGCGGGAGAGGGAACACAAGCAGGGGGAGTGGGAAAGGGAGAAGCAGGCTTCCTGCTGAGCAGGGAGCCTGATGCGGGGCTCAGTCCCAGGACCCTGGAATCATGCCCCAAGCCGAAGGCAGACCCTTAACCGACTGAGCCACCTAGGCACCCCTAAACTATTATATCTTTTTTTTTTTAAAAGATTTTTTATTTATTTATTTGAGAGAGAGTGAGAGAGAGAGAGAGCACAAGACAGGGGAGCGGGAGAGGGAGAAGCAGACTCCCTTCTGAGCAGGGAGCCCGATGTGGGACTCGATCCCAGGACTCCAGGATCATGACCTGAGCCTAAGGCAGTCGCTTAACCAACTGAGCCACCCAGGCGCCCCTAAACTATTATATCTTAACTAGGTTCTAAGTTTTGTAAATTTTTCACTGTATTAAAGGCATTGCCCAACTCTCCCAGAATCTTATTCTTTTTTCTTTTTTTAATATTTTATTTATTTATCTGAGAGAGAGAGAGAGATCATGAGCGGGGGGAAGGGTAGAGGGAGAAGCAGACTCCCCGCCAAGCAGGGAACCCAATGAAGAACTTGATCCCAGCACCCTGGGATCGCGACCTGAGCCGAAGGCAGACGCTTAACCGACTGAGCCACCCATGCGCCCCCAGAATCTTATTCTTTTAGGGAATCTTCCCAGATTGCCTCAGTTAAAGGAGAAATCTTGGTTTCCTCTTAATAGTATTATCATTTGTTTATGTCTTATTTAGGCCAGCACTGATCTCTACACTTGCAATCTCACTTAACCTCTTAGTCCTTTAGAGGAGGCATTGTTGACCCCATAAACAGGAAACTTAAAGGAAACTTACAGTACACTACCTTGAGAAAACAGGGTAATAGTTTCAAATCATGTTAAATTTATTTTGCAAAATGTTAGTATGTATTATACATTAAAATTGTTGGGGGAAAAGGCCCCCAAAAGTTGTGAAGTTCTTATTTTTTAAGGTGTTTTTTTGTTTTGTTTTGTTTTGTTTTAAGTAATCTCTATGCCCAGTGTGGGGCTTGAAATCACAACCCCGAGATCAAGAGTCGCAGTGCTTTACTGACTGAACCGTACAGGCACCCCTCAATATTTGGAGAAGAGGAGCTCAGAGCTAGACTAGACTTGTTCATTTATTTTTTATTTATTTTTTTTAAAAAAAGATTTTATTTATTTATTTGACAGAGAGAGACAGCAAGAGAGGGAACACAAGCAGGGGGAGTGGGAGAGGGAGAAGCAGGCTTCCCGCCGAGCAGGAGCCTGATGCGGGGCTCGATCCCAGGACCCTGAGATCATGACCTGAGCCGAAGGCAGATGCTTAATGACTGAGCCACCCAGGCGCCCCACTTTGAGTTCATTTATTGAGCCTATTATATACCAGACCCTAGGCAAAATATAGTCAAGTGGTAATTATAATAGACAATTATCATGTTACATAATAACTGATTGAATAACTTTTATTAATCTGTATGGAGTATAATTCCATACAACAGCTACTTGTTATATATCTTATATTACAGTTTGCAATTATTTATTATGTAATGCTTAATATCCTTTTTAGAGGATGTAAGCTCCTTGAAAATAGAACTCAGCTTTGCTCATCAATATATACTCAGCATTTAGCACAGCATTGGATACATATTTCTTGAATGAACGAAGTAGACTCCAGTGGGAGCCCCTAAGAAGATTATCTAATCTAGACTTTGAGATTAGGGGCAACTTCCAGGGGAGAGAAAGAACAAGAAGAATGTTTCAGGCAGAGGGAACAGGATATGCAAACGTTGGAGATTAGAAAGATCTTGCCTTATTTGAGAAACTGGAAGTTCTGTGTAGCACACAGTTGGAGTTGAGAAATGGCCAGTTAGGAAGCTGGGGAAGTATGGAGAGGTGAGGTCTCGAAGGACTTTGTAAAGCTGTCTTGTGGAGTTTGGATTTTTATCTTGGTAATATTGAGGTATTATTGAGGGTTTTAAGGAGGAAAGAGACTTGATCAAGTTTGGTTTTTAGAAAGATCACTGTGGATGCCATGTGGAGAATGGATAAGAAGCAGGCAAGACCAGGACAGGGAGATAAGTCAGGAGGTTGTTGGAATAATTCTAGTTAGATAGATATGATGGTGACCTGAACTAGGGCAGTGGCAGTGAGGATGGGGAGAAATGGATGGGTTCAAGAAGTATTGAGCAAGTAAAATCAAATGGACTCAGGGATTGGTCATGAGCACCAGAGGAAAAAAAGACAAAGGATGTTGCCCAGATTTCAGTTTGGTTGTGTATGTTTGCAGAAAAGAGTTAACACAGGAGACATGACAACATCATCTTTAGAAAGTCCTGTTTACAAGGTTGGCACTTGGCTAGCATATGGGAACTTGATTGGTAAACAGTTCCCCACACTGATACAAAGCTTTCCATAAATGATACGTGGCTCAGTGTGCCTAAACTGCACAAACAGTAGGTTTCTATTGAACCTTACCTTTCTGGGAGTGTAGAGTTTTGGTTTATGCTAGAGGGTTTTTGTGTGACCAACCCCCAATAAAAAACCTGGGGCACTGAGGCTCTGATGAACTTCCTTGGGAGACTGTATTTCATATATGTTCTTCCAACTCTTTGCTGGAGGAATTAAATGTGTCCAGTGTCACTGCACTGGAAAAAGGACTCTTGGAAGCTTGCTTTTCATTTCCTCTGGACTTTGCCCCCATGTGCCTTTTCCTTTTGCTGATTTTGCTGTGTTATCTTTTTGTTGTATTACATCTTAGCCATGAGTACAACTATATGCTGAGTCCAGTGAGTCTCGGCAAATCACTGAACCTGGTGGTGGTCTTGGGGACCCTGATAAAAAAGTATTTTCACCAGGAGAAGAGAATACAAGAGTGAGAGCAGGTTTTACTGGGGCAGTGGGGATTGAAAGATACAGGTTCTAGTTTGTTATGTCACATTTGTGTGGCTGGTGGGATATCTGTGTTTTCTGACACTCAGGAGCAAATTCTGGGTTGGGGATACAGATTTGAGCATTATCAGCATTTGGATAGCACTTGATACCAACGTAAATGAATTAGATTGCCAAGGGAGGGAGAGTGTGAAATCTGGGAGCATGGGCATTTAAAAGGTTGGGCAAGGGGCGTCTGGGTGGCTCAGTTGGTTGAGTGTCTGACTTTTGGTTTCGGCTCATGTCCTCAGCTCGTGATCTCAAGTGTCGTGAGAGCAAGCTCCATGCTCAGCAGGGAGTCTGCTTAAAGATTCTCACCCCCTCCTTCCCTCCATCCCTCTCTCTCTCTCTCTAATAAATAAATAAAAAAGAAAATAAAAGGTTGGGCAAAGGAAGAAGAGGCCCAGGAGTTAAACAAGGAGCCAGAGACATGGGAAGACAACAAGAGAGGGATCCCATTAGCATTTATTGATGTCTTACTTGGGCCAATCCCTTCTCCCACCCCTGCAAATATCCCCACAGAAGTCAAGGGAAGAGTTTGTTTGAAGAAGAACAAATTAGTTGACAGTGTAAAAAGGGTGGCATGAAGGCCAAATAAGATAAGGACTGATAAACTGTGTTTAGTAACAAGGAGGTTGCTGGTGAGCTTAACAAGAGCAGTTTCATTGGAATGGTTGGGGCATAAGATTCATTGCAAGGGATGGGAAGGAATCATTCTGCCTGTTAGATGATAGGACCATGTTTGATGGAGTAAGTTTGAAGTACAGTTCTATTTCAGTGTAATAAATGAGTAAAAGGTAGGAAATTATGACTTGCAAGGCAAGAATTTACAGTTTGAAGAGACCAGAGAGCATCTGCTCAATTTACCAATCACCTCAATTTATATACGCAGAAACTGAGGTCCAAAATAAATGCCTTGACCAAAGTCCTGTGGACAGGCAAGGTCAGCTGATGCTGTTTAGATCAGAAATACAGTCTTTTTTTTTTTTTTTTTAAGTTTTTTTTTTTTTATTTGAAAGGGAGAGGGGAAAAGGGGGGGGGGGGGGCCGGGGGGCGGCAGGCAGAGGGAGAAGCAGGCTCTCTGCTGAGCAAGGAGCCCCATGCGGGACTTGATCCCAGGACCCTGGGACCATGACCTTAGTCGAAGGCAGACGCTTAACCAACTGAGCCACCCAGGCATCCCCAGAAATACAATCTTGATTTCAAAGACACTTACCTGTCATTTCCAGTATGGTGGGATATGCAGTCAAGTAGGTATTTGTTCAAGGTTGGAGGTGAACAGCTTTTATAATGATTCCAGGTTTGAGATATGTCAAATGAAATGTCATTTTCATTTTCTACTAACAGTGCCAGACTGGCCTCTCTTTTTGGACTGGATCAGACATCTGCTGGCCATGGAAATGAATTCTTCCAGTACACAGCCCCAAAGCAGCCTAAGAAAGGCCCAGGAGCAGCTGCAACAGGTAAGTGAAGAGGTTAGGATTGGTCCGTAACAGCTTAGTTGGAAGGGTAAACAGCCTTCCAAAAGTGACATGCCAGGTTGTCCATCCTCAGTCAATCTGGCCAAGTTCACTACCAGTGGTACATTCTTCTCTAAGCTCTGATATTCTGAATTCCAGCACCTAGATAGTATGCCCTTTGTTGGAAGCTGGGGGAGGAAGGTCTCAGACAAACTCTTTTGCCCCACGTGAACCACACTCTCTGAAACTGCCTGAGGCACTGTCCAATGTTTTGGCAAGAAGGAAGAGCTGCTTTTCAGTTCTTTTACCTGGATAGGTCAGATATATGCTGACAGTGACTTTTTCCCAACTGGACAGTGGTGCTCAGTGCGCTATCCCCTGTGCCTTTCATCATGATGGAGACACACTGAATGAACATTTGTTGAATGAAAGGAGAGAAAGGGGCAACTAATATTTCTAAAATGCCTGCTTTCAGTCTGGTCTCAGGTACTTACATAAATTCCCTTATTTAGTTGTCTCAACAGTGCTGTGAAATAGGGAAGACTACCACCAGTTTAGAGGCTCAGAGAGGTTTAGGGACTTGATCAAGGTCATACAGCAGTAAGTGACATAGTTGAAATTTGAACCCTGACTTGACTCACTCCAAAGCTCTTTCCTCTACACTTTGCTATCTTTCTGTAAGAACCTGAAGAGGAGTGGGGGACTGATAGAAATAGTCCTGAGCAGAACAGGTGGTAAGGGGCATTAAATTCTTTGTTGAATGAAGATGAAAGTATCGAGTGCCTTTTACATGTTGGGCACAATGCTGGCACTGAAGGTTTGTTAGATTATTGAGAGTTGAAGAGTTGCAACAGATATCATATGGCCCATAAAACTAAAATATTTACTGTTTGGTCCTGTACAGAAAATGTTTACTGTTCCCTGCTCTAAATCTTACCTGTCACTTTGGGCAGCTTTGCTATAGATTGCTGGTCCTGTTCTCCAAGCCATGACCAGGCCAGATTTCTAGTAGGCTCTGCCTTTACATTTCCTCTGGCACAGCTCTTCATCAGCAGTGTGTTTCTGACTCAGTTTAAAGCGGTTGAGTTAATGGATGTGGATAAAAATAAACAGTCTCAGTCCCCAGCCAATGAGGTAACTTGATTTTGTTTTAATTAGAAAACAACAACTATGAGTTAATTATACTTTTAAAGGGGAGTTATAGAGGCATTTCAACTTAAAGATTACCTATACAGTCTTAGGTAGGCATTTACAAAGAAAAAATAAAGTCGCAAGATAGGAGATCCTCTCTGTTCAAGGGGTATTTGTGTAAGAAGTCTTTGCGGGGAAAGTGACTGCAGCATAGTTCTTGAATCTCTTCAGATTTCAATATAAAAATAGAGCAGATAGAAAAGACAAACCTATGGGTAATATTTACAACAAATCCAGTTGAAAAGGTATCTTCATGAATATCTCAAAGTACAGGCAGGTCTGGACAAACCACTAACAGCTGCAAGGCTTGTGTGGTATCAGCATTTGCATGGGAGAAAACAGGGTAGCAATGGGTTATCTAAATCTGAGCATGGAAGAACCCCAAAACAGCCACCAGATGTTCATGGAAAATACGGCAGGTGAAGCTGAAACTGGAAAGTGTTTCCCCACTCTAGTTGTGGGTAGGTACAAGCGGTTGATAATGGGGACTGAAAGAACTGGAGCAGTCTTGCTCCTATGAACCTTTTTTTTTAAAGTAGGCTCCATGCCAACGTGGGGCTTGAACTCATGACCCTGAAATCAGGAGTCACATGCTCTACCAATTGAGCCAGCCAAGCATTCCACTCCTATGAACTTTTGAAACTCATCCCCTAGGGTGATCTTGTAGGACAAGTCCCCACACTCAGAAGAACCAGCTGGGAATGGAATTAAAATTGAGGAGGATGGGGATATAATAGAAGTGAAGGAGAAAAGATATAGATAAAAGTAGGGCTAGAAATAGAATCAGGAAGTCTCAGGAGGAAGCCACCATATTTTTGAGCTCTATTCGAAAGCAACAGAAGAGGGAGCTCTATGAAGTTAAGAAAGCCACCTTGAACCCTACCGCTTTCTAGAAGTTCGGAAAAGCAAATTTCGCATTAAAAAGAGCAGTAGGAATTTACCAGAATCCAACTCCATGTCAAGTAATGAGAGAGCAAGAAACAGAATACTATCCTTACAGACAGTGAGAGCTCTATTCTGTGAGAATGTTTCTTACTGAATAGATCAAAAACTACAACCACCTGTTAACATTAGGAAAATAATATAAGACATGAAATGAGAACCTAAATGAGATTAGAAAATCTCAGAAGTAAGTGACAAGACTCAGGAAAGAATTAGAGACATAAGAAAAATTTCAGAAATGAGGGCTAGGGACACCCAGGTGGTTCAGTCGTTAAGCGTCTGCCTTCGGCTCAGGTCATGATCCCAGAGTCCTGGGATTGAGCCCTGCATCAGGCTCCCTGCTCCGCGGGAAGCCTGCTTCTCCCTCTCCCACTCCCCCTGCTTATGTTCCTTCTCTCGCTTTGTCTGTCTCTGTCAAATAAATAAATAAAATCTTTAAAAAAAAAAAAAAGAAATGAGGGCTAAATGAGAAGGAACACAAGAATGAATAAAAACAGCAGATTATATCTGAAGAGAAATAGAAGGTTAACAAGAGGAAATTGTTAAAAAATAAAAAATTTAAGAGATAAAAATGTTCCAAAAGAAAGTGTGACAAATATTAAGGATGGCAAAGAAGATTCAACACATGGAGAGAGAGAGAGAGAGTGTGTGTGTGCGTGTGTGTGTGTGTGTGTGTGTGCGCGTGTGCACAGAAGAAAAAAAAGGAAGGGGAAAAGAACAGACACTAACAACTGTAATTCAAGAAAACTTAACTCAGGGGCACCTAGGTGGCTCAGTCATTGTCTGCCTTCGGCTCAGGTCATGATCCCAGGGTCCTGGGATCGAGCCCCGCATCGCCTCGGGCTCCCTGCTCAGTGGGAAGCCTGCTTCTCCCTCTCCCACTCCCCCTGTCTAGTCTGGTCTTCATGTTTTCCTTATTATTTTATAAAAACCTCTCTCTCCCTCTGTCAAATAAATAAATAAAATCTTAAAAAAAAAACTTTACTAAAAAAAAAAGATTTGTAAGTACATATTAAAAGAAGTCCTTGTCGGTGGGGCATTCAGAATCTGCAATACTGATTTCGGAGAAGAAGGGCTGCTGAGCCAATGAGAACATCCCATCTGACTTACCCTTCTAGCAAATCCATGAGCAACCTTCCATTTCTAGGGTATTAGATAGCGAGATGGGAGTGTACTGGGAGAAGCAGAACTAACCTGAAGGGAGGATGCTAGACTGACCTTGGGGAGAGTGTTTTTTCTCAGTGTTTCACACCTGTCCTGATAACCTGCCTCTGGCCTTAGTTACTTTTTTTTCTTAACAGCTGGCTTATCAGGAGAAAAATTTTATTGTCGTATGACGTACAACTGGACAGTACTGGTTGAATTGACAACTATGTTGTAGGTTTTTATAAAATAATAAGGAAAACATGAAGACCAGACTAGGACAGCAAGCAAACAACGTAGGTGGGTATTCATCAAAACAAAACAAAACAAAAGGACCAGTACAAATCTATAGAAAATGTTAAATCTCTGTTTCGCTGTAATCAGTAAATGCAAATGAAAACAACAGTAACATGGCATTTCCCTTTTCCCTACTGTCCCTCTTTGGTTGGTAAAGATTTAAAAAGATCGTCTCCTGTTGTAGGCAAGAATGCAAAGCGGGCATATTCACACTGCTAGTGGGGCTATAAACTGGTGCGACATTTCTCAAGGGCATTTGGGCAGGACGTAACAAAACCTTAAAATGTTTTACACTCCTTCACCCCATAATTCCAGTTTTAAGAATTTATTTTAAGAAAGTAATTAGAGATACATACTAAGATGTATGTTTTCAGGATGTTCACCACAGCATTATTTATAATGGAGGAAAATTGGAAACAGTCCAAAGAAATGTCAAATAATAGGACATTGGATAAATTCTGGCCAAGTCATAATACAGTATTTTATGTAACCACCAAAAAGCATCTTTAGGGTTATTTTATCTTTGTCTTGGAGACTGTTTTAAAAGAAAAACTAGTACTAAATAAGAAAAGGAGGTTGTCAAATTATATCATAAATTTCATTTAAAAACTATAAGAAAAAAAGCTGTGAAGTTTATGTGTATTGAAAAAGGACCAGGAATAAATGCATCAAATTATTAACATTTATTTTTAATTGGTGAGACTACAGGTCATTTTTATTTTCTTTATCCGTTTCTGCATTTGCTAAGTTTTACGTATTATAGAGTACATGTACTCTATAATCAGAAAAAAAGATGTGTCAGTATTGTTAAAAAACAAAATTCAGCTGCGTAAATTTTAAAGATCTCTTTGGCTTTAAGTGACTCATGAATTGGGCAGCATCCCATCCAACAGATAGAAAGGAGCTCTGAGGAGTTGCACAAAATGACTTTTATAGGCAGAAGGGAGCAAGAACAAGGAAGTTACGGTAGGCAAAAAAGCACGATGATTATTGCAAGATTGCTTTCCTCAGGGGATGGCAGGGATCTGTCATGTAGATGACCTAACTAATGCTGAGCAGAGAATTCGTGATTGACTGGTTTCAGATTCCATTTCAGGGAGAGCCGAAACTGTTAAGTAAGTCTCAGTTTAGTGACATCTGTCAGTAAGTCTCAATTTGGTGACTGGGACTTAGCATAAGTGACTCCATCTTAAGCCTGTCATCTTGTTTTTAAAATACAAAAGGAAAGAAAGAAATCAAACAGGGATACTTCTGAAAGTAAGTTCTTGGTTTCCATGTCTGTGCCAATGTTCTCACTATTCTTCCATCAACACATTCATGTGGTGAGTATAAATATGCAGTTTTCTCTAAATACACTGTTTTAAAACGTTAGTGTTACCCTGAATCACTGGAAAAGTGAAGTAGTGAATATGATCTGAATATCATCATTAATTTTCTAGCCTGAAATAAGGGAAGGAGAAGTAATTTATATTAGAGCTGGCAAAATACTGGAAAAAGAAAAGAAAGTAGATGGAATATGACCTCGCTTTCTGGGCAGGGCCTCTTGTCCAGCTCCGAGACTTGTTTGGAGTGGAACCAGAGTTGGATTCTATCCTGGGCTCGCTGCTATCATTGTGTCATGGCACTTGGGTGCTTAGAGCTCCCATGTCCTCATTCCCAGATGAGGTCATAGGGCTGTTCTGTGGGTCAGATAAAGATAATGGCCATGAAAACATTGTACCACTTAACTGTAAGATGTAAAGGAGAATTTTGAAGCTGCTTCAGTGGTTAAAAATCAGTTTTAAGAAAGACGTGAATGACATCTTTGTTTTCTTCTTCATCTTTAGGAAATCAGGTGCCAGCAAAAGCAGCCCCCACTACAACGGGCACCCCCACCGTATTGGTTGCAACAGCAGTTCATGCGTATCGATAGTAAGTAGCCGAGAAGGAATGCTTTCTGAAGTTGGGTGTGGGATGCTGGCTTAAGCTCCTGTCTTTTCTCAATAAGCCTCTGTTGGTGGCCAAAGGAGCTACGCAATTAGGCTGCACAGTCCTTCCATAGGCAGAGGATCAGTAATGCTTTTTAACATTTCGGTTAGAGAATTCTGCACATACAACTTTGGAGAGCCATTGTTTTGTATACTCTCTCTAGGAAGTGCTTGTACCCTCAACAACTACCTTCTTAAGTGCTCACTCCACTGAGATACCATGAAGAGATATTTAGAGAGTAAAGAAGTTGTATAAGAGCTTTAAATTATAAACTGTTCACCTCTATCCTTTTCTTGAGGCTAAATGACTAGATTCCTCACTTCTCTGTGGCAGAAGACAAAGCTGTTCTACTTAGTTTAAGGAAGTATTAATACCTATTATTTTTCTTGCTTCTGTAGCACAAATGGTCAATATATAAAGCAGGGCAAGTTTGGTGCTGCAGTGCTGGGGAATCACACAGCCAGAGAGGTGAGAATGCCCCCATGTCTCGTGTACATTCAGGTGTCCCAGATCATACTGACGAGTTAGTTTTTACCTCAACTTGCCCAATGTCTCATGTGTCAGAGGATTAGAATGATCATTCGTTTTGAATGTGAATTTTTAATATGAGGTACATAGTAACATTGATAGTCACATCTTGCTTACTATTGTGCATTAAAACAAATCCAACCGGGGCGCCTGGGTGGCTCAGTCCGTTAAGCGGCTGCTTTCGGCTCAGGTCATGATCCTGGGGTCTTGGGATCGAGCCCCACATCCGGCTCCCTGCTCAGCGGAGAGCCTGTTTCTCCCTCTCCATCTGCCTGTCACTCTGCCTACTTGTGCTCTCTCTCTGTCAAATAAATAAATAAAATCTTTAAAAAAAAAAACCAACCATGCAAAATCTTTTAAGTTTGACCTTTGTGATATGGTACTAAAGACTTTGGAGAGTTTTAGAGTAAACCATTTACCAAGGACATCCCTTTGTTAGGTAATGAAAAACACTTAGTGTTCTACTTAGAGCATTCTGTCTTTATGCCTGAATCAATGACCGGTGTTTATCCTTTGAAAGTTTGACAGTGAGGTGGGCAGTGGATCGCACAGCATAGTATTGGTTTGGGTCAAAAAGAAATGTGGCTAGACGCCCCAAGACTTGATTTCCTTATGTGGGTTGTATCTAGGTTCAAATTCTGCTCCAGAGGAGTGCCTGGGTGGCTCAGTTGTTAAGCGGCTGCCTTGGGCTCTGGTCATGATCCCAGGGTCCTGGGATCGAGCCCCTCATCGGGCTCCCGGCTCAGCGGGAAGCCTGCTTCTCCCTCTCCCTCTCCCACTCCCCCTGCTTGTGTTCCCTCTCTCGCTGTGTCTCTCTCTGTCAAATAAATAAATAAAATCTTAAAAAAAAAAAAATTCTCCAGAATGTTTTAAACATTGTTGAGAGAAGCATGAGAAATTCTGGCATTTCAAAGGTCCAGTGAACTAGGGCCACGCTCCTAAGACACTCTGAGACACAGATAAGATGAGCTGTTCAGGGTAACTAATGTAATAGACAACACTCATTTGTATTAAAAACAAACAAACAAAAAACTTAACTGTGGAAATTTGGAAACACATATAAAAATTGTGGGACTCGAATAATGAACCCCCAGAAACCCATTCCTAGGCTCTAAGAGTTATTAATCTTATTTCATCTTGATTCCAGCCTGTCTTCCTTCTTCTGCTCAGATTATTTTGACTATATCTCCAGCATACAATTTTAGATGTCAATACTTTAGTATATATCCCAAGGATTTTTGTTTCTAACATAACCATTATCCAATTATCACCTAAAAACCCCACAAAAAAAATTTTTTTTACGATTTTTATTTATTTATTTGAGAGAGAAGGAGAGACAGTGAGAGGAGAGGGAGAAGTGGGCTCCCCGCTGAGCAGAGAGCCCGATGCGGGACTCGATCCCAGGACCCTAGGATCATGACCTGAGCTGAAGGCAGGCGCTTAACAACTGAGCCACCTAGGCATCCCTAATATTTTTTATCTCATTCACTACCAGCTAGTGTTCAGATTTACCTGATTGTCTCTTTTTTTTTCCAGTTTGTCTTAATCAGGTCTAATAAGGTCCATACATTGCAATTGGTTGTTATGTCCCTTAAATCTTTCATTCTTCTGTCCAGAGGTAAATGATGTCTAGTTGTCCCTGATTTTGTCATATAGTAGCCATCCATGATTATTATCTGGATGTATTAATTCATTAGGAGTTGCCATTTGGATTTTAAAAATCTGGTATTGGGACTTTACCACCCTTCACCACCAATAGGAGGTAGTAGGTTGTGGCAGGCAGCAGTTCCCACTGCAACAATTATAAAGAAGATAAATTGCAAAAATTATATTTAAAATTCACTGGAGAGCTGTGGAAATGATGAGGACTAGATGAACTAAAATTTCAGAGAGGGAAAAGCCATTGAGCCGACTATTTCCTGCCCTTGGTTCTTTCGCTGATATGATGCCTAGGAGTGGCATGGCATGGTCAGGTATGGCCCAGTCAAAGAGGCTACTGAGGGGAAGAGACACCGGCAGACACTAGAGGAGCTCCAAGCACAAGATTGGTTTTTCCCCATGGGACATTTGCAGAGTTCTGGGATGGTGCAGAAGTCCAGGGGCTATGCCGGAAAGGCAGAGGGAAACTTCTTCATCTCGTGGTGCACAGGAGATAAAAGTCCTACTATAGGGCTGGTACCTGGAATAAGCAACAGCAACGACTTTCCTCTCAATACATTTGCTAGATTTTGAACTTCATGGGGAGGAGGCTAAAGAACTCAGCTCAGAGGGGCACCTCGGTGGCTCATTCAGTTAAGCGTCTGAGTTCGGCTCAAGTCATAACCTCAGGGTCCTGGGATGGAGCCCCGCATCGGGCTCTGTGCTCAGTGGGGAGTCTGCTTGTCTCTCTGCCCCTCTCCCCACTCCTGCTCACTCACACGCTCTCTCTCAAATAAATAGATAAAATCTTAAAAAAAAAAAAAAAAGAATTCAGCTCAGAATCTATGATGGGCAGAACTTTCAGGACCGAGGAGTCAGAGAACTTCTAGGCTCTCAACCAAAAGCCAGGGAAGATAATAAATACTTGAGAATAGGGGCAGCCCAGAAGTGGACCAACTATTGATAAATCTCTGATCCTTCCCCGAGCAGTTCAATCTATGATCAGATTGAATTGAGTTTTCAGCCCCTCATTCTATCTGCCTAACATAGGATAAGGAAAGTCTTTTTTGGTGCAAGATTGTATATCAGCCGACATAGTCCTTCCCTCCCCTGTGGAATTGAATTTTAATCATTTGCTTAACTACGATTGTGTGTGTGCATGCGTGTGTGTGTGTGTGTGTGTGTGTGTGTAGTAAATACATATGAAACATAGTATTTGCCATTTTAACCATTTTGAAGCACACAGTTCAGTAGCATTAATTACATTCATGATATTGAGCAATGATCACCGCGATCTATTTCCACTTTTTCATTACTCCAAGCAAAAAAATCTGTAACCTTTAAGAAATAACTTCCCTTCCTGCCTTCCATTATTTCCTGGTAATGTCTAATCTACTTTCTGTCTCTGTGAATTTGTCTATTGTAGATATTTCATATAAGTGGAATCACTTACGGAATCTGGCTTATTTCAGTTAGCATAATGGTCTCAAGATTTATCCATGTTATAACATATATCAGAACTTCATTCCTTTTTAGGGCTGGATAATATTCCACTGTGTGTATGTAACACATTTTATGTATCCATCAGTTGATGGACACTTCTGGTTGTTTCCACCTTTCAGCTATTGTGAATAATGGTACAGTGAACATTGACATACGAGTATATGTTTGAGTACCTATTTTGAGTTCTTTTGGGTATATACTAGAAGTGAAATTGCCTTGTCATATGGTAATTCTTTGTTTAGCTTTTTTCTTTTTTTTAAGATTTTGTTTATTTGTCAGAGAGAGCAAGAGCGCACAAGCACAAGCAGGGGGAGCGGCAGGCAGAGGGAGAGGGAGAAGCAGGCTCCCTGCTGAGCAGGGAGCCCCAAGTGGGGCTCAGTCCCAGGACCCTGGGATCATGACCTGAGCCGAAGGCAGACGCTTCACTGACTGAGCCACCCAGGCGCCCCTATGTTTAGCTTTTTGAGGAACTGCCAGACTGTTTCCACAGTGGCTGTACTATTTGTACATTTTCACAAGCAATAGATGAGGGTTTTAAAAATGGCCATTCTAGTCAGTATGAAGTGGTACTTTTTTATGGTTTTAATGTACGTTTCCCTAATGACTAATGATGTTGCACATCTTTTCATGTATGTGTTGGCCATTTGTAGATCTCTTATCACCCTCATACCAGTGAAAACACCAACAAAATAATTGCTAATTACAGTAAAAGAGTAAGTAAGGCCAAGATGAGAAGAGATGAAAGTGGATAGTGAGAAGATAGAATTTAAAACCTAAGCTTTAAGGGATCAAGTGAGTTTTGAGTTTTATATCTCTATGCAGCACAACCCCTGACATCTCGCTGATGATTTTGTATTTCCTTTTAACTTCGGTTTTCTTTTTTTCCGGCCCACCTTTACTTGAGTACAGTATAGGATTCTTCTTTATATCAGTCAACAACAGTCAGTTACTGTTGCCAGGATTCATCTGAACTTTGAGCTAATGGTAAGACTTCTCATGTTGGAATCATCAGCTCCTTTGGGATGGGTTTATAGGAGAAATTGGTCTGTATGTACCTGGCAGGAATTAGATCTACTGCTTCAGCCCCTGGACATCAGAGTGGATATCTTAACAGAGCCTCTCGAGAAGGTCTCTTGGCCACATTCTGGGAAACAGACCAAGGGGTGGTTGTTGGAGGGCAGGAGGGAAGGAGAAAGTTCCCTATCTCTCTCTGGGTCCACCTGAGTCAAGGCCCTTCTCTGAGTTTAAGCAGTCAGATTTTTGCACTCTGCTGCCTGTCGTTGAGTTATCCCAACATTTCTTCTTTCCCCAGGTTCGGCCCAATAACTATAGCACTTTTTATGATGACCAGAGACAAAACTGGTCCATCATGTTTGAGTCGGAAAAAGCTGCTGTGGAGTTCAATAAACAGGTAATACCATCTTACTCTTCCTGTGAAAGGCCAAACACTAGCCTGGATTTCCCTTGATTTTAGGAAACTATATGGAAAATTCATAACCTGCTATGTTTTGTTAGTGACAAGCATTAAAAACCCACTAAATTTGTCACTTGAGCTTATTGTATTTCAAGGAGATAATAGGAATACTTACTGAAATTGCTTGAAAATGAGACTTTAAGAGAAAAAAGGCTTAATGCAAACTTCTTTAAAACATTTTCCACTTCATAAATTATCTTAAGGAATAAATAAAACTCATTTAAAAATAGTGTTTTAAAAGAACTTTTACGAAGTTAAATGATCCTTGTAGAACATTTAGAACAGCATTTTTAAAAAAAATCACTTGAAATCTTACTGCCCAAAGTAATCACTATTAATGTTTTCTTTTTTTCTATGTGTAGTGTACGTAAGTAAGTATACCCCTTTAAGAGTTCAATATCTTGCTATGTATATATATTTTTAACAATGTATAATGTGTCTTTCCCCACCTCATGAAAAATTGTTTGGAAACATTTTTGAAATTTGCATAGTATGAATGTTCCTTAATTTATTTAACCATTCCCTTACTTTTAGACATTTAGATTACTCTCCGTCTGAAATAAAGGATACTGTAGCAAGCATTGTTGTGTATAATTCTGTGTCCTTTTTTCCCCCCCCCGATCATCTCCTCGGGCTAAATTTCTAGAAGTGGAAGATTGGGTCAAAGAGTCCAAATATTTCTTGGTTCTGTAGACAGTTTGTCATACTGCTTTTCAGAGAGATTGTACGATTTCATATACATATCTGTTCTCTCACTATACCTTTGCCAACATTTAGAATTATCTTTTTTTTTTTTTTTTAGTCTCATTTGCTTGGTAAAAAATGACATCTCATTGCTTTAGGTAGCATTTATTTGATTGTAATAATGAAACCTTTCTTTTAAGAAAATGAGTAGCAAATTTGTAATGTAGACCATGTTAAAAAATTGACAGTAAAGTAAGTATTCACAAAGATGTGTTTGACTCTTTTGTCTAAGATTTGTGCTAAGATGATATGACTAAGTCTGTAGGTGGTGGGCATGCAAATCTGGGAACGTAGCATGGTTTTATAAAGGGCCTTTTTTCTAGCTTACTGTCTTTAGAAATGCCTTCTGAAATTGTTCTAGAAGCTCTCCTTTCTTTCATGGGTTCCCAAACACTGAAACAGTAAAATCTTTATAGTAATGCTAGCTAATGGTTTTTGTGTACTTACTGTTATTTGCCCGGCACAGTGCCAAGGACTCTATTTGTATTTAGCTCAATCTTCATAACTACCCTAGGAAGCATGCAGAGTTTTTAATCTCCATTTTACAAAATACCTGTATGAAATAAGGTTCACAGAAGTTATTTGGCTGAGGCCACAAGTTAGGAAGTGGCAGTGCCCAGATCTATACCCAGATGGTCTGACTCCAAAGCCTTACTCTTAGGCACTTTGATTCCTGGCAAGATTACTGACTTTGGAATGGTGTATTTCTAAACATGTAATCAGTTTTGTTAGTGGATACCACTGTTTGGAAACATTAGCAATAATGGAGTGAATATTTACTGAGCTTACACTGAGTTTATGCGGCTTTGATTTCATCTCGCAGGTGTGCATTGCCAAGTGCAACAGCACCCGCTCCCTGGAGGCAGTGCTCTCCCAGGACCTCACTGTAGCAGAAGGCCCTGCTGTAGAAGCTGGAGATTCTTTGGAAGTGGCCTATACCAGCTGGCTCTTCCAGAATCATGTGCTGGGCCAGGTAAGGAAATGTAGCCTACAAGTTCATTTGTAGTTGAAATAGCACTAGGACTATTCATATGTAAGGTGTTATTACCATGAATTGCTGCTGTTGGCAAATAGAAATCTTTTAGGAACCCTGCTTTGGCTGCTTTTGGGGCACAGCCATGAAATCCTATCAGGTTAAATCTGCTCAGTGCCACTTTGTCTCTTCTATTTAGAATGGAAACCCATTTCCTAAGTATCATTTTTGGTAATTGTTCATGTGTATGTCTTGTCTTCCTATATAAGTTTTAAACTTGAATTTATTCTTATGGGATTAGGTCTTAAAACTTTTTAGAACTTCCTCACAGTTGTTTGTTTTTTGTATAATAGATACTATAAATAGAGGGGACTTGTGTCTTAATATCCTTAAGTTCTCAAAGGCAGTATGATATAGAAAGAGCTTTAGACTATGATTCAAAAAAATATACATTCAAGTCCCAATTTAGCCATGATGTGAGTGAACATTTCTCTTCAGGTATTTTAAGAACTACCCCCCCCCCCCAGTATATTTGACATTCCTTATTCCAGGAATACTGTGCTAATCTGTATTGACTATTACTGATTACTATTATTTTTGAAACTGGTTGACCTCATTTACTTTGATCAAATTGCAGGTTTTGGACTCTACTGCTAACAAAGATAAGCTGCTTCGCCTGAAATTAGGATCAGGAAAAGTCATCAAGGTACTGGCTTGACTGTGTTCTTGTATGGCTTTATCACTTGTGGTAGGCTTAGTTTATATTAAATTTGTAAAATTTCTAACCTGGGTGTATTTTCTGAGTCTGGAAAAGCTTGGTTAAAAAGTAGGAGGAGGGCGCCTGGGTGGCTCAGTTGGTTAAGCGACTGCCTTCAGCTCAGGTCATGATCCTGGAGTCCCTGGATCGAGTCCCGCATCGAGCCTGCTTCTCCCTCCGACCCTCCCCCCTCTCACGTGCTCTCTCTCTCTCATTCTCTCTGTCTCAAATAAATAAATAAAATCTTTAAAAAAAAAAAAAAAAGTAGGAGGAGAAGAATGTTTATGTTATCTGGGAGATTACTTGGGAAATTTTTACCTATGAGAATATATTGAAGATGGTGACATTTGTTTAATTCTCACTCTTTTTTTTTCATCGTGTGACTCTGAGGAAATTATTTAAATTATTCAATCTTCCGTGTAGCCTAATAGGGGAAGAGATGAAACTGTTTCGTCTAGAATTGTATCATAATGGGTGATTCTTACCTGTCTGAGATGCCTTGAATCAGCACTTCCCAGTCATTGTGGGAAGCAACTACCACACAACAAGAGGAACACTGGGATTGGAGTCTGGGACTTGGCTTCATGTTGTGAAGCTTTTCTTTACCAGCTGTGCAAGTGCTTTATAGAATAAAGAGTATTTTACACATGTTGAGTATCATCATGTCAGGACCTGTTGATGCTCTACGAAGCACTCATTGGCAAAAGTACTCATTGCCATTTTGCATAATAGAAAGGTTTTCTTCATAGCTTTGTTTATGCCTCCTTTTGCCAGAATCTTTTGGAGATTTCTTCCTGTAGATCATAGGAGTTAAGGCATGAACTTTAAAGGTACACAGATCTAGTGTTTCATCTTGGCTTAACAATTTACCAGTGACCTGATCTTGAGTTAGTTGCTTCACCTCCCTAAGCCTCAGTTGTCTTATATGTAAAATGGAGATAATGCTCCTAATCTTATGAGGTTGTTTTAGGGATTAAACAACATAATGTAAGTAAAGCACTTACCAGAGTACTTAGAAAATATGTTTAATGAATGGTAGCTTTTATTTCTCTTTTAATACCATTTTCCTGTCCTCCAATTTCTCTCATCACCTAAGATAAGCATATATCATCTAGCCCTGGATATGCCGGCTTTTACAAGGGAATAGAAGCAGTATTCTAGATATTCTTATAACCAAGGGGGGATTATAGTTGAATTTGATGTCTCTCAAGAGGTCCAAACCTGAAAGTGTGGAGGAGAGGAGCTTAATATCCGGGACTTCATTTTGTCTTATGAGGAGGCTTGTGTCCTGATGAGCTTTTCCTCTTCTCTGATTCCCAAAGGCCTGGGAAGATGGGATGCTGGGCATGAGAAAAGGAGGGAAGCGGTTGCTTGTCATCCCTCCAGCCTGTGCTGCTGGCTCTGAAGGGGTAATAGGATGGACTCAGTCGCCGGACTCAATCCTGGTGTATGAGGTGGAGATAAGGCGGGTGAGTGAAATTGTGCTGTTTTGTGTTTGATGAGTCCTTTTTGCCATTAAGTAAAATGAATAAATAAATATGTTTGAATAACAAATTCAAGGACTTTCTTTCTCTTTTTTTAAGTAAAAATGGTGTAGTTGGAAAGGGCAGTGGCTTTGAAATCTAAAGACCAAGGTTTATGTCCTTCCTGGCACCCTATTTAGAGTCTAGAAGAGGTGGTGACTGAACAAATGACCTTTCTACACTAACCTTTTTATTCTGTCTATAAAATAGTGATTCCTACCCAGTGCACTTGCCTTTTGCCTTAGTAATTCCATGGGTATAAAATTATTGTATTGCTATGTTCACGTAAGTATGCAAAGATATCTGTATGTAGATAGAGATACATAGTTTCCTCCTTCTGCCACATTATTTGTAATAGTAAAAACTGGAAACAATTTAAATATCCATCATTAAACAACTGGTTAAGTTAAGGTCGGAGTAGGCTTTTATGCAGTTCTTACAGAATATCCAAAATCTATTGTTAAGTGAAAAAAGGAAGTTGCAAATCAGTACATATAGTATGATCTCTTGTGTGTATACAAATACATGTAAACATATAAAAATACTTACATATAAATAAATAATTTACACAGTCATATACATGTACATATTTGTGTATCTATACATATTGATACGTATATGCGCATATATTCATAGAAAATTGCTGAAAGTGTTAGAAGAAATGATTAAAAGCGTCTTTCTCTGGGGAATGGTAATGGAGTTCAGAAACTTTTTCCTTTTTATTTTCTCCCCTTATTTTCCATTAAAAAATGTTATCAAGGGATGCCTGGGTGGTTCAGTCGGTTAAGTAGCTGCCTTCAGCTCAGGTCATGATCTCAGGGTCCTGGGATCAGGTCCCCCATCGGGCTCCTTGCTCAGCAGGGAGCCTACTTCTCCCTCTGCCTGCTGCTCCCCCCTGCTTCTGTGCGCGCGCTCACTCTCTGACAAATAAATAAATAAAATCTTTAAAAAAATGTTATCAAGAGTATGCACAATTTTCTACAATAAAATTTGTAACAAATTGTGGTTAAATAAATTAATGCCCCCCTCCAAAAAAAAAAAAAAAAAGACCTTGTTTGCTTTACACTGTGTTTGTTAGGTCCAAATGTGATAGTGGTTGTGACTATAAACTACAAAATACAGTACAGAAAGTAAGTATTATGGTTATCTTTATTGTGGCTGTTATTTCTGCTGCAACGAATGATCTACTTTTCTTCTCAGTGGCTCTTTCGTAATTGAACACCCTTATCTCTGCTGGGTCAATCCAACCCTCTTTTACTCATGGCTTTTAGCTGCCTTTTTTACAGCTTTTATATCTTGTCTCAATTTTCCATTGAGTTTGAGGAAGTCATGAATGGTTTTAGATAACAAACCAATTTGAATCCATCAAGACTGGCATTTTGTAACCATAAGGAAAAAATACATCATTGCTAACGGCAAGATTTCATTCCTTATTTATGGCAGAGTAATATTCCATTGTATATATGCACCACATTTTCTTTATCCATTCATCAGTGGATGGACACTTGGGCTGCTTCCATAGTTCGGCTATTTAAGATTTTTTTTTTTTATTTGAGAGAGAGAGTGCATACGAGAGAGAGAGCACAAGCTGGAGGGAAGGGCAGAGAGGGGGACAAACAGGCTCCCTGCCAAGCATGGAGCTCCATGTGGGGCTCTATCCCAGGACCCCGGGATCATGACCTGAGCCGAAGGCAGGCACTTAACCAACTGAGCCACCCAGGCACCCCTTGGCTATTGTTAACAAATTGACATGCTTATTAAATTGACCAGGCTGCTACAGAATGATAATACCCAGTGTGATGAGTGTCGAGAGAACATTACACACTACTTGTGGAGTATAGAGTAGTTCACCCTTTGTGGTGTGAAATTTAGTGGTATATACCAAAAGTCTTAAAAATGAACATACCTTTTCTCTCACCTATTTAATTTCTGGGAATTTATACTTTGGGAATGATTATGTGCAAGGATGTAGATAGAAAGTTATTCACTGAGTATTGTTTGTGATGTGACAGGAAAATTAGGAATGAACTGTATATCTAACAACCAGGAATTGGTGAAATATATTTTGTAGCAGCATAGGTATTTAAGACTTCTGTTCCCAAAATCTTTTAGAGACTTTTTCCTATAGATAATGGCAGGTATGGGCATGACCCTTGAAGTCAGACATAATGTTCAGTAGTTACAAATGATGTTGTAGATTAATAATTTAGTAACATGGAAATATGTTACTAAGTGAACGAAGCAGATCACAAAACACTATGGTCCCTTTTTAATAAAAAATACACAAAGACATAATACAAATGTGAAATACTGCATCTCAAATTCTAGCAGTGTTATTTTGTCGTGGTTGGATTGCGGGTGATTATTATTATTGGCTTATCCACATTTTCTGATTTGCTACAAGGGAAGAGGTAATGACTTGTGTAGTGAAGAATAGGTAAACGAAAGGAGGGTGGAGAGGGCAGGGTTCCTTTTTTGTAGCCTGTTCCACCTGTGGTTGCTCTCTCCCTAGGTCAAGTTTGCCAGAGATTCTGGCTCTGACGGGCACAGCGTTAGTTCCCGGGATTCTGCGGCCCCTTCTCCCATACCAGGTGCTGACGGCCTCTCTGCTGACCCTGTTGTATCACCACCCACCTCGGTGCCTTTCAAATCAGGGTAAGATCCTGGAGTTGTATCATGCTCTTTTATTGTCCATAAAAATGATCCTTAGAAGGGTTCAGAAATTGGGATGGTTGCAAACTTAAGTAATTTTAAATAATTGGGAAAAAAATGGGATGAGAGAAATGGGGAAAATACTAGCATCATGATTTTTCTGACAAAGGATTAATTTTCATAGTCTTTAAATGCACTAACTTGGATGTGTATGAATACCTGCTGAACTCTGGAAGAAAACTGGGTAAAAGGCATAAACATAAAATATATACCCAAGGGAAAAATGTAAATAATAAGAATTTGAATGGAAAATTATTCATTTTCACCAGCTTTCAGAGATTAATGCAACTGAAGAATGGTTATGATTCTGTATCATAGCCATTGAATCGGCAAACGCTTTCAAAAACAACTTGTTCATCCAGCATAATCGGGACTTATGATTATAGATTTGGGATTTTTTCTTTTAACCTCAGCATATGTCTTACTTGATTTCAGGGAGCCGGCCCTTCGTATCAAATCTAACTCCCTCAGTGAACACCTTACAGTAAATTCAGTGAGTATACAAGTCTGTCTCTCACCCCGCAGTCTACTGAGAAGGTTTCATGTGCCTCGCGGTAGGGTAGGTTAGAGCAAAAAAAAAAAAGCTACTTTATTAATTTCCCCTTACTGGAGAGTTAATATAAATTAGCTTCTGCATGGGCTGACCTGGGTTCAAATCTTTATTCTTGTAAACTTGTGGCCTTGAGAAAACTATCTTAACTTTTCTGCTCCTCCGCTTCTTCATGATTAAAATGGAAATAATTCTCACAGCCCCAAAGCACTAAGCTCAGAGCCTACATAAAGTATGACTTCACTAAGCATGAAGATTTTTATACTCAAGAGGTATTTATGAGATTTAAATGAAATCATATGTGTGAAGTTTTTAGTATCGTGTCTGGCATATTGTAAGAGCTCCATTAACATTAGCTCTTGTTATTATAATTACTGCTAACACTACATACCTTCACACTTTCATTCTCTTAGATGAATTCTGCACTAATTCACCAACTAGCTGACTTTGAGATGGTCTCTGGGCCTCTGTGTTTCCCTAACTGTAAGACAGGAAGACTAGCATACAGTTGTAGTAAAATTTGGATTTGAAAGCCTTTGGGAGCATGTACGCTGTACTTTGCTGCTACCCTGCCTAGTTCATGAAGGCATCTGAGTTTGCTGCATGAGCATGCGGCGAAAGCCCTGTGGCTTCCACCTACCACTTTGGGAAACAGGATGATTGCTTGGAGTGAAATTGGTGATTACTTTCTCTCCAGCCCTAGTTTACTTGTTTATATTCAGCCCAAAGCAGGAATTACTAAGCAAATAATTGATCAGGTATGTATAAAAAGTGATCTCTGAAACCCAGAAGGTTAAGCCAAAGAATTAAGAAAATTTAAAAAACTATAATCTCAGATCTTTGAACAGTCACAAAATTTATTTAGTATTGGTTCTATGATACTTTCTAGACAGAGCTACTTTTGTCACCTATTTCTAGGTTTGAGTAACTTCCAATAGACTAGTGGTCTCCAGCCTTTTTAAAAATTTTCTTTTGTCTTGTTAAAGTTTTTTTTTTTTTAATTGAAGCAAAACTCACCATCTTTTTTTTTTCTTTTTACATTTAAGTTTTTTTTTTTAATAGGTAATTGCATTCATAAAGTTCAGTTATTAAAACAGTATAACAGAGTGTACCTTGAAAAGACTTGCTCCCACCCTGACCCCTGGGTACCCCATCCCATCTCACTCTCCTTTTAGGTAACTGCTTTTATTAGTTTCATATATATTCTTTCAGTGTTTCTGTATGCAGATGGAAGCAGATAGGAATGTATATTTTATTTCTCCCTCCTTTCACAAAATATAGCATAGTATATATATTACCTACCATTTCTACATACTACCATATATGTAATAGTATCTTTCCATGTTAGTGTACAGAAAGCTTCCTCTTTCTTTCTTTTTTTTCTGTAGATTGCAGTATGCCATTGTGGGGTATGGTTTATGTAACTAGTCCTCTTTTGATGAACCCAGCTTTCTTTCTTTTTTTTTTCTTTTTTAAGATTTTATTTATTTGACACAGAGAGAGACAGTGAGAGAGGAAACACAAGCAGGGGGAGTGGGAGAGGGAGAAGCGAAACAGGCTTCCCACTGAGCAGGGAGCCCGATGTGGGGCTCGATCCCAGGACCCTGGGATCATGCCCTGAGCCGAAGGCAGACGCTTAACAACTGAGCCACCCAGGCGCCCCTGAACCCAACTTTCTTTGATTATGTGTTTCCAATCAGTCCAGAAAAATTGAGCACACACTCCCAGTATCTATATCTATTTATAAATTATATACATACTGTCCCTCCCTGTAAACAAGCTTAATGTCTTACATTTACCACAGCTTAGAGATAATTCAAAAATAGAGGTTATGATCATCTCTCTTTTTTTAAAGATTTATTGATTGATTGATTGATTTAAGAAGGAGGGTATGTGCACATGCGCCTGTGAGGGTGTGGGGAGAAGCAGAGGGAGAGAATCTTCAAGCAGACTCCCCACTAAGCACGGAGCCCAACATGGGGCTCCATCTCAGAACCCATGAGATCACGACCTGAGCGGAAATCAAGAGTCAGTCGCATAACTGACTGAGCCACCCAGGTGCCTCATGATCATCTCTTTTTATACCCAGTAGATTAGCATGTACACCCTCAGGGGTATATACTCTCCACTCTGAAGGCTGCACTTTGGACCAGTTAATGGATACAGAGGCTTCTAGCACAGGGGCTATTATGTAGTCCGTGCCAAGTCAGAGTTAAATGAACGTGAATTTGGAACAAAGAGCTCCTGTTTCCTTCTTTCCCCAAATTGCTTCTGAATATTATCTGCTGAATTGCTCCCAGGGTTTTCAGAGGGTACTGTCATCTAAGATGCCTCCTTCCCTTGATCTGTACTTAGTTTTTCATCTGGAAAATGAGAAGAATTATGCCTGGTGGGGAGACTTGATTGAAATGAAATAATACATGTGGAACCACTTTGTCCATTCCAACATATAGGGAATTATTTTTACTGCTATTATTAATTGTGACCCATGTCACAATTTCTTGGCAAGAAATCTTTAATTCTCATTTTGTAGAAGAAAAGGCTTCAAATTGATATAGCAGGGGGACTTGTTGAAGGGTTTGATGTAAGAGCCAAAGACATAGAGCTAAAGTAGTGAGCCTTGATTATAGTGATTTTTGTGACTTTCCTCTTTTTAGAATCCTGACACAGTCAAAGCCAAGTTGATCTCTCGGATGGCTAAAATGGGCCAGCCCATGCTGCCCATCCTTCCACCACAGCTGGATTCCAATGATTCAGAAATCGAGGTATGACCCCTGGGCTGTGTTAGAATGAATAGTGCAGATGTTTCTGCCTTGTGTTCTTTTGGTTAAGATTACTACTTTTTCTGCCTGTAACCCAGAATCATCATGTAGAAAGCTTATATTCAAAATGGTATAGGTTGGTATTGGTACCTGTGTTTCCACTGTGATTAGCACTTCCCCTGAGAAATGGAAGCAATCCCGCACATCTGCACAAGAACGGGGAAGTTTTAAGTAGTCCATATAGCCTTCTACTAGGTTCTCTACTGTCAGTAAAAATCACACTTGAGGCAGCATGGTGCCCAACCCATAAAAGATGCTCAATTCACTTTGGTTGATTGAATGTTTAGATTCTCTTGGGAAACATTGGTCTTGTTTCTGATGTTACCTGTTACTAAAGATTGCACTGTTGTGTCTCTCAGCTTTGTATATGGTGTGATTGTTTTGAAGTTCAAGAATTTTATTGCAGTGAAATCTATCAGTTTTTTCCCTTTGTTTTTTGCTTTTGACATTATGCTTAGAAAGCCTTCTCACTTTCAGGTATTATAAACATCACGTGTTTTCTAAAAATATTATTTCGTGTTTAGATCTAAAATTTTAATCCATATGGAATTTGGTGTATGATACAAAGTAGCTCAGTTCTAACTTAGTTCTTTTCCCATTGGTTAGTTCCTTATTGAGTAAAATCATCCTCTCAGTTGAATTGAAACACTTTTAACAGAGATTAACAGAGATTGATTTTTAGGATTCTTTGACTTTGATATAAAACAAAGCAAAGGTGATGCTCTTGAAAAAATTTTCTAGCATAGGCTTTATTTTTCATAATTTTGTTTTATTTCTTCCTGGAAAAGCTGTAAGTAGATTTAATATTTTAAAAGAGGGTAGGATTTCTGGGGCCTCTTGTTATAGGATTGATTTTTAGCTGGTTCTGGAAATTAAATTTTAAGAAGGTAATACTGTTATTAAAATTTTTAAGTGCTACTTATTCATTGTAGAATGATTTAAATTGCAAAGAAAGAAAAAATATATTTAGCAAAAAGTGCATTCTTCTTTATATATTATTGCTTTGTAACCTGATTTTTTAACTTAGTATCATGAATATTTATGTTAATACCAATATGAATAACATAAATAATATAATTAACATAAGTAAATAAAGCAAAGCATTATTTCCTTTAAAGGCAACTCAATGTTCTGTTAGATCGATTTATCATAATTTCTTTCATTCTGTTGTTAGACATTTAGGTGGATTTAGAGCTGCAGCGATATAAAACTGGCATGCTTTTCCAGAAGTGCATAATGCGTTTTGGAGAGGGCGCCTGGGTGGCTCAGTTGGTTAAGCGACTGCCTTCGGCTCAGGTCATGATCCTGGAGTCCCTGGATCGAGTCCCGCATCGGGCTCCCTGCTCGGCAGGGAGTCTGCTTCTCCTTCTGACCCTCCCCCCTCTCATGTGCTCTCTCTCATTCTCTCTCTCTCAAATAAATAAATAAAATCTTTAAAAAAAAAAAAAAAAATAATGCGTTTTGGAGAATATCAGGGGGCAAGGGGAAGTTCTAAAGTAAAAGAATGTCAAAGAGATTTCCGCCTTTGAACTGTAGGATAGCAAGTAAACTGTATATTGTGCCCCAAGTTTTTCTTTTCCTTGTATGAATTGGGAAGATGTTTAGTAACTTTGTTTAGAATTATAGTAGGGACCAACATTGCTTTGACTTTTATGAAAAGAAAGAATGGGGAAGAAACACTCTAAAACCGCATTATCCAAAAAACATGGTAATGAGGTGCAGTGAATCTTGCTCTGTCTGATTTTCCGTGAGTACCTTGAGGTCTGTGGAGATGATTTGGCAGAAGAGAAGAGGCTGCACTATTGCTTGGGCTTCCTTGCAAGAGACCCCCCTTCTGTGGGAACAGACTAGGTCAGGTTTAAGGTAGCTGCTGGTTTGGAAAATGATACATTCTGGAGAGCAGTCACTTTAGCTGCTTCAGTCAATAAAACATCAACAACTTATAACGTTCGGGGAAATTACATATACTTAATTATTTGATATGATTTACAGGGAGAAGGGATCTCCCCACAGCCCACACCCTAAACTCTTGCCTTTCCTTCCTCTTCTTTGCCTAAAAACACTGGCTGTAAGCAGGTTTAGGGTGGACAGTCAGCCTCGGTCTCCAATTAAGGACCCACATACATAATCACCAAAATGCCCGTTCCTGTTTCAGGATGCGAGTGCCCTGCGCGGAGCTGCACAGCCCGCGGCAGCTCCGTCCCTGCAGCCCGCTCTTCAGCCAGCACATCCAGCGCTCCCGCAGATGGCCGCACAAGGTAAGGGGCCTCTCCAGCTCTGCAGATTACCAGAGTTACCATCCCGGTTCCTTAAGTTGTCGGGCTGCAGTGTATTAGTACTGAGACCGGACTAGAGTGTAAAACTTGGCAGTTTGTCCCTGGGTAGGGCATTTTCCACCCTGGAGATGGATTTGGTCTGCGTGCTTTGTCTCCTGCCATGTGGCATTGCCAGGTTCGGAAGCGTGCTCTCAGCTAATGAGACACTTCCCCGTGTGTAATTGTGTACTTCCCGTCAGCGCATGGGACTGTAGGTCTGAGTCCCATGTGCCCGAGAACCCCAGGTTCCTTCTACTAGTCTGTTCCTGAGACTCCAGTAGAGTTGGTTTCGGGAGAGCAGGTGAGGAGAGTGGTCAAGTCTGAAGAAGCATGTTGCAGTATGTAAGGTTCTAGTCCAGACTTTTACCAAGAAACCAGAGTGGATGATAGTGAAAACTTCTTGCTTTATCGTAGCACCTCAGCCATCTGTTTCTGGCCTCCAAGCACCCTCTCCTGCCTTAATGCAAGTTGCCTCCCTCGACTCACACTCCGCTGTGTCTGGAAATGCCCAGTCCTTTCAGGTAATGACGTTTTTAAACCATATCAGTCATAGGCGGTAATTTATTAGGTGCTCGTCAGTCTCTCTCCTCCCTCCTGCACACTTTGTGCAGTAGCAGTTCCCCACTTCAGAATTTGTCGTTTTCCCCCTTCCTGAACCACCACCACCATCTCATCTCTAAATCAGACCAAGGATTACCTCCGTTACAGGTTGTTATAAAGCCGAAAGGTAAGAACAGGCAGAGCGCCAGGTACAAGGCCTGGCACATGGTAGAGGCCCAATCAGTGTTTGTTTCCTTTCCTTTGCACACAGGTCGCCTGGAGGGGGATGCAAGTCCTCTGTTCTTGTCCACTAGCTCGATAGGCTAAGGTTCTGCTCTGTGTGTAGCAGAATGCTTGTAGCTTGAGGGTATATGGAAAATACAGCCAACTCTGCTTCTAGTTATCCTCCAAAAGGGGTGTCGGAAAGTAGGTTTTTTCTGTTTTCACAGAAGGTAGTGGCAGCAACCTGCCTCTGCTGTTTGCCGGGGTAGTGGGCTCTTTCTTCTGTCTGACACACTGGGTGCATGAACATACTCCCAGCGATAGGAGGGCTTCACTTCCTTGGTGATTCTTAATGGAAGGGTGGCAGTGATGGTGAGCGGGCTATGCCCCACTGGGACAGGGTGTATTCGAATTTTAAAAAGTCCCACCTTGCCCTCTCCTTACTCCCTAGTGGACAATTCGATCCTTTAGACTAAGTTGGTTTTTTTTTTTTTTTAATAATGGATGGGTAGTTTATCTGTCCCTGGAAATGAACTGGATTTCCTTAACTCAAGGAAGAACAACCATCATCATTTAAAATAAAGCTGCTGTTTATTGAGCATTTACTATCTGCTGTGCACTTAATTTACCAGCTGTGAGGAACTTTACCTATATATCACTTCATCTGGTCCACACAACAACTCTGAGTGGTGTTATTCTTTTCATCTTATAGTTGAGGTGACCAGGGTTCAGGGGAAAATGAGAGCTCTTGATCACAAGAGCATCAGAATCTTGCAGGGGAGAGCTTTGGAGACTCATGGATTTACTTTGGAATCTCAATGAACACCTGTCTTTTGATCCCAATGGAAACTCAGCCGAGTGTCTGTTTATTTATTTTTAAAGATTTTATGTTTTTATTTTTGCGCTCGTGCGCACGCTTGTGGGCGGTGGGGGGGCAGGGGCAGAGGGAGAAGCAGACTTCCCACTGAGCAGAGAGCCTGAATCAGGACTCCGTCCCAGGACCCTGGGATCATGACCTGATCCAAAGGCAGACACTTGGCAACCGATTGAGCCACCCAGGCACCCTCAGCCGAGTCTCTTTAGATTTACAATTTCTTAGACCATCAGTAGGCCTAACAGCTGGGAACTGAATTCCTACTGAATTAAATCACAGTGGCAGAGGACTGGGGAGCAACCTGAGACAGCCTTCCCTGACTTTCTGGGTGGGACTTCAGTGATCGGGCGCCTGTCTCTGGATGATACAGAATCCTGCTATGGTGCCTACCCAGTACCAAATCAGATCTCACCTGTCTCCAGCTTTAATAAATTTGCGTCTCCTTCCAGCTTAATCTCTTTATTCCATCAAAGACAGATTAAGCAGAAAAGAGAGCCGTGAATATAACTTGGCATTTTCTCAGCCCTATGCAGGTATGCAAGCCTACGCTTATCCCCACACATCAGCCGTCACCTCCCAGCTGCAGCCTGCCCGGCCCCTGTACCCCGCTCCGCTCTCTCAGTCTCCCCATTTTCAAGGTAGGCCGTGGGCCCTCAGTGTCTCATCTTCCACTCTTGCTCTGCTCTCCTTCCTCCCACCCCCCTTTCCATTTTCACTCCAACAGATCTCTGCTTTTTTTTTTTTTAAACAGCTTTGTTGAGGTGAAATTTATGTATCCTACAATTCACTCACTTTAAGTGTGTAATTTAAGGATTTTTTCAGTAAGTTTACAGAGTTGTGCAACCTTCACCACAATCCAATTTTAGAACGTTTACATCTTCCCCAAAAACCACCTCATGCCCACTTTCTGTTTTGTTTCTTGCATTTTCTCCTGTCAGCCCTTTTCCATTGCTCTGTCAGTGTGGCTCTGTAGAGTTTCTAGAAAACAATAAGAGAGTGAAATGTTGGGGGAATTGGGAGAACGCATGGTAACTGTGGGTGTTCAGTATCTCAAATGAAAGCTACTTTGTTAACATTTTTAAATTATGGAAATCATATGCTTTTATAAAAAAGTCCACACAAAAGAGTATAAAATGAAAAGTTACTGTTCTCCATCATTAACACCCCCCACCCTTAGGAAACTGTTGTTAACAGTTACTTGGGTAACTTTTCAGATACCTTTCATGCATGTACAAGTGTGCATAAAAAGCACATTGATATAAAAAACAAAACAAATTATAATTTTATATTAAAAAACAAAATAAAATAAAATGTAAGTAGCTGGCATGCTATTCTACCTCCTTATTCTGCAGCTTATCTTTGGTATTAGGACAGTGGTAGGAAGGAGCCAGTATGTCCTACAGCATAATTTATGGTCCCGGGTTGGTAAGGGTTTCCTGGATGCTCCCTTTGTCTGGAAACCCTGCCACTTGTCCATCTGGGAGACCATCAAATCTATCATCTCTGTGAAGCCTTCCCCGATTGTTACCATCGCTTCTTCCTCTCCTCCCACAGACATAACTGTGTATATGTGTCACCAAAGAGTTAATCTTGCTTTTCTTTGTGCTCCTTTTGTACTTTGTACATGGTCCATTTTTTGCACTTAAGCACTCTGTCGTAATGATCTGTTTACATGTGAGTCTCCCCACCAGACTGTGAGCTCGCCAAGGGTAGGAACCGGGTTTTGTTTGTTGCTGAATCCCTGGTGCCTGGTACAATACCTGGCATGCAGTTGGATGAGTGGAGAAGCAATCTGAGCTGCTAGTGCTGTGGCAGACCAAAGTGGGCATCCTTGTGCTCTGGACCAGACCGTACCCCTTGATGCATTTTGCAGGAGCAGAGCTTACTTACTGTTAGCTTTGGCACCCTTTTGCCTCTGTGTCCTCTATGTCTTCTCCAGACAGTGTGAATCACCTACAGCATTTCCTACTATTTTGGGATGTTCCTCTGCTCTAGTTTCTTAAGGTTCTTTTTGGCTTATGTCTGTTTAGGATCCGGTGACATGGCTTCATTTCTCATGACTGAAGCCCGGCAACATAACACTGAAATTCGAATGGCTGTCAGCAAAGTGGCTGATAAAATGGATCATCTAATGACGAAGGTGAGTGAGTCAGGGTTGGGGCTGTGTTGAAAGTGGGGGAGTGAACAGGGGGTACAAGCAGGGAGCAACCAGAGCTATAGGTAAACTCTTCCTTGGTTTCCTGTATTCCTAGTAGTTAGTAGTTATTTCCCTGGAAGGTTAGTTTTTAGTTTGGAATCCAGTTGGCAGAAGAAAATTCTAGCTTATCTTAGAGATTGTCTCAGAAACTTGTTAGGCCCTTCCAAAAAGTGGTCAGATCTTGGGTATATTATATTTCTCCATTTAAAAATTTCTCTCAAAGTCTTTCTGTCCCCACGTTTGTAGGTTGAAGAGTTACAGAAGCACAGTGCTGGCAATTCCCTGCTGCCTCCCAGCATGGCGCTTACGATGGAGACAAGCATGATTATGAGCAACATCCAACGTATTATTCAGGTGAGGGGCATCGAGAAGAGAACACAGCCTGGAGGTCTTGCCTCCTTCTCTTCCAGGATGTGCTACTCTCTAAAACCTCTGCTGCACAGATAGCATGTGATCAGTGCTACACTGAGTTGGGAAATTCTGGAAAATCTGTTATGGCCTAATTTGGTCCAAGTGACTTATCAGTATAGAGTCACAAGGAAACATTTCTTTTGGACCATATTTTAGAATTTTGCCTCATTTAAGGGCAATTTCTATGTTTAATCTATTGGGCATAGTGACTTGTATCCATCAGATATGATTTGATGTTTTAAATATTATATCGATGTGGACATAAATTCTAGTTTTTTATCTCAAAATTTGTAACAGTATCACCTGTCAGTTCAAGTTGATTCCCTTATATCTGGCACTTTTCTTCTAAAAACTTAAGTTATACATTGTATATTTTGAATTTAGGAAAACGAAAGATTGAAGCAAGAGATCCTTGAAAAGAGCAGTCGGATAGAAGAACAGAATGACAAGATTAGTGAACTAATTGAACGAAATCAGAGGTAATGACAGGTACGGGGCACTGGCTAGGATGGACAAAGGGTTTCATTTGTAAATGCCCAAGTTAGATAAACATGTTTGTTTAGGGTAGTTTATGTGTACTGCTGCTATTTCTGTTTCCTGCCTGTCATGTGAATTATTGTTTGTTTTCTGAGACGCATTCCGATAGAAAGAGCGCAGTAGGCTGTGATGTCAGGCAGACCTGTGTTTGAATCCCAGCTCTGCTCCTCTTTTGTTGTGTGGCTTTGGGTATTTACTCCTCCTGGCCCTCGTTTCTTCATCTGTAAAAGTGGCGTTAATACTTAGAACACTTTTAGAAAATACTATCAACTCTTCTCTCTACTATGTGGGCTATTTCATCAACCAGAACTTCAGCAATTTCCATGTAAAGCCCAAACATTGTGTAATTTTTCTAGATCCTTCTAAAGATTTTGGCAGGGGATGAGGGGGGATTGTGTGGTCAGGGTAATGTGTTATAGCAAATAGCATTTCACTTAGAAAATCATTCTTCCATGGTTCTCTTTTCTAGTGTCTCTTGTCTCCCACACGGTGTGGGGGTTGGAGGGGGAGCTGGGGGGAGAAGTGCTTTCTTTTCTTCTCCCCTCTCCTTTTTCATCCTTCATTCCCCCTCACAACACATGCTTCCAGTTCCTTTTCTCTTCATTATGTAAAGCAATTCACTTCTGGCCCAGGTTCCTACCTCCAAACTTGATTACTGCAGATCTAAGGAAAACAAAATGCTTTCAGACTATTTTTTCGAAGGTATAGAGCAATGTTGTGAGGACTGAATGTGCGCTGGTTGGGTCTGGTGTACATTCGGTGCTTGATAAATGTCTTTTCCCCTGTTTCACAGGTACGTTGAGCAGAGTAACCTGATGATGGAGAAGAGGAATAACTCACTTCAAACAGCCACAGAAAACACACAGGCAAGAGTATTGCATGCTGAACAAGAGAAGGTAAAGTAACTAGGGAGAGAAAAGCCCATCAGGATGTGTAGAGCTAAGGAGTGCTCCTGTGTACATACTTATCAGTCTGCTTTTCAGCAAAAACTTTTGCCATCATTGGGAACAGAACTAGAAAGCTTCTAACAGATTTTACTATATCCACCATCCAGACTTCTGTTTTATTTTTTTTAATAAAGATTTTATTTATTTATTTGCCAGAGAGAGAGCGCGTGAGAGTCCAAGCAGGGGGAGTGAAAGGCAGAGGGAGAAGCAGGCTCCCTGCTGAGCAGGGAGCCCGATTAGGGACTCGATCCCAGGACCCTGGGATCATGACCTGAGCTGAAGGCAGACGCTTAACCAACTGAGCCACCCAGGCATCCCTAGCCTTCTGTTTTAAAGTACTCTTTGCAATGAGTTGACTCAAAAACTATCACTGATCTTAGTAATTTGTTTAAGGTGAGGATTACATTGTTTATTAGCAAATGAAATTTATTCTCTTGACCCAATCAACAGAAAATTCCTATTATGCCATATAACAAACACTTTAGTGAAATTTAAGATTGTCTAGCTTATTCCTCCATCTGCATCTGCCAGAGCATTTTAGAGTACTGCTGTCTGGCTTCAGTCCGTTCAGAATGAGGCATTTCGACCTGTTCCTGTGAGTAGCTGTAAGGAAGACCCTAGTGGGTCTTGGGCTAGGCTAGGCTGATGCTGATGCGCACTCCTCCCATTGCTGCCCCAGTGACACTGTTTATCTGGAGTGGAGTCCTTCTGGTTTGGGCTACTGCTGCTTAGCTGGAGATTTTGACCCAGCCATCTGCTGTTATCTCACAGGTTTAAGAAATAGTTTATATTTTGTATTTGGATTTTTCCTGAACACTTGAAGAAGTTGAGTGGAATGCACTTTATAACCTGTGGAGTTTACTCACTTTCTCATAGGCCAGTAATGCTGAGGATTCCTTACTTAGGTCTTATGCTATTATTATTCTCTGTGTTCTCTTAGTCATAGTGTCCCGGGAAGAAATAGCTCCGACCCCTTATCCTCCGATGAGCAGTGCCTTGCCCTGCATAGCCCCGTCCCAACATTACCCCGGTCCTTTCTCGCTGCTACTTTCCAGCATCCCTCATTTGTTGTGGCTGGCTCCTCCGGCCTGAGGTCAGCAGCCTGGGACGCTGCCATCACTGAATAATACTGGAGTCACTTCACTCTCCATTAACCATATTTTTTACTATTTCTCCTTCTTCTACTTTTATTTTCTCGCTCTCATTTACTTTTTTTTTTAATCCTTAGGCCTGGCAGGGACACCCAAATACGTTGTTTGGTAGAGCTGTTAGACCTGTTATTCGGGTCTAGCATGATTACTAGACCTTGCTCTAGATCAGTGGTTCCCACACACTAGTCTGGCTGCCTCAAGATCACTTGAGGTGCTTTATTAAAAATACATATTCTTAAACTTCACGTTGAGATTCTAATTCAGCATTATATAGCCAAGGGCTGAAACTGAACTTTCAAAAGCTCCTTTAGATTCTGACGCACAGCCAGCTAGGACTCACTGCTCTTTGTTAGTGGTTTCTTTTGCCTCAATCTCTGGATGTGGCAGCTGGTTGCCTTTGTTTTTAGGAACTTCCCCATGTGATTCTCATGTTGAGCATCAGTGGGGGGAATGTGTGTGTGTTCCAATAAAATTTTATTTACAAAAACAGGCAGCAGGCCAATTTGGCCTGTGGGTCAGAGTTTGCCAACCGCATGAGTTAGCTTATTAATCCACCCACATGATTCTTTTTTTTTTTTGAACATTTTTTATTTATTTTAGAGAGAGCACATGCGCGAGCAGGGGAAGGGACAGAGGGAGAAGGAGAGAATCTCAAGCAGACTCTGCGCTGAGTGCAGAGCCCAACTCAGGGCTGGATCTCATGACCCTGAGACCATGACCTGAGCTGAAATCAGGAGTCAGACGCTCAACCGACTGAGTCACCCAGGAGCCCCATATTGATAAACAAAAATGGTTGGCACCATGCCTGGCACCTGGTAGATGCTCCATCTGTGATAGCAGAACGTGCAGTAATGACAACAACAGTGAGAATAGCTCTAATCTGTTCAGTCCCCGCCAGGTTCTAAGCACCGTGCTTCCCACACATCTGTCTGAGAGCATCTTCTGAGCTGAGTAGTGCTGTGCTTGATGAGTTGGGTACCAGGTATCACACACCTCGCTTGGCTGCTTTGATTTCAGTGAAACTTTTCAAGGCTTGACCCTTCCTGCTTTCCTTTTGCTCCACTTCTTTCTTACTTGATAGTCGTCCCTATGAGGGCTGTCCTCCTAAAGGGAGATCATCGAGGTCCTTTGATCCCTGGAGGCAGCTCTCTGCCTTCAAACGCAGCTCAGAGAGTTTTGGCTGAGAGCTCAGTGGACATTTGGAGAATGGAATTCATTATTTTTCTCTCTGACGGGGTTAGTATTTCCACATAAAACCCTGGACTAACAGGAGAGCTGTTGGAGGTCACCTGGTTTGACCTTCCTGTTTTACAGAGGGCAAACTGAGGCCCAGGGAGAGGAAGCAGCTTGCCCAGGGCCTCACTGCCAGTCAGCTGTGTCCTTTTCCTTTTGTCAAATTGCCATTTTGCTTTGGTACCATTTTCCTGCTTCTGACTTGAATGCTCCTTTTTACTTGTTTTTCTGAACTCTTGGTTCTCCCTGCCTTTGCTTTCCTTTCCTGTTTACTCGTCCCTTCGCTCGTTTCTCTGTGCACACAGGTGTGTTTGGGTGAGAGTATTACTTGTCATGCTTCTAATAGGCCTTTCCATATAAGGCCCTGAGATAAATAGAGCTTTTGAGTGACCTTTCACTCTGCTTGTCCTTTGGGGAGAGAGGGACCACCCATCCCACTGCCTCCCCTCCAGTGACCTTCAGCCTTTCCAGTGGTCTTAGCTGCTGCGAGGCCTTTGTGAGGGGCCCTCGCCCTGATATTTGTGAACTCTGGAGCCGCAGACACACACACAGCTCTCTGGGTGCTGTGTGAGCTCAGGCCCCGTTAGGCCATGTGCATCAGGACAGTGACTAAAACTTTTATTCTCTATGGGGCAGATGAAAACCCCTTTTCTATCTGGAAGTTCTAGCGGCCGTTGTCCTCTGTGTTTAACAGGTAAAATCCTAAGGCTACTGAATAGCAAAAATAAGTATCTTAGAGCTCACTTGAAAGGTCTCATACTGTTAAAGAAAAAATTACTCAGACACTTCCTGAAGCAGTAAGGAGGACTTTATTCAAGGCTCTTGCAGTAGGAGAGAAAGATTGGGCTCCACTCCAAATACAGTGAGGGCAGATGGGGGATTCGTACCTAAGGAGCGGAGTGAGGGGTCAGTGCTGGAAAATTATTCAGAGGAGACCTCATGGGTGGGGGGATTCTTGCTAAACTGACCTAGTAGGATTCTTGCTAATGACTGGCCAAGGACTGGGATACCAAAGGTCGAGGATGAAGAACTTGTTCAGATATCAGGGGGAGGGGTGCTCTCTAAACGGATGTAGCAGGATTCTTGCTAAAACTAGGCTGGGCAGGCCACAGACAGGATGGGAGGCCAAGGTCGGGGCTGAGAGGAGCCTGACTAAAGTTTGGTCAAAGAGAGTCTTTGCCGGTGGACTCTCAGATACTTATTCATAACCTGTTTCTTTTTATCTTATATACACTTTTTTTTTTTTTTTTAAGATTTTAGTTATTTATTTGTGAGATAGAGCCAGAGAGCACAGGTGGAGGGAATGGCAGAGGCAGAGGGAGAGGGAGAAGCAGGCTTCCCGCTGAGCAGGGAGCCTGAAGCGGGGCTCAATCCCAGGCCCCTGGGATCATGACCTGAGCCGAAGGCAGACGCTTACCCATCTGAGCCACCCAGGCGCCCCTTTTATATACACTTTTAATTTGCTTTATTTCCTTCATGTTTAGCAGAGCCAAAATACTAGATTTTAAATGGAAGCTAGCAAACCAGTAAAGGCTTTGGAACGCTTAAACCTGCAGGGGCATAGTGAGTAGCCTAAGAAGGGACAAGTGACAGGAAGGAGACAACTGTAAATGCACGTCAGGTAGAATGGCATAGGAGGAGTAATGGGAGTAGCAGCATAACAGCAGAGAAGAGACGGTCCAACCCCATAAATACTTGGCTATCCAAAAGTCGAGACTGTTCACCAGCAGAGCAACTGTTCACTGCCTTTCTTGTCATCTCATTTCTCCTCATTTGTATGGGAGCCCATCAGTTCAGGTGACGAGGATGTGGTATTTGTCACTTGTTTACCATTCCGTTTTATTGACCATCCTCTTAATCATCACCCTTACCACACAGAGTATCATTAGAGGGTTCTCCGGGGAGTCATTGTGGTTTCATCAGATGTTACTTGAGAGCATAGAGCTTCTGTGAGGCCAGGCCAGGGCACCATTTGCAGTACGTGGAGCATGCAGAAAACTGATGTGTGGCCATGTTTCATTAGCTCTGTTCTTCCAAGAACCCCCAGAGCAGTCACCCTCAGGTAGCTGAGCTTTCCATCATACTTGCACGGGTAGTCAGGACCATTAGGGAGAAACTACAGACTCAGACGTTGATTGCTGTTGAAGGCATTCAATTTAATTTTAAAATACCCTTTTCTTATGAAGAAGAATACATGTGTATCCTAGAAAAGGTAGAAAATGGCAGGAACACCATTTCTCATGTATCAGATGGGTAACATTGAACAAGGGACTATGGCTCTGTCGCACACCATTCTTGATAGCTGCATATGGGATGCGTGTATCATAATCTGCTTAAGCCCATTTTCCAGCATTTTATTTTTCCATTCTTTTGCACCTGTAAACAGTCTGCAACGAATATCTTGTAGCAAAATTTTTGTTAAGTTTGCCCAATGCTTCCTAAGGACAGATTTCCCTGCTTCCTAAGGACAGATTTCTGCAAGGGAATTCCTGGGTCACAGACTTGGCACGTATTGAAGGCTTGATTTTGGCTTAATGCAGGTTGAGGGTGCCTTAGCTCCCTTTCTACCAGTTCAGTCAGCATAGAGTGTGTGAGGTTGGGTCATCACTGGGAGACAAGGGACACCTGTGTTTGAAGTGGCGTCATACTTTGTTACTGTTCAGGCCAAGGTGACAGAAGAGTTAGCAGCCGCCACCGCTCAGGTGTCTCGTCTGCAGCTGGAAGTGACTGCTCACCAGAAGAAAGAGACAGAGCTGCAGATGGAGCTGGCAGGAAGCTCGAAGGAGACAGACCTCCTGAGGGGCCAGCTCGCCAAACTGCAGGCAGAGTTCTCAGGTACGTCCTTGGAGGGGCTGGGACGTTCACCATTTAAACCTAAGGAATTAAACTGAGAGGCACCTGCGTGGCTCATTCAGTAGAGCATGTGACTCTTGATCTCAGGGTCATGAGTTCAAGCCCAGCGTTGAGGGGTAGAATTTACTTAAAAAAGACCAGGGCGCCTGGGTGGCTCAGTCGGTTAAGCGTCTGCCTTCAGCTCAGGTCATGATCCTGGAGTCCTGGGATCGAGCTCCATGTCGGGCTGTGCTCAGCAGGGCATCTGCTTCTCCCTCTGCCCTCCCCCACCCCCTACTCGTGCTTGCTCTCACACTTTCTGTCTCTCTCTCAAATAAATAAATAAAAACTAAAAAAAAAAAAAAATTAAACTCTGTCCTTCCTTCAAATCCATTTGGC
Source organism: Phoca vitulina (assembly GCF_004348235.1). Classification (NCBI taxonomy): domain Eukaryota; kingdom Metazoa; phylum Chordata; class Mammalia; order Carnivora; family Phocidae; genus Phoca; species Phoca vitulina. The sequence goes on along the minus strand of NW_022589724.1, from coordinate 13,495,671 downwards.
TTGATGCTCTTGAAGTTTGTGAAGGACTGAGGCAAAAATGAAAGTAGACCGGTATAAACCTACACCATTGCTTGACATAAAGGACTACTAAAGAACTGACTGTTCATCTGAAGTTGATTAGTGACCACTTTCCCACTTTGTTTGGCAAGTGTTGTCCTCAGTGTCTTTGGTACTTGTGTTTGGCTCATGGGCCTGGAAGAGTTTAATGTCTTCCTCTAACTCATGACTCAGTGGAAGTTTAAAAAAGAAGTACTTCCTGTAGTGGCCGGCTCCTTCCTAGAGGGTGGATTCCAACCCTTCAGCCTGGCACTCGAGGCCCCTCCAGCTTGGCTTACTTCCTCTTCTGTTGCTCAGTTCATTTCGGCTCTGGACATACTAGCCAGCCTGCTACAGCTTCAGCCCATCCTGTGGTTCTGGTCTTGCTTTTAATCCATGCTCTTCTATGGACTTGGTGTGTCCTCTGTCACCAATATTTGCCTCCAATTCTCCAAAATCTCTTTCAGAAACTTTCCTGTTTTTTTTCTAGAACATTTGATCTCCTTTAGAATCCTTTATCTCTGAGTACATTATTATGACCATTATCAGAGTTAACCTCAAATCAGCAGTATTTATAGGTCTGTATTCCCTTCTAGAATACAAGCCTCTGGAGGCCAAGGATGGTATCTTGCTCATCTTTTGCAAAGTCCTTTCTTCCAAGTTAGCATTAGTTCAGTACCTGGCATAAAGGTGCTGCTCAAGACACAGGGACTTGAATAGAAGAGTTGTGAAGACCAGCATGTTGATTCATGCACTTTGGTGTGTAGAAACAAATGTGGAAGACACAGATGGGACCAGGGGGCGGGGTGTAGCTGGGGCAGCAGCAGAATTGGGAAGAAGCAAAGTTCGCTTGCCTGAAAAGAGCTAAAAACACTGATGTAAGTCGGTAGAGTGATACCTTGAGGATAAACCCCTTCCCTTTTAGAGCATCACCTGGGTTCACCTGAGGGACAGTCTTAGATTTGAATGTTGTACAGGTATCTTTTCTGCTTTTGTGGTGCCCTATGACAGTTACCTCAAAAGCACCATAAGGGTCTCAGAAGTTTTCTGTACAAACTTCATTTTAATGCATTACATTTTTTTTTTCAGATTTTATTTATTTATTTGACAGAGACACAGCGAGAGAGGGAACACAAGCAGGGGGAGTGGGAGAGGGAGAAGCAGGCTTCCCGCAGAGCAGGGAGCCCGATGCGGGGCTCGATCCCAGGACCCTGGGATCATGACCTGAGACGCTTAACAACTGAGCCACCCAGGCGCCCCAGTGTGTTACATTTTTAAGAAATATTCTGAGTAGCTTTTTTTGAGCTTTTTTTTTTTTGGTGTTTTAAAAGGAAACTCTTGGTAGAATGTCCCAGCTACCAAGAAGGATGGGAGTATTTTACCAAGGCGGTGAGACAGGGCCTGGACTAACGCTAAATAAAGATCTGTTCAGTATGTTGAGGCAGTGGCTGAAATGGGATTGTGGCAGTGATACATTTTGAAAGTGGCTTTGGACGGCTTGAAACGTTTCTTTTTCATTGTGTGTGGAGAAGGGGACACACACATACAGACACGAACATGGGTTGGTAGGGGAGTTGGTTCATGACCTCATCTGCCTTTCTCTGGTCAGGGAGGTGGTACTGAAGGGAGTGAGGGGAAGGCGTGCACGTGGTCGAGTCGGGAGACCGCAGGGTGCAGCTTGGGAGGAGCGGCCGGGATGCCAGGTGCCCCTGCAGCTCTGGTTCTGCAGCCAGTCTCTCTGCGGTTCTATCCCAGAACTCCAGGAAACCTCGGAGCAAGCTCAGTCCAAATTCAAAAGTGAAAAGCAAAGCCGGAGACAACTAGAGCTCAAGGTGACGTCCCTGGAGGACGAGCTGGCTGATCTTCGAGATGAGAAGGAATCTCTGGAAAAGGTAAATTCTACACCCAGAATTTCTCTGTTGGACCCAAGTAGCCAGGATTAGCTGTTGAATAAACGTTTTTGCTTTCCTTTTAAAAATTACAGTAGCATGTGCTCATTGTAACAAATACAAATAATACAGAAAAGTATGAAATAAAAAAATTTATCTTTTTTCCTCTCTAATCTCAAGCATTAGAGATAACGACTATAAATAATGTATGATTATCCATGCAATTTGTTCTTTGTGTGTATAAAACATATGTACACACATACTTGTGCATACTGGTATGTATACTGATCATTTTTAAACTATGATAGGATAGTGTTTAATGCTTTTTTTTTTTTTTTCCTCATGGACATTGTACTAATAATGAGAACTTTCTGGGATGCCTGCTGGCTCAGTTGGTAAAGCATGTGATTCTTGATCTCGGGGTTGTGAGTTCAAGCCCCACGTTGGGTGTAGAGATTGCTTAAAACTAAAATCTTAAAAAAAAAAAAAATGAAAACTCTCATTCCTTTTAACTACAGCATAGTAGTCTAGTGTATTGTGAGGTTATACCATAACTTACTTAACTATTTACCTACTGATGGGTATTTATGTTTCTGTTTTTTCACAATTTCAAGCATTGCTGCTGTGGACATCCTTGTACTATATAACTATTTTTTGCAAATTCATTTGAGCATTTCCATAAAATGAATTGCATGAATTAGAATTGCTAGATCACTTTTTAATGTCCTTTGTCCTCTTTCTTATTGTAATATTAGTTTGATTTATAAACATTACTGACGGTATTAATCTTTTGTCACTCATAGATGTTACAAATATCACTTAGTATTTATATCTTTTGTCGTGTTAAAATTTTAAGGTCAGCCTAAACTAGCCCCATTGAACAAAGTGGGAATATTTCTGTCTTTCTGTTCTGGAATAGTTTAAATACGAAAAGAGCAAACTTTCTGAGATTTCTATAAAACTCTCTAGTAAAGCTTTGGTGGCCTAGTGCCTTTTTAGGGGATAAATCTTGGTCTACATTTTCAGTTTCTTCTATGACCTTATCAGGGTTTTTTTTTAAACCTAATTCCTTCTGATTTGGGGGGACTGTTTTCAGTTTTTCATTGTGAGAGAAAGCACTACAGTGACCATCCATGTACCACAGTCTTTGTGAACATGATTTATTGCTTCCTTAAGATAAATGATAATTTGTGCAATTTCTGGATGTATTTTGAAAATCCTTTCACAGGACCGCTAAATTGCCATCCAAAGAGAGAACACTCATTTATTTTCCTACTAGCAGGTATGAAAGTGTCCACTTCCCTGTGCCCTTACCACTGTTAAGATGTTCCCTATCTCTTAATAGAATGGTAGATAAAGAACTTCTTGTTTTCCTTCTTCTTGTCACAATTTTTGTCACTCAGTAGCCAAGAATGTTAAATATAGAAGAAAAATTAAACATTGAATTGTTTCCAGGAAGACCCAGGTCAAAAACTACCACCACTGTCACCATCTTCTGCATTTATCCTCTGTGAAACAGCTAGAGCTGATGATGTTTCTCTTATTCCCAAGAACCTGTCTGAAAGGAAAAAGAAGTCCGCTCAAGAGCGCTGTCAGGCTGAGGAGGAGATCGATGAAATCCGCAAGTCCTACCAGGAGGAATTGGACAAGCTTCGGCAGCTCTTGAAAAAGGCTCGGGTGTCCACAGACCAAGCTGCTGCAGAGCAGGTAACAGGAAACTGAAGCACTTTGGAAATGTGCCTTCAGGCCCATTACCGTCCTTGAAGAGAAGGGATTTATTTAGGTAATCAGGCAGGGAGACCAGGGACAGTGACAGGACACACCTGGGTCTCTAGTTCATTTGACAGAGACCTTTTTCCTTGTAAGTTCATAAATTCATATCTGCGTGTCTGACTGTTGAGTGAATTGGTGCCCTCAGTTTAGTCTCCTCTGGGGATTTTGACAAAACTGTTTCGCCTGAACCTGTGAAGTTTAGGGCCCAGACTCTGAAAAGATTACAATATGGCTCTATCCTCTAGCGACCTGTCTAGACAGTCACCTCTTTCTCTGGTTGGAGTAGCTTTTAGAATCCTGACCACCAATGACATCTGCGTACCTATATTAAAAAAATACATTTACTTTCAAAGTAATCAAGGTCTTTCAAATAGTTGTGTCCCTATTAAATCTGGGCTGTTAGCTTATTCTTTTTGCCTTAGGAAAGATGGGCTTCCCTAGATGCGACTGTGCCCCCTGCCCCCATATGGTGATCGCGTTCTCTTGGCAGCTGTCTCTGGTGCAGGCTGAGCTGCAGACCCAGTGGGAAGCAAAGTGTGAGCAGCTGCTGGCCTCCGCCAGGGGTGAGCACCAGCAGCAGTACCAGGAAGTTTGTGCGCAGAGAGATGCCAACCAGCAGAAGCTGCTCCACCTTCAGGAAAAGGTAGGCGTTTCCCCGGGGCCGATAGCTTAGGCGGCCCAGTTAATTTGAGGCAAACACGTTGGGTCTTGTAAATCCTTCTGAACCTAAAAGGTGTTAATAGCTTGAAAGCCAAACCACGCTTGTTCAGCTCTCCAGTTTATCGGTAATCTTTCACATACTGATTTTGGGAAGACAGGTCTGTGACCTAGAAAAAGAAAAAGCAACATGTTTAATTCCATTATTTGATCATTTATGAAGCAAATATTTATTGAGTGCCAGTGATAGTCCAGATACTGTGTTAGGGAAAGGACTTACAAAGAACTCTGCCCTTAAGCATCTCACAGTCCAGAAAGGGAGCAGGAGAGAAACAAAGATAAGCATGAAGTGCTGTGAGACCTGGAAGAGGAAGTGCCTGAGGGAGCAGAGCCAAGAAGGACCACTAGTGTTGATGAGGTGAAGTGAGGTGCCCAAGGCGGCAGAATGCCCCGGGCAGAGGCACGGAGGTGGGGTGGGGACTGCATCTGGTGGGTCACTGGCATGAAAGTGACAGAGATGGAAGATGGTTTAGGGTTATGGTATGACAGCCCCCCTATCTGGAGGTGACTTTCTTTCCTTACAGTATCTAGTTAAAAATCTTTGACTCAGAGATGATGAAGGCAGTCTCACAGGTGAATAGGCTGCTTCTAATGGCCGGTTTTCATATGTCTGTGTCACTGGACTTATATCCCCCCTTTTTTCATCATGCTCTTGAACCTGATAAGGAATAAGGCAAGTGACATTGGTGGGGAAGAGGAGGTGAAGTTGTGAGTTGAGACTGAGGGATGAGGAAGAAGAATGCCCTGAGTCGGCAGGCCTGGGGTGGGTGGGGGCGTATGGACACCAGCGGACCTACCTGAGGTTAACACTGGATGCTTAGGATGGTTCTCGTCCTCCCAGTGTCCTGACTTTCACCTGGCAGTCCAGGCTCCCGCGGCCACAGCCACAGTCTGTTGTTTTGCAGTGTCTAGCCCTCCAGGCCCAAGTCACGGCCCTGACAGAGCAAAATGAACAGCATGCCAAGGACCTGGAGACCAAGCCCCACGTGTCTGGTGTTGCGGCTGCTGCCGCTGACCCCTCAGAGAAGGTGAGTGGGCATTTCGAAGACACATCCCAGGTCATATCAGGGGATTGAATGTGTCTATCGGGCCTTCAGGAAGAATGGGGCCAATTTTGTGTTGGCAGCTTTTCTTCTGACTTTAGTGATACACCACTTGTCTGGCTTCAGTAAAAATGAACTCTTTGGAGCCTATCACGTTGGTGAGAAACCCCAGAGGGCCCTGTCCTGGGGTTTTGACAGATAAGGGAAATGTCTCTAAATCGGCGCAGTGAGAAGCCTGCCCAGCATCTGCTAGCACCAGTCCTCGTAGCCCGCGGCGGCTCGCATGGTGGCCTCAGCACGAGGAGGCATTGATCAACACGGGCTGCAGCTTGCCAGTCCTTGATAACCCTTCCACCGAATGCTGTTCCTTATTTAACATCGCCCTCCACAGTGACAGCCTTTGGCGTCTCAGTTCAGGACCAGCTGTGGCGCGTACTACGGTACCCAGAGGGCTTCCTTTCAGCCCTCCCAACCCCTCTCTGGCATTTACCTGCATCACTTAAATCACTTGATGTTGGCAACATAGATTTTGTTTTGCTCTCCTCGCGTCTTCACGCAGGTCAAGAAGATCATGAACCAGGTGTTCCAGTCGTTGCGGGGAGAGTTTGAGCTGGAGGAATCTTACGGCGGCAGGGCCGTTCTGGGGACTATCATGAACACCATCAAGGTAGGGCCGGCCGGTGACTTTTGCCCCGAAGTGGGAATCTTGTGGCTTAAGGGCCCTTTGAGGGATCATAAATCTAAAAGGTATTCAAGACTGTTCCTCAAGAATCAGGAAAAGTGGCATGACTTTTATCTGGAGAGATGAGGGCAGCCTCCAGCTAGAGGAAGAAGCAGGCATTCGACCTGCACGAGCTGCTGTGCTGTCAGGGAGCGAAGAAGTAGGAGTGTCTGCTGTTTTTCTGTCAGTGAGCATCTCCTCCTCCTTGGCTTTTGAACAGATGGTGACTCTTCAGCTGTTAAACCAGCCTGAGCAAGACAAGGGACAGAGCAGCAATGAAGAAGAGGAGGAGGAGGAGGAAGAAGAGCAGCCCCAGAGACCTTCCCGGGAGCTCTCGGTCTCGGCCAGTTCTGGGCCGCCCCCAGCGACCCTGAGTAGGGAGTCACAGGAGTCCCCCCTGGTGACATCGGAGCAGGCAGTCCAGGAGGCTGTCCCCCTGCCTCCTCAGGCCCTCTCTGCTCCCCAGGATGAGGTACAGGGAAGGGACGGGGAGCCCGCAGAAGCAGAGGCGCTCTCAGAGATAAAAGGTGATTCCCTCCCACCCGAACTGGCTTGTATGCCCTCCCGGAGACCTCTGGGGCCCCCAACTTCAATTCCCCCTCAGCCTCCGGGCCCTGTGCTTGTGGACTCTGAGTGCGAGGAGACACTTGCTGCCAGCCCATTGGAGAATGCCTACGTCGGGGAGCCAGAAAGCTCCACGAGACTATCCCTGACTTCACATTCCATGAAAGAGGACCCACTAGCCTTGGGGCCTGAAAGTCTAGGAGAAGAGCCTCAGCCTCCAGAGCTCAAGAAAGATGAGAATGTCCCTAACTCCACTGCTCCCTTTAAGGAGCTAGAAAACACAGAGGCAGGTTCATTAACTGTCGGAGCAGCAAGTGGGTCCGGCCACTCTTCTCAGCATGCCAGGTAGGTCTTCCTGAGCAGTTTCCAGGACAAGGCAGCTCTATGTGGAGGTTGTGGCTGGTGTTTCCAGGGCTGGTAACTCGTCCTCAGAGAAGGACTGTCTGATTCACTTACTCATTCATGTATTTGTTCAATAATGCCTACTATGTAAGAGGCTCTGTGGTCAGCACTGCAATGGGGTGGTAGGCAAGGCAGATTTGGTTCTTGAGTTAAGGAGCTTGCAGTCTAGTGGGGAAGACAAACAAATATTTATGTATTATAAAAGTATGCTTTAAAAAAGTGCTTAAAAAAAGAAATTCTCTATTCATATAATAGAGAATAAAGGAGGAGTTACTCTACTTTGAGATAGAGTGGTTAGGGAAGGATTCTGAGAAGGTAATGTTTAAACTGGGACCTAAAGGATGGAAAGGAGCCTTCAATGCCAAGATTGGGAGGAAGAGATTGTAGAGAGCAGGCACAGCACATGCAAAGGCCCTGTGGTAGGAGGGGACATGACAGTCAAGGAACTAAGGAGGGCACAGTAAGGAGAATGGTGTTAATCTGAGATTGGAGAATGAAGTAGGGACAAGGCACGTGAGATTTTGTGTCACTCTTAGAAGTTTGGATTTTAGGTACTGTGAAAAGCTATTAAAGGGATTTAAGCAAAAAGTGACATGGCCTGATGTATTAGTTTATGAAGATCACTCTGGCTGTAGGTCATGGAGGGAGTCAAGAACGCTAGGAGGCCAGTGTAGAGGCGGGAGGAATCCCTGGGCGATTACCACAGCTGTTGGGTTCTTTCTCCAGAGGTTGTGGGCCCTGTGGCCTAGAACAGGAACAGAAATAACACCATTTTCTTTCTTTTTTTTTTTTTTTTTAAAGATTTTATTTATTTATTTGACAGAGAGAACACAAGTAGGCAGAGAGGGAGAAGCAGGCTCCCCGCTGAGCAAGGAGCCTGATGCGGGGCTTGATCCCAGGACCCTGGGATCATGACCTGAGCCTAAGGCAGACCTTAACCGACTGAGCCACCCAGGCACCCCAGTAACACCATTTTCCATGACTTGATTTTCTTGATTTTTCCTTCAGTCTCCCAGGGGATGAAGAAGATGAACTATTTAAAGGGGCAACTCTGAAAGTTTCAAGGCCCAAAGCACAGCCTGAGGAGGAGGATGAAGATGAGGTGGTAAGGAAATCCCAGGCACTGCCCAGTCCTCACACCACCACCCGGGGACCCTTCCCCGCTGGCTCTGAGAAGAGGAGTGGAGTCTGTGGGTGGCCCATGCCCTGGGCTCTGTGTGCAGCGCCTTGTGGGAGCAGGCGTGGGGCTGGGAGGGGGCAGCTCTGTAAGCACAGTGGGGATGGGCAGATACCACTTTATTCCTGAAAAAGGATCACGATCTGTGTCCATGCAGGAATGATTTCTACTTTCGGTGAAGGAAGTTGGGCTGCTTAGTCCTGCATTAGAATGCTAAGGCCTCAGGTTCCCTCAGATCTGGTCAGAGATTGTCTATTTTACAATCAGAAGGGACTTTGAATTTTTTGTCTTGTATCCTTATTCGTAGACAAACTGAGGCTCAGAAAGGTGATTTACCTACAGCCACAGAGCTAGGACTGAAACCCCAGGCTCCTTCTAAGACCACCTGTTTCTGGGCCTTTCCGCGTCCTCAGCCTGCTTTCCAAGCTGCTACCTTGTTTTGTCCTCACAACACCCCAGGCAGAAAATGGGTTAAGTACCGATAGCATGACCTCGCTCTACAAAGCTCCAAAGTGACGGCCAGAGGGTGGCTTGCTCACAGAGCCTGGATCAGAGCCCCGATTCTCGCATCTGTTGTCCCCACGTGCGGAGTTAGGCTGTCCCTAGGACATTTGACTGCTCTGATGGGAATGTCACCAGAGTGAAACATGGGTGGAGAACACAGATCAGGTTCAAGCTCAGCCTGTCCCAAGGACAGAAATGTGAGGTGATTGAGGGCACATTTTTCTCCCCTCATGTGTCAGCCAGAGTGGGTTTTGCCTTTTGCCAAAACCTTGGGGAAATGGCTGTGGCCGAGCGAGAAGCCGGCTTGCGTGTACCGACGCCCTCGCCTCCTGCCTGCGCTCCTCTGCGGGGAGGGGCACCATCTCCTCCCGTTGGCCTTTCTTCCCAAGAAGTAAGTTTTCATTCAGGAGTTCTGAATATGAATTCGCACTTAGAAATAAAAACAAAAAGCCAATTGAGTATCCCAAGTGGCTGCGCTAAATATAGTTGGAATGTTTAGTTAGCAGTATATTATTGGTATTAATATAAATATTACCAAGTTAATTTCTGTTTCTGGGATACTTTGAAAACTTCACAGACATTCTCATTTAATACTCTACTAACCCAGTGAGGATTTTATCCTATTTTATAGAAAAGAGGACTGAGGCTCAGCAAGATTAAGTAATATGCTCAAGGTTATAATGCTAGTGAATGCAGAGCCAGAACTTTAGTTGGAATAAAACAGAAGCAGTGAGCCACCTTTTAATTCACTACTGTAGAGTTTAAAGATCATTTAGTTGAGGCCCAGAGAGAGGTACAAGGTCCGTACCAGGGACCCCTGACCGCATCAGGCTGCCTTCTGTTTGGCCAGACCCTGGGCCAGAGTAGCTCAGAGCAGGGGAAACTCCATGTGTGCCTTTCTCCAGCGTCAATCCCTGCCACCCCCGCGGGACCTGTTCCCAGCAATCTAGAAGAAAAAGGCCAGGAGCTCAAGTCATGAAAAGTGGGGGAGGGTCTCCTCCGTGGCCTGTTAATCTCCCTTTTCCTACTACCTGGGTGGAGGGAGCGAGGGAAGGGCCAGTGAGCTCAGGGGTGTTGGGGGCTGTGGCCCTGTGCTCCTGGGCTTTCATCATCTCTTGGATTTGCCACTGGGTAATGTGGCCAAGCCTCTGAACTCAACTCTCTCACATGCTCGGGGCACGTCCAGAACCAGACAGGCCACCATAGGCCACAACGTTTCTTCAGATGGAGCTGTATTCTTCCCAACCTCTCTTCATCTTCTTGCATCTTCTCTCTTCCCTCAGGGCTGCTCTGCTTCTCTCTTTCTTCCTCCCACTCGAATCTCTCCCCCATCGACCCTTCTTTTCCCACACGAAATGTGTAAGTCACTGCATGAGAAGAAACCTGTCAAATCAATACATGTGTTTCACAAATAAATGACAAAATTAGCCAATGTTGGTCTTCTTGTCTGTGTGTTGGAAGATTGCCTCCCTTCTCTGCCTGCTTGTTTCAGCTTTATCTGGAAGCCCAGCAAACTTATCTGGAAGCCCAGGTTTGCTGGCCGCAGGCTTAGTCCTTTCAGTAAAACCCTAACCAACACCCTCCTTCCCAACCTGGAGCCGGGGAACAGGTGTCGGCTCGCTACACCTCACACGGGCAGGAAGGTCGTCTGGTGCAGGGCCAGGTGAGGACTGACTGCTCTTTCCTGTTTTGTCAGAGCATGAAGGGACGGCCGCCCCCAACACCCCTTTTTGGAGATGATGACGATGACGATGACATTGACTGGCTGGGATGAAGACCCAGGAAACTGGTGCGAAGGTTTCTCTACCGACCCTTCCCTAAGCATGATTTTGCACAGCCAGCCCTGTGTCTAGACAAGCCGCAGGGTGAGGTGAAGGTGAGCATTCTGAGGACAGCAGTGCACATACCTGAGTTAGCCAACTTCTAAGCGCCCCGCCCGGCTGGTCCGAGAGGAGTGTGAGCCTGTCTTCACAACGTTGGGATCCCGCCTCAGAGTCCCCTTGGGAGGAAGGGCTGGTGGGTTGCCTGCAGCCAGTCACCTACAAGAATCCTGCCCTCTTCCAAGCTTTTTAGTCTCTTCACTAACTCAGACTGATCTGCCTCCCGATGTTCAGCTGTGCACCAGCAACGGGACCTGTCGTCTCGGGGAAGGTCTGCCCGGTGGAACCTAGGGTGGACTACACTATCCAAACCCTGGTTCAGTTAACAGCCTTGCCTGCAGTCCTGGGACATGTATCTTTTCTCTGCCTTAAATCTGATACAAGAGGTCAATGAATATTTGAAATTAACAAAACTAAAATAAATGTCTGCAATGAAACCTGCCTCAAGCTCTTGGGGAGAAATGGAATTTGGCTCTAAGGCTGGCTGTGCTCTTCTCTGGGACTCTCAGGGTAGGAGTTGGAACAGACTGGGATTGGTTCACATGCATGAAAGCACTGTGACATACTCCCTTTGCACCTAACCCTGGAACTCAGGCTTTCAGGAAAGTCACCACTCTGCTGTCCCAGCTCATCCTAGACGCATGAAGGCTTGGGGCACTGTGGTTATCTGAGAACTGGTCATATCATCCACTCGCTCTGGCACACTTGGTCCTACACCCTAGGAAGCCCTGCACAGAAGGTGGGAGGGTCCCTACCTTGCATTGTCGTGCATCGTGGCATCTGACTGATTCTTCACTTTGAGAGCAGCTTCCATTCCCTCTGGACTCGGGGCCAGGATGAATGCAGAGAAGAGTAGTGAGAAAATATCTGTGGTCATTTTCCTTATTTCAGGATTTTCCAAAGACCATGCAACCAGTCTTGAAAAAGAATAATTTTAATAAAAATGTTCCCTGGTTTAAAATGTTTATAAGAGAGCGTCCTGAATTCCGATGACCTGACCCCATCCTTTGTGAAGACAGATCCTTTGTGAGCCTGTGTGCCGTAAATGGGGCTGGGAGGCAGTAAGAACCACTGTTTACTAAACTTTGTTGTTGAGCACTTTACACAGACTGTCTCATCTCCAGCAGCCCTTTGCATAAGACACTTAACCCATTTTATAGAGAGACCAAGGCTTAGAGAGTTAAATTAACTTGTCCAAGATTACACAGCTAGGAAGCAGGAGAACGAGAATTCAAATCCTGGCCAGCCTATTCTGGAGCCTGGGCTCTTGTCCACCATGTGGGATCCATCACTGGGCTGGGGGAAGAGGGCCGGTGGTGCTTGTCAAAATCCAGGCTCCTGGGCCTCAGGCCAGATCTTCTGAAACAGAATCTCTGCCCTGTTGGGGTAAAACACACAGCACAGGCTTTGCAGCCCCCACTGTCTCCGTTCACAGGCTCGTGCCACTGGGTGCCGTGTGGCCTTGGCCAGTTACCCTCTGAGCCTCATGCTCGTCTGCGCTGATGAGCAGACTCAGGGCAGGCTGCCTGGTGCTGCAGCCCAGCTCTGCCACTTACGAGCTGGGTGATTTAACTTCTCTGTGGCTCAGCTTCCTCTTGTCTAAAACAGGGACGAACAATTTGTACCTGGTTGTGAGGGTTAAATGAGTTAATATTCTGAGGTGCTTAGAACACTGCCTGGCACATAAAAAGCACTAGATAGGTGTCTGTTAAATTTTTTAAAAAACTTCAGGTAGAGAAAGTGCCACCTTTTGTGACTTGGCCGTGAAGAATGTTGAAATGCTTAGTCTAACCAGCTTCTCTAGAGCACACATTTTTTTAAAAGCCCTCACCACACGTATTACCACTGTATCAAACCAAAGAGGTTGCCGATCACCCATGGAAGTGCTCATGTCAGCAGTGCCCAGGGGAGGGAGCCTGAGCTGGTCAGGATGGATAACTGGGTACGTGCGGCTCCATCAGCAAGACCGTGCTGGAGAAAGCTCACCCCCCTCGTGCCACGGAGCAGCCTTCCAATTTGCTGCTGAGGTGGGGAGGTTGCACTGGTCAGTCCTGAAGGGGTCACCTACTTTCTCTTATAGTTCTCACTGCAAATTAAAAGTGGTTTTTTTTTTTTTTTTTTTAAGATTTTATTTATTTATTTGAGACAGAATGAGAGAGAGAGCACATGAGAGAGGGGGAGGGTCAGAAGGAGAAGCAGGCTCCCTGCCGAGCAGGGAGCCCGATGCGGGACTCGATCCAGGGACTCCAGGATCATGACCTGAGCCAAAGGCAGTCGCTTAACCGAGCCACCCAGGCGCCCAAAAGTGGTTTTGATGTATTTTTGCTGCCACCCTCAGGGAGAGAAGGTGCCTTGCAGTCCACGTGGCAGCTAGTTGTTTTTCTCACAGCGGGCAGCACCCAGTCAGGACTCGGTGTGTGAACGTGAGAATGACTGTCAGCGAGGCTAGGCTGTGGGGCGTCTGCCCAAGGGCACAGCGTTTCAGGGCTGGCTACCCTGAGCACAGAGTTGTCTTCCTAGCAGATGGACAGACTCCGTCCTTGGACAGCCCTACGGCCAGCACTACCAGCTGCATTCGCGCCCCCCCCCAGCTCCTGCAGTGGCTACAAGGATGGCATGTGCCTGCTGTTTGAGCAGAAACACAAGAATGGTCACAGACTGTTTAAAAATAATATTTATTAAAACGTCTATTTTTTTTTTTAATTCCCAAAGCTTAAGACCGTCTTTCATCTAGCCCGTGAGGTACTTGAGCATAGACATTCCAGTATCCAGCCTCGATGTTCCCTCCCTGGGTCTTGTGTTTGCTTCTCTGTCGAGTGAACTATCTGGAGAGTCCCATCTAACTCTACGGGTAACGCTTTGGTTTGACTGCTTACTGCGTCCTCAGTCAACACTCCCCGTGCCTTACCCAGTATTTTCAGTGAATGAACCGTGTCTCCCCACCAGATGAGATGGGTGAGCAGTGGGTAAGAACTAGAGAAAACAAAATACTGGATATTCAGCAGTTCTCTGTTCTGCATAAAAGGAGGAGCAGGATAAAAGGGAGCAGTGGGGTCCTGAAAAGCTCCCCAGGCCCCTCTAGACTGCCTTCCTCCGCAGGCAGTGCTGTCTGATGGGAGCAGCTCACCATCCAGAGGATAGGTCAGGGGCCTTGAGAACAGTCCCGCCTCTTGGCCTTGAATCTGCCGCACGCCCCACAAGAAAGAGAAACAGTTCCCAGCAGACGCAGCTATCCAGCAGGAATCCAATGAAGTCATTTTGCTAAAAATTCTGTATTCTTGTGCAAAATTGCGAACCAGGGGTCCAGTGGGAAAAAGGAAAAATCTTAGTTTGTCACCGTGATCCACAGAACAGACCATCATTATGTGTCCCAAAGACAGAAAGGTGAGAAAAAGGAGCCAGCTCGGTCTCCGTCCCTCAAAGACAGAAGAGGTCGGGAAGTCCAATGGAAGGTGCTCCTCTCTATAAGGCACAAATCACGAGGGCAGAAGGTATGCAGCTTTCGTGCTCTTCGTCACCCAGAACCCATCCCCCGTCTTGAAGATCTTTGGAAATTCTTAATTTTTAGTCACAGAGATAAGTCATCGTGGGCTCAGCAACCCTGCCCCCAGGTTCTGGTCTCTCCATTCTCCCTCAGGTCACAGCAGCTTTACTAAGGCACAAAAGCTCATGTCCAGGCCCCGTGCAGGCTGGCTGAGGACAGAGGTAGCTGCAGGGGCCTCCGAACTCCGGGCAGCAAGTGCTGGCTTCAGCAGGACGTCTCCAGGAGCTGGGAGCGAGGGGAGCCAAATAGCCATCAGAAGAAAGGAGACACGGGGCTGGAAGTTCAATGTCTGCACGAGGGGGCCCCAGCTCTCTCCAGCCCCCAGTGCCTGCATAACCCTCACCAGCTAAACCATGCTAAGAAGCGGGTAGGCTAGGTAGTAGCCCACAGCAGAGCCGAGGATCACGCCGAAGAAGATCCACGTGTTGTACGACATGACAGCCAGCATCATGAAGTAGCCTATGACCACCTGAATGACATGGATTAGAGACTGGCCAAAGTGACAGAAAAACCACCTAGATGAAAAAGAGAGTCAAGTTAATGGTGGTGGTAATGAGCTGGTGTCAGGAATTAGAGCAGCTGAGTTATAGGACCAGCTTATTTATAATTTGTGTGCTTGACCCAGAAGAGATTTCTTTCTAAAGAGACATACGAGAAACCACTGATAGGGGACAGGGCCTTGTATAAGGAGCCTTGGGCAATCATGTCTCTACTACATTCAGCTCTGAGCTTCCTGGCATCCAAGGCAAAAAGGGAAAATGACATATGTATTCTGTCATGTCTGATAAAGGATAATACAAAATCATCAGTAAGGCAGGTATGTTTTTCTTTCTGAATCTGCTGTGGGAGGCAGTATTACAATGGAAAGATCAGCTCCTAGCTCGGCCACTTACTGTGGCTTAGCACAAATATCTTAACCTCTCTGAACTTAAATTTCCTCATCAGTAAAGGAGGAATAAGGATACCTCCCTTGCAGGCTGGGTGTGACAGCAGAGACACCTGTGTAAGGAGCAGGCAGGCTCGGGAAGCACAGCTGGAGCTGGAGAGAGGGCAGATGTGGGACCCCACGCGGCTGCCTTACCAGACTGGGGTGGGAAGGAGGGAAGAGGGAGCTCCCCTGCCAAGACTGGTCCACTGCTGATAAGCAATCCTTACTATTTGTGTAGGGACAGCTGCAGATTCCATCCTGGGTTTGGAAGCCTTAGTGAGCTAAGAAGGGCTGCTGAGATTTGGAGGAGGACTGCGTGGACACCCCTATTGCTGGGCTGAGGCCTGCATCAGAGTCCTGAAGATCGGAGCCTCCCGAGTGGCTGTTTGTAGACCTGGCCTAGGCACCAGGAGACCCGGGCTCTAGCTCACCTCACTACTTTGGCAAGTCCTGGTCCTTCCTTGGGCCTCAGTTTGCTTTCCGTGAAGTGGGGCCAGTGCCCTCTGGGCCCAGCCTCTCTCTCAGGGTGAATGTGAGTACGTTGCCATTCCCCACACGCTGTGCCTGTTACCTGAGGCGGGTTCTGCTGACCGGGGCTGAGTCTGAGCTGGAAGAATCCTGGTCTGTCTCCTCAGTGAGCTGGCTGGTGCGGATGGACATGCCCACTGTGGCCTGGTAGAGCAGCTTGGCTTTGCCAACCTTGATGCTTTCATACAACACAGCCAGGAGCAGGATCACCAGCACTGAAAGGGCCATGCCTGTCAAACGAAGCTGAGCTGCAGAGACCTGGCCAAGCAAGCACTGATCCCCTTCTGGCAGCTTCCCTCAGGACCCGGGATAGGTGGCAGCAGAGCGCCTCCACCCGGTCCCTCTGAATCCATTCCATCTCCCTCTCTCTTCTTCCCCACCCCTCCTTGGGCTCAGAACTTCACTGTCTCTTTCCCCCTCCAGCTCTTTCTTGGGATGGATGGCCTATTTTGGGGTATGGCTTTGAGATCAGGAAGAGAAGCCAGGTCTGGAAAAGCCAGGGGCTGAGGCTGAAGAGGTCACACACCACTGCCCCCAGTGGCTCCCCCCCACCCAGGCGGCACAAGTCTCTGTCATGACTTCTTGTTGAGGGAAGAGCATGTACAGCAAGGTCCTGAGTAGGAGTATGTATAAGGAAAAGTCTGGAAGGAGGGATACCGCAAAGGAGTCATAATTACCTCAGCAAACTAGGATATAAAAGATTTTTATTTTCTTCTCACCTAATTTTCCAAAGTTTTTACTGTGTATATGCTTTTATAATAGTGGAAACCACCACTAAGTTATTGTACAGAAAACATGACATGCTTACGAGAGCTGCTGTAAAATTAGCGGCTAATTGCTACTTCTGTTTTACAAGACGAGGAGGGCTACTAAATGGGCCAGCTATAGTTATTTTATTGGGCTCCCAGGAGGAGATCATCTACAAAAGATAGAAGGTGATATTTTAAAATATAAAATTACATGTAATTACATGCGCGTAGTATGAATTCA
Organism: Phoca vitulina; assembly: GCF_004348235.1. Taxonomy (NCBI): domain Eukaryota; kingdom Metazoa; phylum Chordata; class Mammalia; order Carnivora; family Phocidae; genus Phoca; species Phoca vitulina. The sequence continues at coordinate 13,478,975 of NW_022589724.1, read as the reverse complement.
ACTGGGACCAAAGGGCATACAGTGAAAGGTAAGTCTTCTTCCCAGCCCAGTCCCTAAAACCCCAGTCCTCTCCCCAAGAGCCTTTCCTAAACAGCTCTCCGGGGATACCCGCTGTAGGCCTCGACCTGTGCATGTTCTTCCGCATCTGACGTCATCCAAGTACACGGTTCCCCTCCGTTCACACAGATCTGCCTTATTTCTGAGGCTTCACAGTAGCTGTGATACAGTCTGTTGTCCAAGGATGGCCACCCCATCCCACATGCCCTTCTTACAGTGTCAACACCCCTGCCCTCAAGTGGTGGAGTCCATGTCCCCTCCCCTTTAGGCTGAGAAGACCTTTGTGACTTCCTCACCACGCAAGGTGCAAGTGAGGCTCTGTGACTTCCAAGGCTAGGTCTTAAAAATCCCGTGTACTTCCACCTTGTTCTCTTGACACACTCACTGCTGGAACCCAGCTGCCCTGCCACAGGGAAGCCCGGGCCACACGAGACGCCACACGTGGTTGTTCGGCCGGTAACGGCCGCCCCCCGCCCCCCGCCCCCGTGACAACCAGCAGCAGCCAGGAGACACAGCGTGGGGAAGCCTTCAGGAGGACTCCAGTTCCAGCCACTGTGACTGCACCTGCATGAGAGGCTGTGAGTGGGGACCGCTTAGCTGAGCCCAGTCAACTCGGAACCTCGAGAAGGAATACCACAATGACTGGGCTTACGGGGGTGGTAGGGGGTGGTAACCCGCTGTAGGGATGACCGAGATTGATTTCAGCAGCACCTGCAGGGCTGGGCACTTGGGCCATTTCTCCGTCCACTTTTAAGATACAGTTACTTAAGTTGAAAAAGAACTATGTCATGAATTTGGGCCCAGCTCTGCCTTTTCAAGTCAAAGCAATACCATTCTCTTGCAAACCTGTGTCTCATCTGAGGTCCAGCTGGTAGCAGCTGTTCTGGGTTTCTGAGCCGGTGCTCTGTATGGTGGGAGGTAGGTGCCAGGAGGCAACAAGAGGCCTCGATCTAGTTCTGGCTCACTACTGACTCGCTATGTGACCCTCTTCCCCTCTTTGGGCTTCAGTTCCTTGTCGTGTCAGAGAGGCAAAAGCCTCTCTCTGGGCCTTCGTGACAATCAGTGAGGTATGAAGCCTTTTGTGATGTGAAGAGCAGTGCTTGCAATTATAAATGCAAAGTTCCCGCTCGGTGTTTATCTAAGAGCAGTCAGGCTCACTTAAATGTCCACAGAGTCCGACAGTGAAGGGAACCCAGGCTCTCCAGTTCCTAGATCTACAAGGCTTCCCAAGCTATAAGCCTAGGCTTCCCAATTCTTACCTGCAGGACTGTGGACACTCCAGAAATCAAACAGAAGCACCACCTCATTGGAGAAGATGAAATGCATCTGAAAGAGAAGGGAATTTGCATTTCAGGGGGCTTAAGGCAGTAAAAGTCATGGTCCCTAATGCTCTCCAGCAGCCACCCCTAAAGGCCTAGAGGAACGAGGTCACTGGTCCTAAGTGCTGCAAGGGCCACTAGTGGTCATCAGGACCAATTGAGGCCAGACAGGGTAGGGACTTACCCAAGGTCCCACAGTGGGTCAGCAGCAGAGCTATAATTGAGCTGGCCCTATTCGGGGTGGACGTGAGGTACGGGGTGTACCACACAGGTCAGTGTTCTCAGGTCATGCTGAGATGTCCCCCCTGTGCCCTCCAAACCCAATGGGGAAGCACTAGACTGAGAACTGACTGCCTCTCTTTCCCCGGGGGTCCTAGTCATTCTGCCCTGGCCATGTGTATCATGGAGGGGCCAGGGGCAGCCGTCTCCACTCTACTCCACATCTGTCCGCTCATTCATTAAACATTTGCTGACCCCCTTCTGTGCCCAGCATTCTGGACAAAGGTTAACGTCTCTGCCCTCGATGAGCTCCCAGCCTTATAGAAAGAACAAAGGTAGACGCACTGACCGTGCCGCACCCATCTGAATGCCCTTCTCAAAGAGCACCTTGCCCGGCCTGTGTTTGGGGTGGCATCAATGGCTTTTTGTGCATTATCTCATTTCACAACCATCTTCTGTGTGACAGGGACAATTAGGCCCATCACATAGAAAGGAAAACTGGGGAAACTAGGCTCAGAAGGGTTAAGTCATTTGCTGAAGGTCACAGAGCTAGTAAGTTGGCAGAGCTGGGATTCAAAGCCGGTCGAGCTGGATGCCAAAGCACTGTGCATTCCAGGATACCATGCTGCCTCTTGCTCGCCAAGGAAGGACAAGAAGAGAGCTGGTTAGCGATCCTCAATACCCACACCAGGCTTAATGACTGTGTTTGGCAAGATTAAAGCCGGAGGGATCAATGTTAGTTCACCATCTCAGGGAAAGGGAGGTCATCACCGGGTAAGTAGGACCTCGGTCAGCAGCCGCAACTCTGCTCTCCAGCTAAGGAGATCCTGGGCGAGCGGGATGGGGTGATAGAAGCCTTTGCCTTCTAAGGCAGGTATTAGAATCCCCAAGTGTCAGAGCTAGAGTGTCCTTAGGAAGTTTTTCTTTTTATTGTGATATAATTGACATGTAACTTTATATTAATTTCGAGTATACAACAGGATTCGATATTTGTATATATTGTGAAATGATCACCACCGTTAAGACTAGTTAATATCCATCACCGCACAAAGTCACAAATTTTTTTCTTGTGATGAGAACTTTTAAGACCTACTCTGTCAGCAACTCTCAAACATACAATACAGTAGTATTAACTATAGTCACCAGGCTGGGCAGCACATCCCTGGGACACATTAGTTTTCTCAGAGGCTTTTAGTCCCCTGGCTTTCAGCTTTTTTCTTTTCTTTTTTTTTTTTTCTTGGCCAGGGATCACCAGCAAATAAAATCTTCCTTGTAACGCCACCATATAAAACCAGGGCTCTGAGTGAAGAGGGGAGAGCAGTCCGAACTCCGCTGGAACTCAGTGTGAAAAACACTGGTCTAGTCCAACTTGGCCCCTCTCTAACCCCATCTCATTCCCAGATGGGGAAAATGAGTCCCAACAGGGGAAGGGATTTGCCCAAGATCTCATGAGAAGAAAATGGAAACCTAGGCAGTCATTTAAAAATCATGTGGAAGAATTCTAAAATAAAAATAGATTATTACTCCCCCAATGTGAGGGGGAGGGTGTACTTGTTTAATGTAAAACCTGAAACAGTACCAAAAAGAAAGCAGAAATCATTTTGAGTCCTACTATCCAGAAACATCCCTTGTTAAGATTTCAAAAAGCCTTTTTTTTTTTTTTTAAACATATATTATTTGTTTCAGAGGTACAGGTCTGATGGACGGGGTAAAAAAGCACAAATCATCCTGTGAAACTCCGCTGACACTGGAGTTACACTCATTCAGCTTCAGCAGAAGTCTCGAGCACCATCTCTGCGGTGGGGACAGTGGCGGGTGTTGCACCATGCCCCTTCTCTGAGTTCACCTAATAAAGCAGTTGGCATGACTGGAATGTCCTCAACGGCTAGTTAATCAGAGAAGTTCCCTTACTGGCTTCCTTCTGTCATCCTTGGGCCTGGGCCAGCTGTCTCGGGGGCCTCAAACAGCTTTTGCTGTAGACTTGAACACCCACAAAACAATCCAAGTAATTCAGGGGACAAACACTGACTTTGGTTTTGCTAGGGGTGCAGATGCTGGAGATAGAGAGACGGATGAGACAAGTCCTTGGCCCTCGAGGAGTTAACCGTTTGTTGGGGGAGAGGGAAGGGAACATTACAACAGGGTGAATGTGGTGAGTGAGGAGGCACAGGGGAGGAAGCCCCCGGGGAGACACCTAACCCGGCCAGGAAGGCAGATGGCTAGGACATCTTCCCAAGCAGGAGGATCGGAGGTGGCCAGAGGAAGACGGACAGTCTAGTACGTTCCAAGCTGGAAGTGCCCAGACAGTAGTTCTACCTGACAGGGGAGCGAGGAGTCCAGGAAGGACAAAGGCTCACCTACCCTTGCCTTTTCGCTGGGTTAAAAGATTCAAATCAGCACACCCTGACTTGGGGCTGCCCTTTTCAATGAAAGGGCCCTGTGGTCAGATACGTAAGAGGCAGCGCCCTACTTTTGTTTCCTCACTTAGGCAGAATCTCAGCCTCCAGCCCCTGAGTCTAACTTATCCGGGCCTTCTTCAGGGCCCCACCCTGGGCAGGGAGGGGCTGCGGTGAAGAAGAGAGCAATCGGGGACTTGTTTTCTTCTTTATGTGCGAATCTGAGGTTACTTACACTTTGAGAAGAGCTCTCTCATTTATAAACCCAAGAGTTCTGGGGGAGGTTAAGGTCCCTGTCCTGCACTGCCTGGCTCAGGAACTTCTCACAAGCTCTTCCCATCTGTTTCCCCTTTTAGAGGGCTAGCAGCACGTGGGGGTGGCCGTTTCACTGAATGACCACTATTGGCTTCCTGTATCTTAAATTCTATAATATTCATGGGATGAAGAAAATTATGATTTCTTCAAAGACCAAAGAGTCTTGCAAGCTATCATTCTCTCCACCCAGATGAATTCTGCCTAAAAAACCAGTTTGTCTGAAATGCTACTTCCTACGCAAATGTAGGGAGGATGGAAAGCAGCTGGACCTGGGGTGCTCCTCCCCGCCCCCCCGAGATTCAGACCACCAGCTTGCCAGGACAGGGAGCCGGCCCTCGGTGTGTGAAGTGCACGGGGACTTCCCTCCTGATGGGGGCCTCTCGGAATCTCCCCCAAGTCCCTGCGCCCGGGGCAGGGGACCTCCGGCCAAGACTGTCTTCACCCACCGCGCCCCCCTGCTCGTCGGGCCGGACTGACTCCCAGCAGGAGGCACGAATAAGAGAAAACCCCACAGCCAAGCCACCGCCGGCTCCGCCTTCCGCGTCCCCTCAACCCTGCTCCCGTCCACCCTCTCCGCGTGGCCGCTGACGGGGGCGCCGGGACTCACCTTCCAGGTGAGCGCGCCGGGCGGGCGCCGGGACCGCTGCCACTCGCTCGGGACTCCTCACTCGGAGTCCGTCTCGCCGCCGCCGCCGCCGCGATCGCGATCCGGGGCGCGAGGTCACATGATCGGGGCGAAGCGGGCGCGCGGGCGCCTGGGAGTTGTGGTCCCCGCGTGTGGCCTCACTCCGGGCGGCCTGGGGCGCACCCACCCTTACCGAGCCAGCGGCGCGCCAGCCCGAGTCGCAAGCGCAGCGCGGGCGACCTTCTGCGCTCCGTTTGGCCCCTTACCTTGTTTTGCACTTGACTTGTCTTTGCAACTATCCTTACAAAGTTTGTTGCTCTTCTAACAAACCCAGCGAAGATTAACATGTTGAGTGAAAAATTGTCAAGTCCATTCTATGGACAAATAGCAACAAATTAGGAGTAAATTAAATTATGCCCCCGGGCTTTAGTGTAGCCATTCTTTTTCTATCTTTCCCAGTCTGATAAGCAAAAAGCAACACACAGTTTTAATTTTAACTTGTATTTCTTTGATTGCGAGGGTGGTAAACTTTTTTCTTACTGGTATCTCGGCTAGTGTGTTGTGTCCATTTCACCCATCCAGTTTTGGTGGCTGGAGGCGGAGACTTTTCTGGTGGATGAGTGACCTTTAACAGTATTTCATTTTTAAATATACTTAGGAACACTTCGCCAGTCCTCCTGTGGGAAAGGGGAATCCTCAGGGAAACCTTACCAGAAACAGTAGTAGGGGACTTGAGCCTGGAGTATGACCTCAGTTCAAATCCTGAGTCAGCCAAGTACTGGCGATGGGACCTCAGGCAAATGGTTTTACGTTTCTGAGCCTCAGTTTCCTAGCCAATAAAATGAAAATAACAGAATCTATGTCATAGGGGTATTGTGAGGCTTAAATGAAGACTCGTATGTTAAATTTTCAGCACTGAACCTGGCAGTGGGACCTTGCTCAATAAATGGTGGGCCTTGTTATCACCAGCATAAATGCTTCTGGACAGGAAGCAGATTGCAAAAGGTCAAGACACTTGCTCAGGGTCACACAGCTTCTAAGAGCCTCAATCTGAAGGATAGTGGGGGTTAGAGGGAAGTCAGGGATGGGGGCAGCCTCGGGGAGAGAATATGGGACTGAGACCGTGAGGAGGTCTGGGAGGGAGGCCTGCGGTGTGGGAGGCACTAGCCCATGGAGGAGGCAATTGGGAGAAGGGCTTATGGATATTCTTGAAGCCTCTGGGTCCCAAGAGCTTGGGAGGGATTTGGTGATTTAGGTGGAATCATCTGGGGAAGTAGGAGTAATAAGACTTGACCTTCACACAAGCAGGCTCTCATGCACCCCCTTACCCCCCATCTCCATCCCCCTATAGAAGGATTGATAACACACCTTTATTCATTTGACTGTTTTTGTTGGCTTTGTCACAATCTGATGACCTTCACACTTAGTTCTAACTTCCTCATGTGTGTTATGCTTATACACTTTAGTCCTGAAGTTCTAAAGTGCCCCTTTTCTTTCCGAGGCACCAGAAACTCCCCTCCTCTGGCCCCGAGGCAGAGAATTTGGTGCCAACCACAGAATCCCAACTTATAAGATCACACCAGAGCGGACCAAGCCTCAGTCCATGGCAAGATTCTTTCCGGGTTCTGTGTTTTGACAATCCCCTCCTCCTGAGAAACAACAAAGAGCCCACCCTTTTCTTTCCAGCACACACCTGGAGCCCCCAGACAGAATCCTCAGTCAGGAAAGACGGTGCTGCCTTGGGGGTCACAGAGATCTGCAAGGGGCCCTTGAACTTAGGCACTCAGCTCAGCCATGATCAGTTAGTGGAGGGGAAGTCTAACCGGTCATTTCTCCTTCTGACACTCAATAGAGGAACTTGAAGTCTCATAAAAAAAACTGCATGCGTAAAATGTTATTCCTGCAGAATATCTGACCTTGATGTGCAGATAAGGCTGTGTGACCTCAAGAATGCCACCATCTCTCTCTGGGCCCCACCGAGGGGTGGAATGGATGACCTCTAACTGACCCTTCACATGCTGATGATCTGCGGTTATAAATGAGCTTGAGGTTGGAAGCCTTACTTCATGGCTAGGATTTTTTTTTTTTCTCAAGTAGGCTCCACACCCAACATAGGGCTCAAACTCACAACCCCGAGATCAAGCGATACATGCTGTATGGACTGAGCCAGCCCGGCACCCCTATAGCTCGGGCTTTTGTTTGTTTTCCATGTTGCTCCATTCAGCTAGCCTCCTGTGTTCTCTCACGAACCTTCTGTTAGTTTATGTTTATGCTGTGAGTAGCGTTACAGACCCGCTGTGTGGGACACAGGGAGAGTCCACACATTCAAGGCTGGTCAGTGTGTGTGTGTGTGTGTGTGTGTGTGTGTGTGTGTGTGTGTGTGTTTATGTAGTGGACTTTGTGTTGGTGAGACTGGAGAAAGCAGGATCCAGGCCATGAACAAGCTGAAGGCCATGTTCAAAGTCAGGAATTTATTCAGGGACAAAGGAGACCCAGCAAAGGGCTTTTCACTTATGCTTTTCTCCCTGCATTTCCCCCTTGTCATTCTCTTGGTGAGGCCTATCCTGACCACCCTATTTAAAACTGCCGACCCTCTCGCATTCCCTGTCCTGCTTGCTCTGCCGTATGTCCCCACAGCACTTTTCACCTTGTGACATGCTATTTATTTTGCTTATTCCTTATTCCTTTCTCTCCACTCAAACAGATCCAGGGGAACAGGGATTTCTGTATTTTTGTTCAGGAAGGTAGCCCCGGTTCCTAAAATAGTTCATGTCACAAAGCAGACTGTTAATAAATATTTATTGAATGAATGAATCCCAACAGGTTCATGGTTTGTGCTTCATTGCTTCAGAGGAAGGAAGTGGTAGAAACCCAAGCAGCTTGTGAGACATGACAGTTTTGTTTCTCACGAGAGTTTGGGCGGGTTTGGGGCAGCTTTTGGCAGAAGTGAGAAAATAATTTATGGAGAAGCGCAAGAAAAAGCAGGGCTGCCCTCCCCGCACCCACTGAATCCCTCCGCCTAGAAGAGGGAGTGAGAACTGAAGACCCAGAGCAAGGGGCCTCTGGGCCAGCTTTTGGCAGACCCAAGAACGGCAGCTCGGTGGGGCTCAGTTAGTCATACCGAGGTACAGAAATGCCTCCACCGTCAGGACAGGCCTGGAGGGAGGGAGGAATGGGGAGTGACAGATAATGGGTATGGGGTTCCTTTTGAGTGGTAAAAACACTCTGAAATTGGATAGTGGTGGTGGTTGCACAACTCTGTGACTATACTAAAATTTTATACCTTATGATATAAAGATTATGTCTCAAGAAAGTTGTTATTTTTTTGAAAGATTTATTTATTTATTTGAGAGAGTGAGAGAGCAGGGGGAGAGAATCCTCAAGCGGGGCTTGATCCCACGACCCTGAGATCATGACCTGAGCTGAAGGCAGACGCCTAATTGACTGAGGCACCCAGGCGCCCCTGTTATTTACTTTTTTTAAGGCACTGAAGATTTTATATACTAGGTCTCTCACTTTCAGGTCTCTGAGCAACTAAGTATAAAAAAAACAACAACCCTGAATTCTCTGAGGCCACCATGTTGTGAGGAAGCCCAGGCCACATGGAGAGGCTACACATAAATGCTCCAGTTGGTGGCCCCCTGATCTCGCAGCTGTCAACCGGCATCCCGTGAGTGAAGCCACCTTGGAGCTCCAGCCCAGTCAAGCCTTCAGATGACTATGGCCTCAGCAGACCCCTTAGTGAAATTGCATGAGAGACTCCAAGCAAGAACTGTCCAGCCAAGTCCTGTCCCACAAGATCTTGGACAAAATAAAATGGTGGTTTTAAATTCGGGGGATAATCTGTTAAGCATTAATAGAGAACAGGGACACTTATAATCCAGCTGATTTCTTCTTCATCTCTTGGATTCATTTAGTGGAGGTGAGGTGAAACCAGGGGTGGGGAGTGTCCTTAACATTTGCTTTTTCTGAAAGTTTTTTTTTTTTTAAAGTAACCATTTGTTTATGAATGTGTCTTGCCACCACACAAGCTTTGAGACAGCTCACAGGCAGTCGAGAAAAGATAGAAAATAAGTGAGAGAAAAATTCACCATGATCAGGGGACAAAAGCACTAAAGTTCCCCAGAAGAGCCCACAAGGGGAGTGACATTAGCACTGAGCACATAGAGAGAATGCTCACCACTCAGCATCTGTGACAGGGTTGCGGTGTAGGCCTTCCAGGCCCTGCCCGGGGCCTCTCCAGCAAGGACTCTAGGGGCGCATCAGGGAACGTGCGAGGAGAAGTCACATGTGGGCAGTTAGGCCCTGTCTTCAACCCTGGGGCTCTGCCCCTTTTGGAGGTTGTGAACTTTGACTCTGGCCTGGTTGTTCTGAAGACTGTTGGTCCGAGCCCAGGTTCCTCCCTGCCTGAGACATGTCTGCTCAAGCTCTGTCACCTCTAGGACTCTGAGATTTTTCTTTGCTCCCGAACTTGACCCTGCTCATCCTGGGTCATTGAGCATGCAGGGGGCAGCTCCTGGGGGTTCCTGTAGCCTGCTTCCAAGTTCTCGGGGAGCCAGGGCTAGGCTGACTCTCTTTCTCCCTGCTGGGGCACTTCTCATGCTGCATCCCCAGGGCTCTGCTCCCCCACATTCCAGTAGAGATCCCCAAGGAATGCAGGGTGCACTTCAGTGCCTCTCCATTCATCCCTTTCTGGTGGATCTAAAGCTGCTGGGATGAAGGAGGGCATGGGCCAGCCAGCCTACCACGAAGGGTAGATTAGTTTCCTAGGGCTGCTATTAAAAATTACCACAAATTTGGTGGCTTAAAACAACACACACTGATTCTCTCACAGTTGGGAGTCAGAAGTCTTAATTTCACTGGGATGAAATTAAGGTATCACTCCTTCCCAAGGGTCTAGGCGAGAGTCCTTTCCTTGTCCTTCCCAGCTTCTAGAGCTATGCTCTTGCATTCCTGGCCTTGGGGGAACCTTCCTTCATCTTCAAAGGCTGAAGGGTTCAGCTTCAAATCTCTCTTCGAATCTCACCTTGCCTTCACTCTTCTGTGTCCAGTCCCCTGCTTACCTCTAAAGGACACAGTTTGCAATTACATTTAGGGTCCATCCAGACAATCCAGGGTAATCTCCCCATCACAAGATCCTTGATTCAATACTGTGTGCAAGTCTCCTTTGCCAGATAAGCTAACATTCACAGGGGCCAGGAATTACGACCTGGATATTTTTTAGGGCCATTATTCAGCCTATCGTAGGGAACATCAACATTTATAACTCTCCTGCTGTCTAGAAGGACCTTTAGCCAACCCAGAGCAAGCAACAGGACGACAGACAGAGGAGAAAGAAAAGACTGGTATGTTTGGGCCTCATTGGGAAGGGCAGTTCTGTGCTGACCCCTTCATTCTTGAAGCCAGGGTCGAGGAGGGGAACACTGCCAAGAATTCTCAGGCACAGGCTCCCTGCTCTGCTGGACTTCACAGGGACTCTGACCTGAGTCGTCCTGACAGGCTCCTCCCATACCTGCCGTGAGGCTGTTCACTCCAGCTGCCAAGGACTCCCAAGCCTGGGACCTCTGCCTCCTGCAGGAAGCTATGGGCTTTGAGAACTTTCCATCAGAGCTGCATGGAGCTCGGAGGGCCAGCCCCTCAGACTGTCCCACACGTGTAGGATCCAAAGGTATGAAAAATAGAGCTGTCCACATCCCACTCAGTAGAAGACAGCAGATTCACAAAATGCTTTTTAAAAAAATTGTGGCAAAATAGACAACATAAAATTTGCCATCTTAACCATTTTTCAGTGTTAAGCACATTCACATTGTTATGCAACCTATCTCCAGAACTTTCCATCTTGCAAAACTGAAACTCTACCTTTTAAACAACAGCTTCCCATTTCTCCCCCCACCACCCCCGCCGCCCCCCTTCAGCTCCTGGGAACCACCATTCTACTTGCTGTTTCTATGAGTTTGACTACTCCCGATACATCATATAAGTAGAATCACACAATATCTGTCTTTTTGTGACTGGCTTATTTCACTTGGCATAATGTTCTCAAGGTTCATCCATATTGGAGCGCATGTCAGGATTTCCTTCCATTTTAAGGCTAAATAACATTCCATTGTATGTATATACCACATTTTGTTTATCTATTCATCTTGTCCATGGCCTTGGGTTGTTTCCACCTCTTGGCTATTGTGAACAATGCTGCTTTGAATGTGGCTACACACACAAATGCTTTTTGAAAGATTTTTTTATTTTGACAGCGAGAGAGGGAATACAAGCAGGGGGAGTGGGAGGGGGAGAGGCAGACTTCCCGCCGAGCAGGGAGCCCGATGCGGGGCTTGATCCCAAGACCCTGGGATCATGACTTGATCCAAAGGCAGACACTTAACGGTCTGAGCCACCCAGGTGCCCACAAATGCTTATCAAGAGACTTGACCCTGCACTGTCAGTTCTTACAGAAAGAGTCAACTAACGCCATCTCTCTTTCCCTGTGGAGGATCCGTGCTGGGTGCAGCATCCTGAATGTGTCCCTGAAAATCTCAACTTAGCTCCTCGCATGTGGCTGGAGCTTGAGGCGCGCAGGGCCGGAGACGCCACAGACCCGGGACCCGGAGCAGCTCGGAGGCAGTGAATAATAATAGCTCTTCAAGTCTGCAATAAAAAATGGCCTCCAATAAAACTACACTGCAAAAAATGGGAAAGAAACAATAATGGAAAGAGTAAAAAAGTAGAAGAGGCAGAGCCTGAAAAATTTGTGGTGGGAAAACGTACTGGACCGACATGTAGTGAATGGGAAGGGGGAGTATTTCCTGAAGTGGAAGGGATTTACAGATGCTGACAATACTTGGGAACCTGAAGAAAATTTAGATTGTCCAGAGTTAATTGAAGCATTTCTTAATTCTCAAAAAGCTGGTAAAGGAAAAGATGGTACAAAAAGAAAATATCTGACAGTGAATCTGATGATAGCAAATCGAAGAAGAAAAGAGATGCTGATAAACCAAGAGGCTTTGCCAGAGGCCTTGATCCTAAACGAATAATTGGTGCCACAGACAGCAGGGGAGAATTAATGTTTCTCGTGAAATGGATTCAGATGAGGCAGACTTGGTGCTGGCAAAAGAGGCAAATATGAAGTGTCCTCAGATTGTAATTGCTTTTTTATGAAGAGAGACTAACTTGGCATTCTTGTCCAGAAGATGAAGCTCAATAATTGTTTGCGTTGCTTTTTATATATATTTATATTTATATATATATATATATATATATATATATATAATCTGGGCCTTTGCTTTTTGATTTATTGGTGTGAAGAAGTAACATTCTAGGGGCACCTGGGTGGCTCAGTTGGTTAAGTGACTGCCTTTGGCTCAGGTCATGATCCTGCAGTCCCGGGATCGAGTCCCGCATGGGGCTCCCTGCTCAGCAGAGTCTGCTTCTCCCTCTGACCCTCCCCCCTCTCATGTGCTCTCTCTCTCTCATTCTCTCTCTCAAATAAATAAATAAAATCTTCAAAAAAAAAAAGAAGTAACATTCTAATGAAAATCAAGTTTGATATGTTTGTTTTGAAGTCGTATTGGGGGAGTTGTTGGGGTTTTTTTGCATCTATAGCACTGGTTACTTTGAACAAATAAAAGCTTTCTGTAGTTGCTTCCTTTATCAGAAAAAAATATTTGAGACCATGGTATATTATCCCCCTGCATTAGAGAACACATTTTCTAAATGTTGGGGGGAATCTTCATAGTTGTTACTCAGTCAGAATTTGTGTTTAACTCCTATATGCCTAAGGACCATTCTGGATTTTTTGTTTATTTAGGGGTTTTTGTGTGTATACTTAAAATACATACATAAATGGTTTTTGGTTTTTTTTAACATTCACCAAAACAAAAACAGCATTTATAACCATGGATAAGCCCGTGTTTCCGGGATGCTATCATTTTCAGCAACTTAAGAAATAAATCACTTAAAGTTAAACTGAAGTTTTTCCTGAAGCCTTAACCTTTCAAATTTTTAAATTGGACAATTTAAAAGCAGCCATATCAGAATCCATATCCATATCTACAGTCATATAAATGCAAGTTCATTTGCAAGATCCCTGAAAGGAAAATTTTATCACCACCACCAACCTCCCCACCCAAATGACAAAACTAGACAAGTCCTGGTGTGTTTTAATTAGGTAAGCAAAACTTAGTTAAATGGACATTTAAAGGTTCCTTCTAGTGAACCATTCCTTTTCAAGAAGTTGAAATCTCTGTGCTGTATTGACTAAAAGGTCATGATTCATGGAATGTCTAAAACTTTGTTCATGGAAACCAAATCATAATCAGATGGTTAGAGATGTTGGCAATTTAGCACCTGCCGGAATAAATGGGTGGAGAGACTTTCATAATCCAAATTCTTAACCTGCATGTATTTTCTTTACCCCAACTCGTTCAGTATTTGAGTTACTGGTTCAGCAGAAACCAGGAAAAACAGTAACTTTGTAGTCAGAATGTTATCCAACTGTATCTTGTTTACTTTATTGTAAATACTGGTAAACAGTGGTCAATAAATAGTTTTATATTCAAAAATAAAAAAGAAAAAGAAAATCTCAACTTAATCCCGACTGCACATTATTTCCTAATCTTAAGGGAAGATTGGGCAAAGCAAGCTTTCAGCTTGTTATGGAAATTTTCCTCTACAGCCGGTTTTCTCCCCTTGGTAAAAAAGGGGAAAAAAAAAAAAAGAAAAACCTGATTTTCATCCCCAGTAACCTTAGAACAAGTCAGACAGCAACATCTTGTTAATATCCACTTGTTTATCTACTATGTATATTTGGGCCCTTGATGGATCATCAATCAAATGATCACTTGATATTGGAGGAAGGACCCAACTGGAAAAACCATTCGGATTTGTTTACCTTATCTCTGGTAGTATAATAAAGTATTCATTTGAAACAGATGAAATTGCTGACATCGAATCACTTTTAACTGCCTAGATTGCAATTTCACACAGGTCAACCAATAATGGAGCCAATTGCTTGTATCTGGTGGGGAAGGGAGCCGGGGGAGACAAACTTTTGGCTTTGACTCTATTGCCTTGGGAGAGACCAAACTGGTTCTGTTCTGATATAGTAAAAGTTGTTTTTCTGCCTGGGGGAAGAGGGTGGGGGGTAGGAGGAGGAGGTACTGTGTTATGATCCCAGGGTCTGCCTTCGGCTCAGGTCATGATCCCAGGGTCCTGGAATCGAGCCCCGCATCCGGCTCCCTGCTCAGTGGGAAGCCTGCTTCTCCCTCTCCCGCTCCCCCTGCTTGTGTTCCCTCTCTCGCTGTCTCTCTCTCTGTCAAATAAATGAATAAAATCTTAAAAAAAAAAAAAAAAAGTCCAGCTCTGGTCCAAGTCTGAAGCAGCCGTGGTTAAATTATGCATACCCATCAGCAAATGTCTTTGAGGGGCGCCTGGGTGGCTCAGTCAGTTAAGCATCTGACTCTTGATTTCAGCTCGGGTCATGAACTCAGAGTCATGAGATCTAGCCCCACCTCTGTCTGGCAGGGAGTCTGCTTGCAATTCTCTCTCCCTCCCTCTGTCCCTCCCCGCCTCATGCACACACTCTCTCTAAAATAAATAAATAAATCTAAAAAAAAAAAAGAAAACAGGAAATGTCTTTGAGATATAGCTCTATCCCTTCGGTTCTGTCCGGATAGGGAAGGTGAGACCCCCGTAGCGCATCAGCGTCCCAGCAGGAACCCCTTCATAGTACATCCGTTCTGAGCAGCCTCCATCCTAAGAGGCAACATGCCCAGACTTCAACTCTGCAGCTGCTGATCGGGGCTTAGGGGGATGGGCAATTAATGCCATTTCTATCTTCCTTTGGTTGATATTCCCCACATACAAACTCTTCTTTTTTTAAGGGATTAGCATTAAGGAATGCTTAATTTAGCCAAACAAAAAATGTATATAGATTTGGCATTAAATAGTTGAAGCCCCAACAGTGACTCAGAGGCAAATCCAAGGAATCAGATAAGCAGGTGATACTTTATTTGTTCCCTCACCAAAGACACCTAGCCCTGTTTGGGCCTCAGATATTGCAAAGAACCACATGGAGGTTTGTAAGTCAGGGAGGTTTTTTTTGCTGTGAGTACCCAGAGGTCCGGGGTGCTCTGTCCCAAACATGCCCGCATTGTGGATGAGGGGCTACCTGTATGTGGATGGGGAGTGGACGTGTGTATGGTGAGTGCGTGGGTAACTGTGCATGTGTGTTTGGAGGATTTGTGATTCTGTGCTTGCGAGTCGGAATGAGGGGGCAAGTGTGAGTTTGTGCGAGCTAGCATGTGAACTGAGAATGCGGGTCAGTGCTGCAGTGCTGTATGCGTGTGTGGGGACACGGGTGTCAGTCTAGGTGAGTGTAGCACTTCCGGTGAAGGGGGAAAGGGGAAAGGGTGCCGGCTCACTGTGGGCCGTGAGACACCCCCCGGGAGGTCCACGTGGGTCACAAATGTTGCAGAGTCAATGGGCAATCCCTTACTTGGCAAACCCCAGGGTTGCCACTGCTCCCCACCCCAGCCAGGGTTGATTTACTATGCACTTTCCTAGCCCCAGGGCTCATCTGTCTGGGTCCTACTCTCATACAGCTCGTGAAATTCTCCTCCCATTTCTTGTTGCCCTGAGACACACTCCTCTGCAGACCATCTCCATCTGCAGGTCCCTGTCTGGTTTGCAGAGGGGCAGCTGAAGCTGTCACCTTCCAGAAAGCTGCCTACACATGTTTCTGTATAAATGGACCGAGCACAAGCACTGGTAGAGGGGGGACCTCGCCTGTCTCTCTAGTCACTGAGAGGTGGCCGTTTCCAGAAAACTATCATCAGATCTCTAGTCAATTCCAAGGAGCAGGGATACAGGTCTTTTTCCTTCGGACAGATAAGCAGTGGACATCCCCCCCCGGACTGAGCCTCAGGAGGCCTGACTCCAAACTGTGCTATTGCCCTCAAAACTCAGGAAAGTGGGGCGCCTGGGTGGCTCAGCCGGTTAAGCATCTGCCTTCGGCTCGGGTGATGATCTCAGGGTCCTGGGATCGAGCCCCACATCAGGCTTCCTGCTCAGTGGGGAGTCTGCTTCTCCCTCTCCCTCTGCCCCTCTCTCCACTTGTGCTCTCTCTCTCTCTCTCTCTCTCAAATAAATAAATAAAATCTTAAAAAAAAAAAAACAAACCTCAGGAAAGTCATTTCCCTCCTCTGGGCCTCTGGAGAGGAAAAAAGATGATCTGTAGCGCAGAATCTCTGGATTTCCTGCTTTGGGCAAGTTGTTAGCACACACAGTATCATAATGATCTGTCAACTTGTCTGTCTCCCCAGCTCGAATGTTGCTGCAGATGGTTTGTATCCCCTTCTCCACCCCACACAACTCATATGTTGAAGCTCTAACTCCCAGTGTCATGGTGTTTGGAGGTGGGGCCTTTGGGAGAGAGTTAGGTTTAAACGAGGTTATGAGGGTGAAGCCCCAGGATGGGATTAGTGTCCTTATAAAAGGAAGGAAGACCAGGGCTCGAGCTCTCTCTGCGCTGTGAGGACACAGACAGAAGGCAGCCATCTGCAAATCAGGAAGTGGGCTCTCACCGGGACCGGAATCTGCCGGCACCTTGATCTTGGACTCCCCAGCCTCCGAAACTGCTAGAATAGACATCTGTTGTTTAAGCCACCCGGTCTATGGTATTCTTTCATAGCAGCCTGAGCTGAGTAATACAAACATGGGGTTTTCTCCTGAATTTCCGGGGCCTGTCTGAGGTCCTGGCATATATAAAGGATGATAGTAACAGCGGTGGTATCTAGCAGTCATTGAGACTTTACTGTGTCCCCGATTCGATGGTGACGCTTCCACATGGACCATCTTTTCTAATCAGCACAATAACCAATGGCATGAATGTCATGCTGATCCCCATCTTTTTAGAGAGGCCATGTAGCTTGCTTGGGGCACACAGCTGGTCAGGGACAGACCCCAAGCAGTCTGATTCCAGAGGCCCCCTCGTAGGGGCAAACAAAATGGTCTTCCTTAGGGGGCCTGTCAAGGTGCTCAGTAAGAGAGGATTAATTATTGCTGGAGTGAAATAAGCTGTTCCCTGCAATTAAATTTCCTCCTTTCCTCGGCCTGTCAAATCTGTTTTCAGGGCTCAGTTTCCCTGACGCCACACTGTCTTTTGGATACTTCTTCTTCTTCTTTTTTTTTTTTTTTAACAATATTTGGTGCTGTTTCCTCATTCTTGCCTTAGTGGTTGTTGGCTTACTTCCTATCTGCTGTTATGGGCTCCTCCAAGATAGACCTGTGTCTTGCTTGCTTCTGTCCCAATCCACTATCTCTAGACGTTTCCAGGAGTGTGGTTAGGTACTCAAACAATGCTAGGTTGACTGAACAACAAAAGGCCAAGGATCACTTCTTTTTTTTTTTTTTTAAAGATTTTATTTATTTATTTGACAGAGAGAGAGTTAGCAAGAGCAGGAACACAAGCAGGGCGAGTGGGAGAGGGAGAAGCAGGCTTCCTGCCGAGCAGGGAGCCCGATGCGGGGCTCGATCCCAGGACCCTGGGATCATGAGCTGAGCTGAAGGCAGACGCTTAATGACTGAGCCACCCAGGCACCTCCCAAGGATCACTTCTGAAAATGCTCCCAAAGTGACCATAAAATCAATACATATAAAACCACTGATCTATAGAACCATATATGCAGAAGAGAATGTGTGAGTAGAATTATGGGGAAAACACTTTTTCCTAAAGTGACTCTCACACTTCCCTCAATTTTGACTTTTAAAAATGATGCACAATTTAACAAGTTATTATTAATGTCTTCACTTAATGGGGCATAAGCGTACACTTTGGTGAATTTTGACCAATATATACAACTGTAAAACCACCACCCCAAACAAGATAGAAACACTTCCATCATCCTAAAAGTTACCTTGTGTCACCTTCTAGTTAATTCTTTCCATCACCTCCTTCTTGCCCTCTACAATTGTTCTGATTTTTATCGCTATAGTTTATTTTGTCTGTCCTAGAATGTCATCTAAATAGAATCACATAGTGAATGGTCTTTTGTGTCTGGCTCCTTTTGGTAAACCTAAGGTCTCTGAGATTCATCCCTCTCATTGTCTACAGTTCTTTTTTTTTTTTTCATTGCTGAGTAGTGTTCCACTGTGTGGATGTATTATTTCCTGTCAATCTATATTCAGGTTGTACGTGAACTCTCATGTACAATTTTGTGGACATATGCTCTCATTTTTCTTACGTAAATACCTAGGAGTGGAATAGCTGTGTCAGGCTATTTTCTTTCATACCCAGAGGTCCTTTGTAATTGTTAGAAAAAAAATTTTTTTCCCCAGAAATGAGACCACTGAAATAGCACGTCATCGTCCTAGGGCCTGGGGATTTCCTGGAGCACAAATGCTTTGTGTTCCTCTAACTGGGTATGTTGACACGCTCTCTCCCAACACACTAGGCAGTATGTTCAGGGCTCAGAGCAGGCGTAGAAAAAAGAGAACAAAGGAAGGGCATGACCACACAGAACTGAATGAAGCTTCTCTGCGCATTTAGGGTGTGAGCAGAGCAATGGCAGACGCTGACATCACTTGGTCGGCGCGGTCCTTTGGAGGAGCGGCTTGGACAGGACTCAGCAGGAAGTCGGACCATAGTTCTGGTCGTGGCTGAGCCACGTCCTAGCTCTGTGACCTTAGGTGAAGTTGCACAACCATCCTTGCATCTTGGTTTCTAGCTGGTAAAATGGAGACAGAAGCCTTGTGAAATGAAGACAGGCATTCTTTGCACCCTGCACAGGGATGCTGGGAGGATGGGCTAGGATAAAATCTGCCCGAGTCTGACCTCGATAAACCGTGAAGCACTGTGCAATGTGAGACGGCACCATGAGGAGAGAGGCGGGAACACGCACAGAGATTGTTTTGTGCTCTGATAATGGCACTTATTGCCACGAGGATTCAGCTGCCCCTCTTTCAGGGGACTTCCGGCTAGGGCAGACATACAGGGACAATAACTCTTTGTGAGTTGCCAGCTGGACCCGGATGTCCCTCCCCATGGCATTCATCTCTGCTGGGGTGGGGTGGGGGGGCTGTCAGGCTCTCTATTCCTTTACACCTGCAAGAGAACCCTTCCCCAAATCACATCCACCTCCGCACCCTCCACGCGATATGCTTTCAACTCAATCGCTGGTCTTTATCACCCACCTCGTTCTATGCCCACTTCTGCGGATGATGGAAGGGTAATATTTTTTGAAAAGTCTGTTTGGGGTAGTTCTAGCCACAGACGCCACGGGTAAATCTTAAATGGAGATGAAGGCCAGCGCAAGCAGCAACATATTAATAGCTGTACTTAATGAGAACTTGCCTCTGAGTGCTCCCAAGCGCCCTGTAAGCCAGGCGCTAGTCTCATCCTTAGTTTATAGATGAGGAAACTGAGGCACAGTTTATTTATTTTATTTTATTTTTATTTATTTATTTTTAAAGATTTACTTATTTAGAGAGGGGGGCCGGGGGAGAGGCAACAGGAGAGAGAATCTGAAGCAGACTCCACACTGAGCACAGAGACCCACGCGGGGCTCGATCTCACGACCCAGAGATCACCACCTGGGCTAAACCCAAGAGTCAGCCAATCAACTGACTGAGCCACCGAGGTGCCCCTGAGGCACATTTTAAAAAAGAGAGGAACACAGGCTTAGTAGTCTTGGAACCTGAGGCCACTACCACAGCTACTGCCTGGTCCCGTCATCTTGTCTCCTTATCAGTGAAGTGACAGTGGGGACTTATCCTCCTTTAATCTCTCACATCTTTTCCAGCACTAAATCCTGTGAGTCCGTGTCTGACTCTGGATGAATCCTGCAGTGTCCCTGAAACTGTTTACTCCTCTGTGAAATGGGGAGAACCATCGCTCCCGGACTGGTCTTCCCCACAGGGCTGTGTGACAGCGTCCTGTGAAGAGCTGAGACTCTGCGTGTGTCTCTCTTGTCCCCTCAAGGCTCCTGAGCTCCTAGGAAATGGTGGGAGCCTGTGACCAGCAAGAAATGAGGCCTTCCCTTACAGTTCCCCCATTCACTTCGTCCGGAGAGGACAGAAGAAACAACAGAGATTTTGGGACATTTGGGCCTGACGGTGCCTTGAGGTCGTCTTGTTAAATATTTTCCATCTGATAGAGGAGAAAATGGATGCCAGCAAGGGTAGTGCTTTCTTCAGGGACCCCTAGAGAGCAAGGGAAGAGCTGGGGCTGCAGCCCTGGCTCACTGATTCCAGATCAGTTCTTCTGCAGACATCAAGAAGCTCGGCGTGCAAAAGGAAGCATCACTTCCTCGGCCCGGTTCTCTGCCTGGGTTTGATTCCCGTTTAGCTACATTTCAAGTGATTAATCGTCACCTGTAGCCGGTCCTGAAGGGAGACGCTGTTTTAATGGGGGTTGGCCACTGGGCGGCGCTAGTGTTCGCTTTGATCCGCGCTGGGGAGAAGTCTGACCCAGGAGGGCCGCAGCAAGGTAACTGATGACCCCTGTCCTTGCCTCACCCTAGGCCCCTGCAGAAGACTTTTTGCAAAGAACTGCAGCTTGGCCCAGACACGGACTTCCTGGAGCGCGGTAGGTGATCTCTCCCCACGGGCAGCGGGGCATTGGGGCAGATCAGATGAGCCAGATGATGGGTTAGAGGTGGCACCTGGAGTCCAAGGCCCCCCAGTCCTGTCGGGCTTCCAGATTACACAAGAAAAGGTGCTATTTTATGGTGCCCTGGGGAAACTTCTGCAGAACTTTACAAAGGAGTTTGGATACCCAAGCAGATGTTATCAAAGCTTTATTAAGAAAAGGCAGATTATACACCTGTGACCCATTTTTTAAGGAAAAAAAAAAAACCAAACAACCAAACATTTGAAAAGAAGCCCAGGGCTAAATAATCTGTTAGGAAATTCTAGATAACCACGAGTTCTCTGGAATTTTAGCCATGAGGCTCTTTCTTGTGCAAGCCTTGCAGATAAGCTTTAGCATGTTCTTTGCTCTCTGAAAGAGGAGTACAGAGACTCATTGAAAATGTATTTTGTGTCTAAGAGGACAAAGCCTACAAATGGAGCTTGCCTATTTCACCCTAACAAAGTCCGTGGGAATTTCATTATTCTCATGTGAAGCAGCCCAGTGAGTGTGCCATGAGTCTGGATAATTATACCCATTTCACAGATTGCGTAGAAAGTGTGAATGAATGTAAGTGTTGAAGCAAAGGACACGGGCCCAGGACTGTGTCTGATTCTGATCTCTCTGGAATACTCTCCTAAGCTTCTGACCTGTCAGACACTGATCTAGCATGAGATCTGAATCTCCAAAGGACACCACAACGGGAGGAACACCCTACTTCTGCACTTTTGGAAGGTTGAGAGAGGCCCACTCCCCCATTCCTATACCACTTAGGGACCATACAGAATGACCTACCACCATCTGTGAAAGAAAGCAGTGTGAGCTCCTACCACTTGCACCATGATCCTTCTCTGAGCTTCTTGCATTTGCTGGGAGTCCCTGATCAAGCTGGGTTCTCTCTAAGGAGGTATTTTCCTCGAGTGTGACCCTCTAGGTGGGCCCAGGGTAGTGGTACAGCAGAGGGAGGGAGGAATGCTGGCCAGGGATCTAGGGATCAGGCTTGCCAAGAACCCAGGAGCACTGGTGGGAGAGCTGAGCGGGATCCCAGCCCTGATTTACCACTAGAAGGTTTCCACCTGCCCACCTGCTTCTCCATTGCATCTACCCCACACCAGTGCAATGAGTCAAGACCGGCTCAGGATGTTTGAGGAGCAAGGAGGATGAGGGAAGACATATTTGAAGGTATGACCTCTGCTGGGACAGTCGACTTTGGTCAGTCTGAACTGAACATTCCCTGGAGATGGAGTATCACTCAAGAAGCAGAGCGGGATATTATCACTGTCTATAGGCTGGCTTGAGCAGTGTAATAAAGAATTGTCGCCTCAGCTTCTGAGATGCTTTAGAGGCCAAATGTTCCTTTTTTAGACTTAAAAAAAAACCTGGATCCAAGGACATCTGTCAAATAGCCACAGAAATTATATGCAAAATGTTATGCCACACATGCAGGGTCATTTCTTTAGAGAGAATCCATACTTTTCATCAGACTCACTAAAAAGAAAACAGTCACAGTTCCTGCATGACAGTTCTCCAAGTAAAGGGGAGGAATGATCTTGGGGGATGTAGAAAGAATCACTTTGACAATAGTTCTTATGGAAGAATGAAGTTCTGTTAGTTTTATTATTGGAAAAATAGGCTTCATGGCAAGATAATGTAGAAATATTTGGGATTTGACAACCGCTTAGTGAAGCAACATGCTTTTTTGTTAAAAAAAAAAACAAAAACAAAAAAACCCACTTTAGGGAGGTATGGTTGACATGCGCAAACCATATGGAATGTAGACAATGTGATGAGTTTGGGGACCAGAGTACACCCATGAAACCATCACCACAGTCTGTGCTACAACCATAGCATCACCTCCAAAAGTTTCTTCCTGCCTAAATTCTTTATTTTTTGTGATAATGAGCTTTTAACCTAAGATGTAGCCTCTTAGCAAATTTAAAAGTATACAATACAGTATTATTAACTATAGGCACTGTGCTGTACGGTAGGTCCCTAGGAAGTCTTCATTTGGTATATTTGAAACCTTGCACCCTTTGACTAACACTTCCCCGTCCCCCCCCCCCCACCCCCCTCCCCGGCAGCCCCTGGCAACCACCATTCTGCTTTTGGCTTCTATGAGTTTGACTGTTTTAGATTCCTCATGTAAGTGGTATCACGTAGTAGTTATCTTTCTGTGACTGGCTTATTTCATTTAGCATAATGTCCTCCAGGTTCACCCATGTTGTCACAATGGCAGGATTTCATTCTTTTTTAATGACCGAGTAGGATTCCATTGTATATATGTCACATTTTCATTATCCGACACTTAGTTTGCTTCCATATCTTGGTTATTGTGAATATTGCTGCAATGAACATGGGAGTGCAATATCTCTTTGACATCCTGATTTCAGCCCTCGGGATATATACCCAGAGGTGGGATTGCTGGATCATATGGTTGTTCTAATTTTAATTTTTGGAGGAAATTTATACTATTTTCCACAGTGGCTGCACCAATTTTCATTCCCACCAACAATGCACAAGCCTTTCCTTTTCTGCACATCCTCGCCAATACTAGTTATCTTTTTTTTTTTTAATGATAGCCATCCTAATAGCCTTCAGATTATCTATCTCCATTATGTATCTCAGAGGCCAGAGAAAGCCATTCCCCAGGAATCTGGGGATCCAGGGTTGGGAGTTGAGACCAGGTCTGATAGGAATGACATTTCCTCCCTCAGGCACTGGGTTGGGTGCTGGGCTGGGCCAAGCCAAGAACAACGTTCCTGACTCCCATGAAAACAGTCGTGTCCCCACCCAGACATTTCATCCTGGCGAAGGAGTGAAGCCCCAAGCCCCAGCGGGTTTGGGCAGCTCGCTAGGAAGCCTCATCACCTTGCTGGCCCTCCCCAGGTCCCACAGTGTCCCAGACATCAGGTAAAGGACCACTGAACAGTGAGCTGTGTGTCATCTGCGTTGTCACTCCAAGGCCTGAGTATGTGAACCCTCTGCACCCTCCCTCTCTACCCAACTTCATTAAAACTGTGTATTTAAATTTCTGTGTTTCTCTCTAGACCTTGAGATCCCAGCAGAAAGGAAATGTGTTTTCTGTACCTTTATAACCCCAGAGCTTAGCACAGTGCCCAACACTGATTAAATGTTACCTGCCTTCATCAGAGGAAGGATGAGAGTACTCCCTGTGTCCCAGTCACAGGGGCATTAACTGCCCAAGCTTGAGGAGCTATTTCAGATCAAGGGGACTTATTACCTGTCTTGTATTACAGCAGGTGGTGCAGACACAAAGACAGACGTACAGCAGTTCCCCCTATGCTATAGTCGGTGGTCTGGAGAGGCAGGTACTCATGTGACTATATTATAATGCACCAACACAGAAACAATGAATTAGAGAAGCCCTGGGAAAGTAGTGACTAATTCCAACTTGGGAGAAGGGTAGGTGGGGACAAGAGAAGCTTTCCTGAATGCAGCAGTGTCCCTGAGTCCTGAACGCTGATCATAGGCATTCCAGGAAGGAAAACTCCTGAAACAAAGGCATGGGGGCTTTACAAAAGGGAAAGACCACCACTGAGGCTCACAATAGTGCTGGCATGGCCTAGATGCTCGGTAATGGCTTATTTTGGCTACCCTGCCTAGGAGCCTGGTGGGCACCAATGTTAATGCCCTGACTGATAGAGGCAGTGATGGCCTCTGCCCCGTCCATGGAACCCCAGGCAGCCATCCCTTCTTCCACATCTATCTGGGATGAGCTTTGTTGGAGATTTGACAGCCCCAGGGGTCATCGGACCAACAACCAGTTGGCTATGGCCAAAGATGTAAACAGGGTCACCTCACACACGAATGGATTTACTTTGAGAAGCAGAGCAGCTCTGTGACCTCAGAGAATCTATGTGCACAAGGTCAATTTCCATTTGCCCGTGTACGCACACGTTAAGATGTCTCTACAAGTGTAAATAAATAAGTGTAGTAAATGCACGTGTAGTAAATGCATGTTCATACAAATGAACACGTGGACAAGAGTGTGCACGCATGCCCATACCTGCAGTGTCATATACCAAATGGCATTTGGAGAACATTTTGGTAATTGTAGCAGTTCAGTGTCCAATGGACTATATGCTCCTCACTAGCTTGTACATAGGAAATCTGCTGTATGTCCAGTGTTTCAGAGACCCGTTTTGGATCCCTTGTTGGTTTCCCAAAATGGGCACCTGGCAGCTGACCAAGATGATGGCCAGCTTTACCTGGCAGGAGGGAGAGAAATACCATGAGAGCTACCTAAGGGCTCAGAGCCCTGTGCAATGGGGCGAAGTCAGAGAGCCACAGACGGTCTGGGCTGGAAGCTGTTTCCTCTATCCCCTCCCAGAGCCTGAATCTCCTCCATGGAGTCCCTTCTTGAAGTCCAGCCCAGAATAGCAAGTAAGTGGGGACTCACTTTTTCTTAGGCAGTCCACTTCTGTGGTTTGCAATGTGCACTATTGACCCACCACCATGCGTACGGACCTCCAACTCTCATACCGGGAGAGGGGATAAGTACTGCCCTTTGGTCCTTGTTGCATCTCCATTTACTCCACTTCAGTGTCTGCTTTTCTTTGTGTTTGGCGGTTCCCACTTCTCTTCTTATTGCCTTTGCCTCATTTACTGCCTATGCCCGATTCTCTTTGATTCCTCTACTCAAGAGTCCTCTGAATGGGCAACAGGCTGATTGCCAGATCAAGTAAATGAGACTTCAGGGAGCAGAGGGATACTTTCTAGGCTCATTCCTTTAGTAGTACCTTTTCCTTGGGGGTGTTAGCTCTTTCTCTCTCTCTGACCTACAGACAGAGTAAAGAGGTCTGTTTCTTCGCCCTCAGGGTTGATGCAATGGAGGGTCATGCAAATATGATTTCAAGAGAGGTAATTTCAAATATTCCTGTGATGTGTGCTCTCCCTCTCTTGGCACAGCTAAGTTGGCCTGTCCTTGTCAAATTACTGAAACCAATGTGGTAGAGGCCTCCATCTCCAAATTGTATGAACTTGTAAGACACCATTCCTGGAAGCAACCTCTTTCTGCTCCTTATAAAACAATTTCTGGGGTGCCTGGGTGGCTCAGTTGGTTATTTGTCCAACTCTTGATTTCACTCGGGTCATGATCTCAGGGTCGTGAGATCAAGCCCCGCATCAGGCTCCGCACTCAGTCGGGAGTCTGCTTGAGATTCTCTCTCTCCTTCTGCCCCTTCCCACCACATTCTCTCTCTCTCTAAAATAAATAAATACATCTTAAAAAAAAAAGTTTCTTGTACAGGGACAGATGAGGAACACTGACTGCCTCAGGCAGAGACCTACATGTGGAAAGAGATACACCTGCTTTCTTACGTCTGTGAAGAGTGGACTTCACAATCCATGATGGTGTTTCTTTCCTTCTGGAATCTTTATACCCTTTGGCCCCCATTAACTCTGAAGGTGATAGTCAAGATTAATTTAAGAGGCTAGAGAAAGGTGTGATAAGGAGGTTTGTTCCTAATTCTGAAAACAAATTATTTAAATCCAGTGTCTTACTGTTTGGTGAATAAGGGGGAGAAGCAATAATCTGGCACCTTGTTCTGTACTTTAGAACGGGTGTTCCCATTTATACACACACACACACACACACACACACAGAAAAAGATTTATTATAAGGAACTGGCTCACATGATTATGGAGGCTGACAAATCTCAGGGTCTGCAGACAAATCAGCAAGTGGTGACCCAGGAGAGCTGAGGGTCTCCTTCCAGGCTGAGTCTAAAGGCCCAAGAACCAAGAGAGCTGATGTGTTAGTTCCAGTCCAAAGGCTAGCATGAATCTTTATAGATGTAAAAATAAGCTTCAAGTATACTCTTTGTGATGGAATTATTTGATTGTGCAGCAGAACCAGTTTTGTAGCTGCTGTTTTATAGTGCCAGGGTGAAAGTTTGTTCAGAGGGAGACAGAGGAATATATAAGTGCATTTTTTCCCTCACGGTCCCAAAGACATTGCATTGATTTTTTTTCATAAGATTAGCAAAAGTAATACAGTTATTTCATTTTATATCTCTTTAATTGCTAGTGAAGATATTTTTCTCACCACTTGAGAATCTACAAGCTGTATTTTATCTGCACACTTACGTTTGCATAAATTCTGTGTATATTTGGGTAGTAACCTTTTATCAGCTCCCCCCTTTCTCATTCTGTTCCTTTCCTTTTGATATTTTACGCATCTCCTTTTATTTTATATTCATAGTATCACAGAATGTTGGTTCCTAGTGGTGTACTCAGCAAGTATTTATGAAGACATGTTGCGTTTGACCTGGCAGGGGCTTCGAGGCCTTCTAGTCTAGGAACCTAAACATTCACACATAGAAAATGAAGCTCATGGGGGCACCTGGGCGGCTCAGTTGGTTAAGTGTCTGACTCTTGATTTCAGCTCAGGTCATGATCTCAGGGTCATGAAATTGAGCCCATGTTAGGCTCCGCACTCAGCGTGGAGTCTGCTTGAGATTCTCTCTCCCTCTCCCTAAAAATAAATAAATAAATCTTAAAAAAAAAAAGAAAATGGGGCTCAGAGTAGTTCAGTGATTTAGCCAAGGTAATAGCTGGCAAGAAAAGAACATTGGGCTAGACCTCAATATCCAGTAAAGTTCTAGTCACCACTTCAAATTGCCTCAAACCCTAGGGCAGGGTTTCTCAACATTGGCATTAATTTTTGGGCCCAATCGGCTAGATAATTCTTAGTTGTAGGGGACTGTCCTATGCATTGCAGAATGTTTGGCAGCATCCTTTGCCTCTATCCTCTAGAAATGCCCCCACCTTTGGTTTGTAACAACCAAAATTATCTCTAGACATTGCCAAGTGTCCCCTGAGGGATAAAATTGCCCCCAATTGAGAACCACTGCTCTGGCAGGAGCTAAACACTTTCTGGGCTTTGGGGGGAGTGGTGAGTTTCTTCTGCAGAAGTTTAGAGCTGGAGCCCAGCACTTCTCTCTGGCAGCTGGAGTTCATGGACAAACCAGAGAGTTGCCCCATTCTAACTCTACAGAGCTAGGAGTATGGATAGTGAGAAACCCTATCCCATTATGATGGCTCTGAGTCAGCCCTTATTCCACAAGGCTCACAAAAGGGCTGAGCTGGCAGGCAGGATATGGGCAGGGAGGGGGTGGGGTCAGCACATTGATTGCAGGGCAAGGCTTCTGGCTGAGATGGAGGTATCATTCAGACTCCAGGAGAATGACACAAGTAGACTACCGAGCAGGACTTCCCAAGAGGACTGTGAAGCCAGCCCTGGTGAGATCAGTACCACGGACAGCTACCGCGACAAGCTAGTTTTCAGATACCAGCTTGAAAGGGACAAAAGAAGTTCCATCAAGCAGAGATAGTTTGGATCTGAATACCCTTTCCCTGCTCTATCAGGAATCATCTGCTCTTTAACAATAATGTTCGGTATATATGTTACTAAGATAATGTTCACAACTATACTATGAAATTGCTACTATAATCCTAATGTTACAGAAATTGGAAGCAGGCTTAGAGGTTCCCTTGCCCAGTGTTACACAGCTAGAAAATTGCAGCCTTCACAGTTGGGAGTGAGAATACTGGCTTCAAAGTCTGCTCTTTCCATAATGCCTCTTCCAGGCAAAGGAAAAAAGGGAGAAAAGAAAATTAAAGTGATGTGCTGAAAACTATAGAGTTGTACTAGCATTCTTTCCAACTTCCTCTGCCTTGGATCCCTCAGCAAAGCAGAGGAATCTGTTGAGTGGGACCCTCCCTTGGTCCCTCTCATGTTGAGTGTAAGCACGTCCTCATGAATGCATATAAGCCAGCCCTTCATGTCTTTATCTCCATTTTAGATCACAAATGTTTTAATTACTTATTCCAATTTTCTATTAAACCATTACTGTGGGTATGATATGTAACATTGCATTTGATGTAATATCTCTTTGCCCAATTTTGGGCATTATTGGCTATAAAATGTGTTCCTTGATCTGAAGAAATGTAACTTAGCAGTCCAAAT
This sequence comes from Phoca vitulina, assembly GCF_004348235.1. NCBI lineage: Eukaryota > Metazoa > Chordata > Mammalia > Carnivora > Phocidae > Phoca > Phoca vitulina. The sequence continues at coordinate 13,450,435 of NW_022589724.1, read as the reverse complement.
TGGTACAGTATTTTCTGTTCCAGTCCCTTTCTAGTACTCTGAGCATTTTCATCTACTACTGGGTATGCAAAGCTAAGTCTAGTGTCTACTCTTGTCAGGACCTTTTTGTAGCCTCCAGGGCTACCAACATCAATCTGACTTGCCAGCAATGAATGGAGCCTTCCTTCTGAGAAATCTGCCCCATAGGTGTCTGTAGTGGGTCTCTCTTGCTGACAGACAGTACTTTTGGCATTTTGTGCATTGTAGGGTGCAAGACAAATATGTCAACAATCAGCCCATCTCTGCATTGCTGCAGCTCCCTCATGATGGCCAACTCAATTGAGTGCACCAGAATATGGACTTGCCAGTTCCATTCACCTTACAGTCGTGGAAGGGGGTTCTTCTGATGGGTATTGATATATCTTACTTTAATGCACTTCTTAAATTCCCAGTGATTTCCCTAGGTCTCTGCCCCATCCTGGCAATCTTTTAGTTGTCTAGTTTTTCACTGCCCATCTGCCTGACCACATGGACAGGCCATTAGCCTCCATCCTAGAGTTGGCAAAAACCCAAACACAGGGGAAACAATATACAATTCTTTCTGCTGAGCTGATATGTTTTTACTTTCTTCAGTCAGAGTGGTGGTCTTCCAAACATGATGTTGTTTGTTCAACTTGGAACTGACATCTGTGAACCAAGCAACTCTTTGTTGGCCAGTAGAGACATATTCATAGAGCATTGCCCATGTAGTCATGGGATTCAGCAGCTCCTCAGGTGCTTCCTTTAGGGGAAAAGAGGTTACCTGCTTGTGAATATGATGTGTACTTCCTTACATCCCCCAGTAGTATGTTCCTGCATAAACTTTCCCATTTTATTATGGAACTCTTTTGGGCCCTGCCCTCCCCCATCAAAGTGTTTCTCCAACATCACCCAAGACATTTATGGGTATTTCAGGTTTTGATTATTTTATGTCCTTCATAAGTGAAGTTTCAATTAAGTAAGCAAGTATTTGTCTCTCAAATGGCATACATTGTAATGGCATAGTGTCTGGAAATTTTCTGGTCCAAAATCTCAGTAGTTGCTGCTGGGTGGTACTCATATCAGCCTCAGTCTGTGGTCCATACAAGTCTACTATATGGAGAATTTTTGGTACCTGCACTACATTTTCTAATATGTCACTATAAAGTGATAAACTCTTTTTGTCCATCAGGTATCCTTTATTGTTTCAAATTAACAACCTGTACCCTACTTGGGTAATCTCATAGGTTCCCATTTAGCATGTTTAATCAACACTGGCTGAAGGACAAATTTGCATGCTTTCTGGTTTATAATACTAGGCCGGTAAAGCATTCCCCTGTCAGACATAATATTCATTCCCATATACTCAGGTAAAGGAGACACAATCGTGTCCCATGAAGTCTCTGTTTAAACATTCCAATTCTCTTTTTTCCAGGTTATGTCAATGAAGAAGCTTTATTCTTGATACAAAAGACTTTATGGGTAACATTCCATCAAATATTCATCATAACCACACTCTTCAAAGTTTTTTTTTAAGTGGTTTACATTTTATTTTTTAATTAACATGTAAGGTATTATTGGTTTCATAGGTACAGGTCTGTGATTCATCAGTCTTATATAATACCCAGTGCTCATTTCATCTCATGCCCTCCTTAATGTCCAGCACTCAGTTACCCCACCCCTTTACCCCCCTCCCCTCCAGCAACCCTCAGTTTGTTTCCTATGATTAAGAGTCTCTTACGGTTTGTCTCCCTCTCTGGTTTCGTCTTGTTTCATTTTTTCCTCTCTTTCCCTATGATCCTCTGTTTTGTTTCTTAAATTCCACATATCAGTGAGATCATATGATAATTGTCTTTCTCTGATTGACTTATTTTGCTTAGCATAATACCCTCTAGTTCCATCCACATCATTGCAAATGCCAACATTTCATTTTTTGTTGGCTGAGTAATATTCCTTTTTATATATATATATATATATATATATATATATATATATATATATATACCATATCTTCTTTATCCATTCATCTGTCAATGGACATCTGGGCTCTTTCCATGGTTTGGCTATTGTGGACATTGCTGCTATAAACATTGGGGTGCACATGCCCCTTCGGATCACTACATTTCTATCTTTGGGGTAAATACCCAGTAGTGCAATTGCTGGGTCATAGGGTAGCTCTATTTTCAACTTTTTGAGGAACCTCCCTGCTGTTTTCCAGAGTGGCTGCACCAGCTTGCATTCCCACCAACAGTGTAGGAGGGTTCCCCTTTCTCTGCATCCTTGCCAACATCTGTTGTTTCCTGACTTGTTAATTTTAGCCATTCTGACTGGTGTGAGGTGGTATCTCATCGTGGTTTTGCTTTATATTTCCCTGATGCCGAGTGATGTTGAGCATTTTTTCATGTGTCTGTTGGCCATTTGGATGTCTTCTTTGGAGAGATGTCTGTTCATGTCTTCTGCCCATTTCTTGATTGGATAATTTGTTCTTTGGGTGTTGAGTTTGATAAGTTCTTTATAGATTTTGGATACAAGCCCTTTAACTGATATGTAATTTGCAAATATCTTCTCCCATTGTGTTGGTTGTCTTTTGGTTTTGTTGACTGTTTCCTTTGCTGTGCAATAGCTTCTTATTTTGATGAAGTCCCAATAGTTCATTTTTGCCCTTGCTTCCCTTGCCTTTGGCGATGTGTCTAAGAAGAAGTTGCTGTGGCTGAGGTTGAAGAGGTTGCTGCCTGTATTCTCAAGGATTTTGATGGATTCCTGTCTCACATTTAGGTCTTTCATCCATTTTGAGTCTGTTTTTTTGTATGGCATAAGGGAATGTCCAGTTTCATTCTTCTGCATGTGGCTGTCCAATTTTCCCAACACCAGAGATTCAAAGTTTATAACTTTTCCTATAGAATACATGCATTTTGGGGCACCTAGATGGGTCAGTCGTTAAGCCTCTGCCTTGGGCTCAGATCATGACCCCAGGGTCCTGGGATTGAGCCCCGCATCGGTCTCCCTGCTCCGCGGGAAGTCTGCTTCTCCCTCTCCCACTCCCCCTGCTTGTGTTCCCTCTCTCGCTGTGTCTCTGTCTAATAAATAAATAAAATCTAAAAAAAAAAAATACATGCATTTTCCTAAGCACATATATTAAAACCATAAAATATTAATAAAATACATTAATTAAATAAATACATTATTAATAACGTAATATATGCTATACATATATTGATTTTTCTCCAGACACTTTATGTAGAAAACCCAAGCTCCCTTTTTAGAAAATTCCATTTTCATCTAAACTTTCACCTTAATCCCATCAGCCATTGCATCCCCATATCTTCCCAATCTAACCTAAACTCACTGTTAGGACTTCACTAACAGATTTGGAATCATAGTGCATTGGGTTCCTATGCCAAGAAGTCCTAGAACATTTTCTTCTGCACCTCTTGGCCATTTTACCCCCCCATGTGCATATGGCTTTGGATCTCAAGTAAGAAATTAGGCCAAGGGACCTTGCCTCTTTGTCAGTCCTTGTCTTAATTAGTTTGTGGGGCCATTGCCCCAGGCTATTTTAGGTCAGGCATCTCATTATCATCTTTGCCTTCTGGCTTTTAAATTTCTTCCAAACTAGGGAGAATAAAGCAGATTTATTTAGGGCCCATTAATGTTGGGAGACCAGTAGGGGTTCCCATTGGTCCATTCAACCTTCCAATATGCTGTATTAAGACTTCTGTTTTGACCCCATCAATGACCCCTTTATTCATCCCAATAAAAAATCTTTTAGTGTGGTTGAAATTCATACAGCATACAATTAAAGTGTACAATTCAGTGGTATTTGGTTTATTCACAATATTGTGAAACTACCAGCTCTCTCTAGTTTTGAAATTTTATCACCCCATAAAAACACCAGGTACCAATTAGGTAATCACTCTTCATCCCTCTATTCTCCCTTCCCCTAGTAAACTCTAAGCTACTCTCTAACTCTATGGGTTTACTGATTCTCGATACATCATATAAAAGGAATCATACAATATGTGAACTTTTGTGTCTGGCCTCTTCCATGTAGCATAATGTTTTTGAGATTCATTCAAGGTGTAACATGTATCAGTACTTCATTTCTTCACTTCAATAATATTCTGCTCAGTGTATATAACCATAATTTGTTTATCCATTCATCCATAGATGGACATTTGGGTTGTTTCCACCTTTTGGCCTTTATGACTAATGCTGCCATAAACACATATATACAAGTTCCTTTGTGGATATATGTTCTCTTTTCTTTTTGGTATATATGTAGGAATGGGTTATATGGTAGTTCTATGTTTAAATTTTGAGGAAACAGCCAAACTGTTTCCACAGTGGCTGCACCATTTTACATGCCCACCAGAAATGTTATCCATTTCTTAATGACTCTTCAAAGATTTCCATCCTGCTGGGATGATGATTCCCTTAGCTCTCTCTTTTGTCTTCCCCATTTTTTTTGTCAATCACTCTAATTTCCTTAGCTATCTGTCATGTCAGCATAACTTTTCCCTTTGGTAGCAGCCCTGATACTAGTAGCTGTAGCTTGGATTGCTCAAAGTCCATGCTTGGCCCAGCATCAGAATCTGCCCCAAACTCTTATTTTCACTTTAGCTATAGCAATAGCCAAGGAATTGTATATTTAGCTTGTATCTTATTTTGCATTTCCTTATGTATCCAATGAACTAACTGCATGGGAGCTGGATCTATTGTTTCTAAATTACACTGGTAATTTTTATCTCCAGTAACTGACAACAGTACAGCTGTAATTCCATACCATAGGCGACCCACTGGCCATTCAGAAAGCAGAGGTTCATCCAATTCTGCCTCCTCATCTTTCCTTTACCCAAATCATGTTTTTACCACGTGTCACTGAGCCAGCCAGGGTTGTTTTAGTGAATTCCACTCCACATACCTCCTAAATTTGGGGGTCCCCAAGACCACTTTCAGGTTTCATAATGAATTAGGACTCACAGAACTCAGAAAAGCTGTTATACTCACAGTTATGGTTTATTTCAGTGAAAGGATACAAGCTAAAATCAGCAAAGGGAAGAGGTGCATAGGGCACTGTCCAGGAGAGTTCCAGATATGGAGTTCCAGTTTGGGATTGTGTGGATGGTGTATCCTTCTCCCAACAACAACATATGGCAATATGCATAGAATATTGCCAACTAGGGAAGCTCACACAAGCTTTGGTGTCCAGGGTTTTTATTGGAGATCAGTCATATAAACATGGCTGATCACCAGTAAGGCTGACTTCTGTCTCCAGCTCCTCCAAGAGTCAAGCTGATACCATATAGCCCAAGGCCCCCAACATAAATCACATTGTTAGTATAGACTATCTGGCATGGCCCAAGGCCCCAGGTAAACATATCAAGCAGGACAGTCCAAGGGCTTAGAGGTTATATACTAGGAATTGGGGGCGTGAGCCAAACCTTCCTTTGGACAAGGTTAATTCTTTACTGCACACAGTGCAGTCATACCTCACCACCAATTCGCTCCACACCACTATCACCAGTCAATTCCAATCCAACTGAACACTGTCCCATGGAGGTCAACTCCAGACAACCCCTCCTGGCTTGCCTCTTCTCTCCCAAACATGTCAGGCATTGAATGCTGAAGTCTGTCAATGTCAGCCTCACCAAAGAAGGAAAGCATCTCTTCTAAGCTCAGTTTTCACATCAGGAAGAAGTTAGTGGAGATGGCTTTATGATATATCCATGGTCATATGTCCTGGGAAAAAAGTAGAGGGAGAAGACCCCAATGCTCCTCAACCATAATCAAGAGGCATTTCAAGAGTGAGTAATCATGGAAGGTCAAAAAAAAAAAAAAAAAAAAAAGATATTCTGAGTATACATAAGGCTCCAGGGACCAAGGCATGACACCAACCTCAAAGAATGCGAGTTTACCCAAGTCCAATTCAGCCACATTTCATGAATATCTGAATTTCCTCTTTAGGAAAAAAAAACATGTTAGCAAAGAATTTAGGAATTTCAGGGGCCAAGAAGATTAAGGAATAGTCAAGTTCAAACAGCACCATGCTCCTCAAGAATGATTGAGAGACTTTGGAAGACTGTGCCTGGGAAATTGCCATAAGGTAGATGAGATCTGAGTGACTAGGGACTTCAGTAAGCAAGCAATGTCCCACACCAGTAAGGATGTGGCCTGCTAAGATCTAGGAAAACGATGCTTTTAAAGAGCAGCAACTTGGTTACATTAATCTCCCATTGGGCACAGAGTCCCAGCTGTAGCCGCAGGCCTCAGATGGCCTGGCTCCTGGTCTCTCTGAGTCTCATCCCCAGAGCAAGGCCAATCAGGACCTGCACCCTTCCAGATGCTGGGTGCCAACTGGGAAGCTGGAGAAAGTGGCCAGCATCAGTGGGAGCAGGCTAAGCTTCAGGCTGCAAGAAGGAGCCAGAAAAAGAATGTAGCCCCAAGAGCTGAGAGAGAGGATGCTATGTGCCTCAGTGACGGAGAGCACGCTGGGAGGCAGAAAGGACTGTGGGACACCCAGGTCCAAAGAAAGAGCCACTCTGCCCAGGCCAGTGAGATCCTCATGAGTGAGATTCTGTCAGTCCCTCCATAGAGCACACAGGTTCCTTCCAAATAAACATGAGTAAAAAGAGAATGAGCTATTCTCAGTGGCTTCAGTCCCAGTAAAAAAGGCAAGCGGCAAGAAGGCCTGCTGCAAAAACCCATGGCAGAACCAGCCCCATGAAGTACAGGCCCAGATGAAGGTGAAGCAGACATTATGGACTCGGGGGACCCCTGGGTCTCAGCGGTGCATGCTGGCCTTGGGACTGACCCCAGGGAAGAAAGCCGGATGGAAGCAGAGATTCCCAATACGCAAGGAAAGGCAGAACAAGGAGGAAGTCTGGGTTCAGGAAGAGCTTTTAGACTGGAGCTCCTGTTCTCTACAAGGCTCCTTCCTACCCAGATCAAAGGAGAGACACGAGTGCCCCATCATGCAGCCTTCAAGCAGCCTCTGAGGGCCAGACAGTCCTAGTCGAGCAGAGGAAACGGAAACCATGAGAGAAGTTACCACAAAGCTCAGATTCAATGCTCAGTCAATCTGTCGGGTCTAGTCTATTCCACAACCCCCAGGGAGCTTCTGCCCTGAGCCAAGATGCACAAGTCTGGATGAAGGAAACCGGGTTCCTCAGGCCCCTTTCCCAACTGGGCCAGGCTTGGCTTTGGGCGATGGTTTTTTCCATCAAATTAGGTGGAAATTCATCCCCTGTTTCCTGTGCATAGGGAAATCTCCAGAAGCAGTGTTTGCATGCACTTAGTCAAAATCTAATAGCCCTGACATTGGCATCCTTTGAAGAGGACAGCCTCTTTCCCATGAGCAAAAGTTTTTGCTGTTTCTTAATTTATGTATTTCTTCTCGCAGTTGAGTGCTGTCTTCTGTCTATGCTCGCTCTGTTCAGGATATAAGTTTAGGGTAGGCCAGACTGCGGGCTTAGAGAACAAAAGACGCGAACTTTGGCTCTTCCTGATGGCCTGCTTTGGCTTCTCCCTCCCAGGGTGCAGGGAGAAAGCAGCAGAGGTGGTGCACATCTGCACACATCGAGGATACTTCATTGTGCCTGCTCTGAGGCGCAATTAGTTTACATTTTCATTTCTTTTCTTATATAAGAACAAGTAAAGATACTATATAACCTTCAGAAGCTTCTCTCTGTGAGAGCTTAAGACTCCATCCAAAGACACAGATAAACTAGGCTTTGTCCTGCTCCCTCACCACCCTTCATTTGGCACAGCTGTGAAGGGGTGTGTGTGCCCAGATCGCCAAGGCAGACATAACCGGACATCCCCCTTCAGCTTTCAAGACGGGTAAAGAGCAAGTAGATTTCCATTTCACACAATTTGGAGGAGTTGGGGGTGACTGGGCCTGCCTACTCAATGGCAGGAGGCAACAGGATCCCCGGATGAGGAAGAGTGAGCAGCTGCCCCCCACCAGCCCTGGCCATCCTGCTGGAGGCCTGCCACCTGCCGCACGTCCCCTCCCTCCCCTTCTGGTTCTCTTAGCACAGAAGGGACCAGAAACACCAGCTCTGTGCTGTGAGGTGGGGAGCAGACCGGGAGGAGGCTGTGGTGGCTCCTCCCCACCTGGCCAACAGACAAGTGTCTCTTACTCAGTGGCCCCTTTAAGGTTCCAGAATGCCCTGTCCTCTCCCAGCCCTAGAGAGGACTCTGATACCCAATGGAAGGGCCACGGGGTGTGACTATGTGGGGAGTGACCTGGGCCGGCTGGTATGAACTCCCCAGACCTGGGGTGGGGGTGGGAGGGTAAGGCAAGACCGCTTACTCCTCTTCCTCTCCTTGACAAAAGGGAAAGCCTGGGGAGAGCAGGAAGCAGATTTCTTAGCAAAACCCCGAGTGAGGAGCACGTGACATTTACAGCTTTACAGGGAATCTCAACATACCCACAAGGAGTGCAGGTTACTTCCCAAGCACTGCAGTGGGGACTTACTTCATAGCTGGGAACACATACTATGCTTCCGCTTCCGCATGGCCCCCGGCTCCCTGCCAAGCCCGCCCCGAGAAGGAACAATGTCCACTGCCACAGGGAGGGGGTGCTGGGTGCGCACTGAGCGGGATGGGGGTTGGGAGGGAGGCCGGGGTGGGTTCCAGGCTGACCCACCCAGGTCCTAGAATCAGGGCCGGTGCTGTGTAGGTATCTGCCAGGTCTGTGGTTTCACTCGGAACTTGACAATGAGCAATGAGGTCTCCCGCTGAGTGCGTACCTTGAGGAAACAGGGCCCCTGCCAAGCAGACTCTTCACATTGGCTGCAGGTCAGAAGCCTCAGTCAGGACTCACTGGTGGGGATGTGCCCTTTGCGGCCACACAGAGTGCCTTGGGGAAGTGAGGCAGAGAGTGAGGAAATGGTTTGGGGAGGCAAAGTCACCTGCTGGTGAATGACAAGGATGCTGTGGAGTGCAGGGCTCCATCTCACAAAGTGCATGTGGTCCTGTGTTTGAGTGTAAAGACCGTGCCCGCAGGGGTGTTTTCGGGCTGGGCTAGCCCTCTCCGGTGAGTGTCCTTGTCCTCCTTACACTGTTCTCTATGACATCGTGCAGAATCCTGTCCTGGTGCAAATGGATGTCCTCCAGGGTGGGGGAGTCCCCTGTGATCCTCCTATGTCCATCTGTGTGGGGTTTACAAACAGGATAGGTCATGGATATTAGTTACGCCTTTGGTTTAACTTTGAACTTGACAATGAGGACTCCCCACTGAGCTCAATACCTTGAGGAAGGGAAGCATCTTTCCATGGAGGCTCTCCACATTGGCTAGCTTGATGGCATTATCGCAGGTCAGAAAGATCCACCAGCCATCCGTGGGGAAAATGTCCCGCTTGCAGCCACACAGAGCACCTTGGGAAAAATGAGGACAGTGAGGAAAAATTTGGGGTAGCATGAGTGGTAAGAGAGGAAGGAGGAGGGGGGTGGAATGATCAGTCCCTGAAGAGGATTGGCATGCCCAAGAATCACAGTCTTGCACACGCACACACGCACGCGTGCACACACTCCTCCCTGGTGTATTTCCTCGAGAAGGACACTGTGATGCCCTCTCTGAAGTGTTTGCATGTGGGGTTTGTCTTTAAGCCCAAGAAAAATGTCCAGTTTGGGCATCACCTTCTCTGGGAAAGAGGGGTGGGTGCCTGCCTGCCTTCTAACCCCACTTGGTGACAACGGGCAGGATCTTGTCGGTATGCAGAGGTGCCCCCAGTGGCGCTGAGCCGCTCCACTGTGATCTCTGTACATTCACTTGGAATCAGGTGCATTAGCCGTAGCTGGGTCCTGCTTCTTGCCTAACCAGTGGAGGGGCTTGGGGGGCTCATATTGGATCCCTCCTCAGCCCCATGATGCATAAATGCTTTTCAGCCCTTCTCCTATGGACACCTCATTCCTTGGATTTTCCTTCTAAGATTTTGGTTAGCCTCTTGTTCCTCCCTGAGGACAGGGGCTTTTCCTCCCTGAGTGAGGTCTGAGTTAGGGGAAATAAAGACAAGCCCTGTGAACGGGCCTTTCCAGGGAGCTGAACAACAGGTCAAAGAGTGACAATCCTCTGGAGATGGGCCTTTGCGGGGGCTCCATATCCATTTCCTCTCCTGTGGCTGCTCGGCTGCTGGTTTTCACAGCGACTTTAGTGGTGAGCCTGCCGATTTTCAAGCCACTGTGGAACCAGGGGGAGGATAGAATAGGGCAAATTCAAATGCCACCAAGCTCACTGTTCTTACTGATATTCAGGCTTTTTTCTTGAATAAACTTCCCTTTGGCATGCCTGATCATTTTTTGTTGAAAGCCAAGCATGCTGTATTGGGTGATGTGGTCTGAGGTAAATAGGCCTTCTGTGTGAGGGCTTAACATTAATCTGGCTAGGAGTTGAGCTGTTTTTAATGTTTTCTGTCACTGTAGCTTCCAGAAACTTCCAGTGCCTCTAGTGTCCTTGTTATGGTCATCTCCTTGTGACTTTGGGCCTCCATTGTGTCCTGTGGCTCTTCCCGCTGTTGTTTGCTCTTAGAGGGGATGCCTTGGGCTATGGTGTTACCTTGTGGGGGAGGGGAGCATTCTGTAATCTTGTGATGAAATCTCAGTCTTTTAATGGCCCTGTCTCTAGAGGCGGGGACCGTCACATGTGTTTGGTACTATAGTTTTCTCCCCCCCCACCTTATCTGTGTAATAACATTCAACACAAATGTAGAATACTACTAAGAAATCACATTCCATCTGAAATACTGTAGAGAACATAGAAGCAAAATGCTTTCCTTATTTTTGATTGCACAACAAACGTCCTTGTTGAAGAAATGGGTCAGATGATAGGGTATGTTCACACTACGGATACTGTTATGGCAATAGAAGAAAGACTTACTGACCTTATTGAAATGAAAGAGAAACTTGCATATGGTCCAACTTATGAAATTATAAATACTATGGACATAGAAGTGCTAGTGACCAGCTATGTGATAAGGAACAAGGATGACAGTGGACACAAGGCTTGTAAAATCCGTTATCGGCCCCCCACCCCCAAAAAAGTGATTACACCACATGGCTTTTCTCGGCACCGGAGGTATCCCCAACTCGTTCAAATGAAAGGTCCCAATACTTGTATATTTTACCCCGATCGTAGACAAGTTTCCCTTTCTCTGAATTTGGGTCGGGATTTCTCCCCAGAAATAATCCGGAATAGGAACATTAGTGCACTTCGTGATTCTTTCGAGCCTCCAAACGCCTCAATAAATGGATACGTGAAATAAGTAAAGTGTCTCGCTAAAATGTTATCTGAGAAAGTCAAGAATACAACGATGGAGAAAGTCCACGAAACTGACGGCCCTGGGCTCAGCATTTCAGAGAGCAGTCTGGGGAGACGTCAGCCCAGCCGGGCTCCCCCACGGCAGTCAAGGGAACTGGGGAAAGACAGCTCTTAACTCACTATTTGCGCAGCCCCGGCGGGTCTCGCAGCCTGGGCGGCGGCCCCACACACAACGGGACCTGCAGCAAACCAAGCCCGGCTTCCCGCCCGGGAAGTGTCGCCGCATCGCCGGGACCCAGGACGCGGCGTTTCCCGCACCCGCGGAGGCGTCCGTTGGTCCCGGCGCGAGGCGACCGCCCTCTGCTGGCGGTTGGTGAGCAGCGAAAGACGCTCTGCGCTCGCGACTGAGCGGTGGCCGCGCGCCCCCTCGCGGCCGCCTCGCGGAATCCCGGAAATTCTCCTGGCCCCCGTCTCTGCCGATGGACTCATGGGATGCTCTGCTCCTGATTTGCCTGTTCTCCTTCCTGGGACATGCCTTGGAGCCATGGCTTGGAAAGTAAGAAAACCTTCATGCCTTTGAGATATCTGGAAAGGATCTCTTCTAAGTCATGCCGCAATGTCAGGACTGACTTCAAGTTTCATGAGCAAGAGAGGGTCCCAAAATCCAGGGATACACACACCTGTTTCTGCCATTGGAACAATTTTCAACCTGCTGGAAGGACTACAGTGCTACCTGCATAAGACCCTTCTGGATAGTTTACTCTCCAGTTTTGATCACCAACAGGAGCAGAAGGTGAAAGTAGGGGCGCCTGGGTGGCTCAGTCAGTTAAGCATCTACCTTCAGCCCGGGTCCTGATCTCAGGGTCCTGGAATTGAGCCCCTCATCCGGCTCCCTGCTTGGTGGGGAGTCTGCTTCTCCCTCTCCCTCTGCACGCCCCCGCCCCCCGCTCGTGCTCTCTCTCCCTCAAATAAATAAAATCTAAAAAAGAGGAAGAAGAAGAAGAAGAAGAGGAAGAAGAAGAAGAGGAAGAGGAAGAAGAAGAAGAGGAAGAGGAGGAAGAAGAAGAAGAAGGAAGAAGAAGAAGAAGAAGAAGGAAGAAGAAGAAGAAGAAGAAGAAGAAGAAGAAGAAGAAGAAGAAGA